>NC_136057.1:1879498187-1880065687 GCF_964261635.1 Lissotriton helveticus | reverse complement strand
CTTCAGCAACATTATCTCAGCCACCGTACCAGAGCTCATAAATTCCCAACTCCTACAAACCACACATATAACTACCCATGCATGTGCATAAAGGCTCACCTAACATCTCTGCCCCCACCAGGATACTAGCTACTGGGTTTCCTCCACTTCACCTCAAGCAGACAACTACTATGGCTGGGCAGTGGTGATGGCCGTGTTAGCCCTCAGGGTTTTGGTTGTTTCCCAGTGGATGTTGGGGCCAAGTTGCGCTAATGGGGTTGCCACATAGTCTGTCTTCTCTTGCCTCTGTAGGTGGGTATGGAAGAGTAGGGTCATGTCATCTGCAAAGTCCAGGTCAGCGAGCTGTGTCCAAGGGAAGGGGATGTCTTCATGCACCAGTCTATAGACAGCAGGAAGAGAAAGGCAAGAGCAAACAACTCTGGCAGACTCTGGTCCTCAATTCAAAGGCTTCTGTGGGTTGTCCTCCATGGACTATCTTACAGGTCATTCCCTTGTAAGAGTTCCTAATGATACTTACGAGTTTATCTGGCACACCGCAGTGGCGGAGGAGTTTCCAAAAAGTCTTTGTCCACACTGTCAAATGCTTTCCCATAGTTTATGAAGCTGACAGAGGGTGGGAGTTCCTTTCCATTGACTGCTCAGTGACAATACACAGTGTTGCAATCTGGTCTGTGTAGGATCGAACTTTAGGGAAGCCAGTTTGTTGGTCAGTCACACAAATGAGCGTCGACTTGTTCCTTCATTCTGTTCAGGATGACTCTGTTGAACAGTTTTCCGAAGGTTGATAAAATAGTTATTCCTCTGTAGTTGGAACAGTTACTCAGCTCACCTTTCTTTGTGATCTTAATGAGATATCCCTCCTTCCAGTCTATGTAACTAATAATGTATTTAAGACGCAAGCTCAATGAGCTTTGGTGGTTCCACTAGCAAGCACAAATGGTGCAAAGACCTTACATAATCCAGCAGTTCTATAGCAAGAAAAATATTCTCAGAAGATCACACTTCAATTCTTCCACTCTTTCTGAAGTTTTGTTTAACCCACTGATGGTAAGCTCAAAGCCAGAACAAGCCCCACTCCAATGCTCATTGCCAGCCCTCTATCCACAGTAATCTCTTCACTTGTGTGACGAAAGCTTTGGTGTCCTGATAAAAAAAAATTAAAGACAAAATAGGGACTTTTTTTCATTTCTGGAAATATTTTCCTAACCGGAATGATAGGCTTTCGAGGTTGTAGAAACAGGTCTCATAATAGTTAAAGTGCACTTGTGGGAATTAAATGTAGAAAACATACTCTCGAGGGCAATGAGACATGTAGAATAGATTAGTTTTATAAATACTAACAATAAGCCCCTAGTTTTAAGCAATCAATGCAACAGAAAATGCTCTTAACAGGAACACAGAACGCTGCTATCAAGTAAGTAACCGCTAGATGGCAGAGCGTAGATGAGGAAAGTACAGGGAAGACAGGATCGGTCTAAGTGCCACTCCTCCGACTCCAACAACGAGGTACGAGACTGCTAGTTTCGGCTTGGACGAGGAGTTGTCCACAAACCGTGCACCTCTCCAAACCTTCGGACCAGTCAAATCACACCAGCCTAACTTCCAAACACTTCCCGGGCAGAGAAAAACACCGCGTACTGTGAAACGGACCACGGGCGACAACAGGTAATAAGCACCGGCAAAGCAGACACAGGCCTTAGCAAGCTGGTGCGATGGTTACATTTTTAAAAATGTTTTTCCTGCAAGCCTAAACCTCTTTAAAAACAAGCATTTGCAATGCAATAGGTCTCGCAGCATTCAAGTTTGAGTTATTGGCATTGTATATGACAATGTGTTGCATGAATTCTTTTCCAAACTCTGTATTGGCTGGTGGTGTTTGTGCCCGGTGAAAGCGTGCACTGACGGATGGTGGTGTTTGTGCCCGGTGAAAGCGTGCACGAACAACTTATGGCGTCTGTGCCTGGTGAAAGTGTGCACTGACGGCTGGTGGTGTTTGTGCCTGGTGAAAGGGTGCACTGGTGGCTGGTGGTGTTTGTGCCCGGTGAAAGCGTGCACTGACGGCTGTTGGTGTTTGTGCCTGGTGAAAGGGTGCACTGGCGGCTGTTGGTGTTTGTGCCCGGTGAAAGCGTGCACTGACGGCTGGTGGTGTTTGTGCCTGGTGAAAGCGTGCACTGATGACTTATGGTGTCTGTGCCTGTTGAAAGTGTGTACTGACGGCCGGTGGTGGGTATGCCTGATGAAACCATGTACTGATGGCTAGTGGTGTGTGTGTGCCTGTTGAAAGTGTGCACTGATGGCTGATGGTGTGTGTGCATGGTGGAAAAGCGTGCACTGACATGTTTAGAAGTAAAGTGCGCCATACTGCGATTGCTACAATAGTTAATTGTGGATGTGCTAACCATTGATGCGTGCACTGATGGCTGGTGGTGTGTGTGTGCTTGTAGAAAATGTGCACTGATGGCTAATGGTGTGTGTGCCTGGTGGAAGTGTGCACTGCCAGCTAGTGGCGTGTGTGCCCGGTGAAAGCGTGCATTGACGGCTGATGGGGTGTGCCTGGTGAAAGTGTGCACTGACGGTTGGTGGTGTGTGTGTGCGCCTGGTGAAAGCGTGCACCGACGTCTGGTTCTGTGTGCGTGTGGTGGAAGCGTGCATTGATCGCTGGTGTTGTTTAAATAGCAACATACTTGGGTCCAGCATATAGAGCACTCTTTTTAAACAGGCATTAAGAGTGAGACAGCACACAATGATCCAATGGTAATTACTAGTTGAAGGCAAATCGCATATAGAACATTAGGAACACTGCAATTCTTTACATTGATTCAGACGGTCCTTGCTGCATTCAGGACATTATCAAAAATCAGTCTGTTTCGTGAGAAGTAATACCTTACATCCTAAACAGCTGTTTTAACAGAATGTTCCCGACTTTAAAAAGAGAGATGACTAAAACATTGGCAGGGAGGCAGCATCCTGAATTTAGGTTGTATGAATGTTACTTTATTGTTTGACTGAAAGAAAAAAGCTCAACTATAATAAACTCCTAGCCAACGCTGCAACACCATTCTGCCAGCTAAGCAAGCCGAGTAAGAAGGGATGTGCGGACTTCACCCGAAGGTGTCAGAGCGAATTCACAATAGGAACAGAACTGATACATGAGAACATTACTAGTGAACAAAATACAAAGGCAAACGTTACATTACATGAGGCAAAAGTGACAATGATAACAAACCGTGCCTTACACAGTGTGTAAGGCACTTTTTGTTATCTTAGTCTAAGCCCGCCTGATTCTATGAAATGGCGGCGGGACGCGGGACAGGCCTTTATCCTTTTCTTTCACTTTCCGTTCCGCACTTCCGCCGCCGCGTATGCGCGTGCCGCGTGCGTGGGGGGCGTGGGCAGCAGGGCTGGCTGCTGCTGAGTGGTGGTGAGCAATGCCAGGCAGCCCCAGGGCACGCACAACATCATGCGGGCCAATAAGCAGTAAGCCCCTGTGCGTGGCATATGGGGCGCGGCAGGCGGCGCGCATAGCCAAAGAAGAAGACAAGAGAAGAACAACGAAAACTACGAACTTAACTGCCTTCCAAGTCCAAGACAAAGCAGCCAGGCGGCCAGGCCCGCCCACGCTCAGCTGCCCTGTCCAAATCCGAGTCCGAAGACCAAAGTAAGTCACTCAGAGTCTGTCACTCCGTCTCCGTCACCGACCGGCGGGGCAGGGCTGCTGCTGGCTGCCTGCCTCCAGGCCTGCTGCGTGCACTAATTAGTTGCTTTCCTGTCGCGCATTTGCCTGCTTCTTATTTATGTCCCAACTTGTCACTCGTGTTTGTCCCTCCTATAGAACATGCTTTCTCGCTTCTGTACTTCTTTGCTCCCGGGGCCGCACTCAGTGTTGCTCTCTGTTCTTGCCTGTGTGCCGCTTCCCTCCATATTGGGTTCGCCCTTGCACTCAACCAGCCCCCAAACCCCTGTTGCTTCCTCGCCTGCTCCATTTGCCCTCGGCTGCTGCTCAAGCAAGCAAGCAGGCAAGCCTATATTATAATAGTTACAGTGCGCAACGCACGCCAGGGACGGATGGTAACGGGCCCCGGCCTATAAACATTAATTATGGTGCCGTGGTGCGCACGCCCTACCGGCCTGGCCTGAGCCTTTTTAAAATTAATTAAATAGTTGGTAGTGGTACGCACTGGAGCCGGGCCGGGTCTTCATAATTAAAATGGTGCACGGGAGTGGCGGCGCGCAGAGTAGTGCTATTTTTATTTTGTATAGTGGTCATTTTCCTGCAGTTTTGCTCTTTTAGACTACTGTAAATAAAATGCGCTTTTATCAGCCAACGTAACGGTGTTCAATGCATTGGTCTTGTTAAGATGAATAGCTAAAATACTAGATTGTTATTCCATCATGTTTTTAAATGTTCAGCATCACATGCTTACTTTCGTGAGCTTTCTATGTACTTATGACATATGCATCATCGTTATAGTTGCTTCAGTCAAGGAAAAAATGCGTGTCTCTGCATCAGATGTTTGGTGATTAGCAGCTGTCCTAAGCAGGTGTTACAAAAGGAACCTTACATTATTAATCTAGTATGTTTGCACTCCGGAATTTTTCAAGCTAGCTCAGTTGGTTGATGCACCTGTTACAATGATGCAACTGCAACCTAATGGCCACTAGTTTGGAATCAAAGCAAGTTCGGCTCAGCATTTCATCCTTCTCATGCTGAGAAGATGAGCACCATGCCTCGAAATTGTTTGAACACCTTCTGGGGCCTAATCCATTTTTAAAATAAAACGTGTTCTAGCATCACTTCGTAATGGACATACACAGGTGATATTCACGTGGCTCCTTGCTCGTAGTGGGGAGTAGAATCAGGCCAAGCCCCTCTCCTGTGATAACAAAAACAACACTCGCAGGCAACAAAATGCACATAAATGAGAGAGCTGGACCAAAAGCAGCAGAGTGCGGATCATCCTTCTCTTGCTCTGTCAGGGTAAGCTGCTGTCTGCTGAGCTACAAATGGGATCACATCTGAAAAGAACCCACCCGAGAGAGGAAGTGTAAACAAACACAGCGCGGTGTAATTTAGATTGATTATTGCAGTGGATTCTCGTGGATCGAAGCGCTCTCTTGTAGTGGGCTCAGGTGCACCAATTATCCCTAGACACCTGCGACTGACCTCTGTCTTTTGGGGTCATGAGACGATGAGAGAGAGGCAATGTGACCTGTCATCACTCAAAGATCTCTAAGCAGTTGCAAGACCTGGCATCCTTGACGTGTTTTCCTCTGTCTTTTTGCTCTACCACCTGTATTTTTGATGTTATGCTGGACTTCTTTTTTGCTGTTTTATGTACTCCGTACACTTTACCACTGCTAATCAGTGCTCAAGTGCAAATGCTACCTCTGTCATTTTTAATTCTGCTGGGTTCTCCATAATTTGCATATTTGATTTACTGGTAAGTCCCTAGTAAAGTGCACTGTGTGTGCCCAAGGCCTGTAAATCAAATGCATCTAGTGCGCCTGCAGCAGTGATTGTGCCAACCATATAAGCACCCCTGTAAACGTGTCTCCAGCCTACCATTGCAGTGCCTTTGAGTACAGTTTTAAACTGCCAAGTCGACCTGGCAAGTGCAGTCTCTTGCCAGGCCCTAAGCCTCCCTTTTACTACATGTTGGACACCCCTAAGGTAGGCCCAAGACACTCCCAGGGGCAGGGTGCAGTGTATGTTAAAGGTGGGACATGTGTAGGTATGTATTACATGTCATGATAGTGAAATACTGCTAATTTCGTTCTTCACTATTGTCAGGACTAGCTCGCCAATAGGATATTATTGGAGCTGCCTTGTATGTTTGCTGACTGGGAACACATTTTAAACCTAGATTGAGGACAGATTCCTCATCCCTTGTCAATACTTTCGTGGATAAATTGACTACTGTCGATGGTGGGATTTCTATTATTTGTAAAAGTTTCTGCGCGCGGGGCGCTGTAGAGTGCGGGGCGCTGTAGAGTGCGGGGCGCTGCGTTGCACTGTAGAGTGCGGGGCGCTGCGTTGCACTGTAGAGTGCGGGACGCTGCGGTGCGCTGTAGAGTGCGGGGCGCTGTAGAGTGCGGGGCACTGCGGGGCGCTGTAGAGTGCGGGGCGCTGTAGAGTGCAGGGCGCTGTAGAGTGCGCTGTAGAGTGCGGGGCGCTGTAGAGTGCGGGGCGCTGTAGAGTGCGGGGCGCTGTAGAGTGCGTGGCGCTGTAGAGTGCGTGGCGCTGTAGAGTGCGGGGCGCTGCGGGGCGCTGTAGAGCGCGGGGCGCTGTAGAGTGCATGGCGCTGCGGGGCGCTGAGAGCGTGGTGCGCTGTAGAGTGCGTGCGCTGTAGAGCGCAGGGCGCTGTAGAGTGCGGGGCGCTGTAGAGTATGGGGCGCTGCGGTGCGCTGTAGAGTGCGGTGAGCTGCGGGGCGCTGTAGAGTGCGGGGCGCTGTAGAGTGCGGGGCGCTGTAGAGTGCGGGGCGCTGTAGAGTGCAGGGCGCTGCGGGGCGCTGTAGAGTGCAGGGCGCTGCGGGGCGCTGTAGAGTGCAGGGCGCTGCGTGGCGCTGTGGAGTGCGTGGCGCTGTAGAATGCGGGGCGCTGTAGAGTGCGGGCGCTGTAGAGTGCGGGGCGCTGTAGAGTGCGGGGCGCAGTGCGTGGCGCTGTGGAGTGCGTGGCGCTGTAGAGTGCGGGGCGCTGTAGAGTGCGGGGCGCTGTAGAGTGCGGGGCGCTGTAGAGTGCGTGGCGCTGTAGAGTGCGGGCGCTGTAGAGTGTGGGGCGCTGTAGAGTGCGGGGCGCTGTAGAGTGCGGGGCGCTGTAGAGTGCGGGGCGCTGTAGAGTGCGGGGCGCTGTAGAGTGTGGGGCGCTGTAGAGTGTGGGGCGCTGTAGAGTGTGGGGCGCTGTAGAGTGCGGGGCGCTGTAGAGTGCGGGGCGCTGTAGAGTGCGGGGCGCTGTAGAGTGCGCTGTAGAGTGCGGTGCGCTGTAGAGTGCGCTGTAGAGTGCGGTGCGCTGTAGAGTGCGGTGCGCTGTAGAGTGCGGGGCGCTGTAGAGTGCGGGCGCTGTGGGGCGCTGTAGAGTGCAGGGCGCTGCAGAGCGTGGGGCGCTGTAGAGTGCGGGGCGCTGTAGAGTGCTGTAGAGTGCATTGCGCTGTAGAGCGCGTTGCGCTGTAGAGCGCGTTGCGCTGTAGAGTGCGGGGCGCTGTAGAGTATGGGGCGCTGCGGTGCGCTGTAGAGTGCGCTGCGGTGCGCTGCGGGCGCTGTAGAGTGCAGTGCGCTGTAGAGCACGGTGTAGAGTGCGGAGCGCTGTAGAGTGTGGAGCGCTGTAGAGTGCGGGGTGCTGTAGAGTGCGGGGCGCTGTAGAGTGCGGGGCGCTGTAGAGTGCGGGGCGCTGTAGAGCGCTGTCGAGTGCGGGGCGCTGTAGAATGCGGGGCGCTGTCGAGTGCGAGGCGCTGTAGAGTGCGGGGCGCTGTAGAGTGCGGGGCGCTGTAGAGTGCGGGGCGCTGCGGGGCGCTGCGGGGCGCTGTAGAGTGCGGGGCGCTGTCGAGCCCGGGGCGCTGTAGAGTGCAGGGCGCTGCGGGGCGCTGTAGAGTGCGGGGCGCTGTAGAGTGCGGTGCGCTGTAGAGTGCGGGGCGCTGTAGAGTGCGGGGCGCTGTAGAGTGCGGGGCGCTGTAGAGTGCGGGGCGCTGTAGAATGCGGGGCGCTGCGGGGCGCTGTAGAGTGCAGGGCGATGTAGAGTGCGGGGCGCTGTAGAGTGCTGTAGAGTGCGTTGCGCTGTAGAGTGTGTTGCGCTGTAGAGCGCGTTGCCCTGTAGAGTGTGGGGCGCTGTAGAGTATGGGGCGCTGTGGTGCGCTGTAGGCTGCGGTGCGGGCGCTGTAGAGTGCAGTGCGCTGTAGAGCGCGGTGTAGAGTGCGGAGCGCTGTAGAGTGCGGGGCGCTGTAGAGTGCGGGGCGCTGTAGAGTGCGGGGCGCTGTAGAGTGCGGGGCGCTGTAGAGCGCTGTCGAGTGCGGGGCGCTGTAGAATGCGGGGCGCTGTAGAATGCGGGGCGCTGTAGAGTGCGGGGCGCTGTAGAGTGCGGGGCGCTGTAGAGCACGGGGCGTTGTAGAGCACGGGGCGTTGTAGAGCGCGGGGCGCTGTCGAGCCCGGGGCGCTGTAGAGTGCAGGGCGCTGCGGGGCGCTGTAGTGCGTGGGGCGCTGTAGAGCGCGGGGCGCTGTAGAGTGCGGGGTGCTGTAGAGTGCTCCACTCTGCACTCTGAAGCTCCACTCTGAAGCTCCACTCCGAATCTGCACTCTGAAGCTCCACTCTGAAGCTCCACTCTGAAGCTCCACTCTGAAGCTCCACTCTGAAGCTCCACTCTGAAGCTCCACTCTGAAGCTCCACTCTGAAGCTCCACTCTGAAGCTCCACTCTGAAGCTCCACTCTCCACTCTGAATCTCCACTCTGAATCTCCACTCTCCACTCTGAAGCTCCACTCTGAAGCTCCACTCTGAAGCTCCACTCCACTCTGAAGCTCCACTCCGAATCTGCACTCTGCACTCCGAAGCTCCACTCTGAAGCTCCACTCCGAATCTGCACTCTGCACTCCGAAGCTCCACTCTGAAGCTCCACTCTGAAGCTCCACTCTGAAGCTCCACTCTGCACTCCGAAGCTCCACTCTGAAGCTCCACTCTGCACTCCGAAGCTCCACTCTGAAGCTCCACTCTGAAGCTCCACTCTGAAGCTCCACTCTGAAGCTCCACTCTGAAGCTCCACTCTGAAGCTCCACTCTCCACTCTGAATCTCCACTCTGAATCTCCACTCTCCACTCTGAAGCTCCACTCTGAAGCTCCACTCTGAAGCTCCACTCTGAAGCTCCACTCTGAAGCTCCACTCTGAAGCTCCACTCTGAAGCTCCACTCTCCACTCTGAATCTCCACTCTGAATCTCCACTCTCCACTCTGAAGCTCCACTCTGAAGCTCCACTCTGAAGCTCCACTCCACTCTGAAGCTCCACTCCGAATCTGCACTCTGCACTCCGAAGCTCCACTCTGAAGCTCCACTCTGAAGCTCCACTCTCCACTCTGAAGCTCCACTCTGAAGCTCCACTCTGAAGCTCCACTCTGAAGCTCCACTCTGAAGCTCCACTCTGAAGCTCCACTCTGAAGCTCCACTCTGAAGCTCCACTCTGAAGCTCCACTCTGAAGCTCCACTCTGAAGCTCCACTCTGAAGCTCCACTCTGAAGCTCCACTCTGAAGCTCCACTCTGAAGCTCCACTCTGAAGCTCCACTCTGAAGCTCCACTCTGAAGCTCCACTCTGCACTCTGAAGCTCCACTCTGAAGCTCCACTCTGCACTCTGAAGCTCCACTCTGAAGCTCCACTCTGCACTCTGAAGCTCCACTCTGAATCTCCACTCTGAAGCTCCACTCTGAAGCTCCACTCTGAAGCTCCACTCTGAAGCTCCACTCTGAAGCTCCACTCTGAAGCTCCACTCTGAAGCTCCACTCTGAAGCTCCACTCTGAAGCTCCACTCTGAAGCTCCACTCTGAAGCTCCACTCTGAAGCTCCACTCTGAAGCTCCACTCTGAAGCTCCACTCTGAAGCTCCACTCTGAAGCTCCACTCTGAAGCTCCACTCTGAAGCTCCACTCTGAAGCTCCACTCTGCACTCTGAAGCTCCACTCTGAAGCTCCACTCTGCACTCTGAAGCTCCACTCTGAAGCTCCACTCTGCACTCTGAAGCTCCACTCTGAAGCTCCACTCTGCACTCTGAAGCTCCACTCTGAAGCTCCACTCTGCACTCTGAAGCTCCGCTCTGAAGCTCCACTCTGAAGCTCCACTCTGAAGCTCCACTCTGAAGCTCCACTCTGAATCTCCACTCTGAATCTCCACTCTGAATCTCCACTCTGAATCTCCACTCTGAATCTCCACTCTGAATCTCCACTCTGAAGCTCCACTCTGAAGCTCCACTCTGAAGCTCCACTCTGAAGCTCCACTCTGAAGCTCCACTCTGAAGCTCCACTCTGAAGCTCCACTCTCCACTCTGAAGCTCCACTCTGAAGCTCCACTCTGAAGCTCCACTCTGAAGCTCCACTCTCCACTCTGAATCTCCACTCTGAATCTCCACTCTCCACTCTGAAGCTCCACTCTGAAGCTCCACTCCACTCTGAAGCTCCACTCCGAATCTGCACTCTGCACTCTGAAGCTCCACTCTGAAGCTCCACTCTGCACTCTGAAGCTCCACTCTGCACTCTGAAGCTCCACTCTGAAGCTCCACTCTGAAGCTCCACTCTGAAGCTCCACTCTGAAGCTCCACTCTGAAGCTCCACTCTGAAGCTCCACTCTGAAGCTCCACTCTGAAGCTCCACTCTGAAGCTCCACTCTGCACTCTGAAGCTCCACTCTGCACTCTGAAGCTCCACTCTGAAGCTCCACTCTGAAGCTCCACTCTGAAGCTCCACTCTGAAGCTCCACTCTGAAGCTCCACTCTGAAGCTCCACTCTGAAGCTCCACTCTGAAGCTCCACTCTGAAGCTCCACTCTGAAGCTCCACTCTGAAGCTCCACTCTGAAGCTCCACTCTGAAGCTCCACTCTGAAGCTCCACTCTGCACTCTGAAGCTCCACTCTGAAGCTCCACTCTGAAGCTCCACTCTGAAGCTCCACTCTGAAGCTCCACTCTGAAGCTCCACTCTGAAGCTCCACTCTGAAGCTCCACTCTGAAGCTCCACTCTGAAGCTCCACTCTGAAGCTCCACTCTGAAGCTCCACTCTGAAGCTCCACTCTGAAGCTCCACTCTGAAGCTCCACTCTGAAGCTCCACTCTGAAGCTCCACTCTGCACTCTGAAGCTCCACTCTGCACTCTGAAGCTCCACTCTGAAGCTCCACTCTGAAGCTCCACTCGGAAGCTCCACTCGGAAGCTCCACTCGGAAGCTCCACTCGGAAGGGGCAAAGATCGGAGCATCACGGAACTAAAACAAATATAAACAAGGGCTGTGAGTTACTCTGCGCATGCGCGGGGGCAAGCCTGTTCATTCCAAGCCAGCCTCAGCCAGCCTCGGGAAAAACGAAAGTAATAAAAAAGCGAAACTGACACTGCCACTGCAGACAATGCTGCGCGCTCCCGAGGTGAAATCCGGCACTGAAAACGCTCGTAACACTTTGGTGTCCACTCTCCTAAAAACGGATCACATTAGTTGTCGAGCTGACAGCATTCATGCTTCGCATGAATGCTAACGTCAGCTCGACCTTAAAAACAAGAAGCAGGAAAATTAAACATGTCACCACCAAAACTTGCCAGACTAATAATACTGGCAGTAAAAACAAAAATTCCAAAAATAGAAACGGCACATTTAATTTTGAAAAAATGTGACTATGTGTTGTTTCATCCAGAGAGGCGGACTTGGAATAGGTGCAGAAACCCTTTTCAGTTGTAATGCACATCAATGTCAAATAGGATTCTTACTGGTGTATGGAAAAGGTACTATATTGACTGAATTACTGTAACACGTACACGTATATAAAAAGAAGAAAAAAATGATTGGCAAAGAAGAGTATTGGCCCATCAGCCCTGGCACAGAGCGTCCTTTTAGATGTTATCAGGCACCATGTCACTCAGTGTGTAAGAGATGCAATAGCTGAAGTGGGCAGTCAAAGTCAACAATGCTGTCTGCTGAGGGCAGATGCAAAATATGGATGATCGAGATGGAGAGCTGAAAAGACCAATAGATTAAGAGGGCGGATTCGAGCTCCTCTATGCATCTTAAAATTAAAAAGATGTATTAAAGCTGGCCAGGCAGCTCAAAGTTCGCGTGAGGAGGAACTATTCGCCTCGGCTTTTCCTGAATTGTCGCCGGGCAGGAGGTACAGAGGAAGGAAAAGCCGACAAAGGGACAAAGAGCGACACTTAGTCAGACTGCAGCCGTGAACAGGACGTTTATATTTGTACTAACAGTTTAGAGTTCCGTGCTCTGTTTGCAATAGCGGTGCCTCAAGGTTCATTGACCGCTTGCATGAGTCATGGAAAACAAAAGAGCTTAATCAACTCAAACGAAGGAGAATCAGGGCTGCACCTCTTCTGAGTCGGCCAGAAAACCATCTTGGAACCTGTGAGTCCCTGGATCTGGGATACTACACACAGCTGTATGTGGTATTTAATGACGGGTCTTTACAATGAGGGAAAGACATTTGATGGAGTGTAGCTCGGCAATGAAGTAACTGGATACTTGCAGAACATATTTCCATATCCGCCTAGCATACATTAAACGAAGGAATTTTAGACATTCTTTTCAATTTGTGCTTCATTCGCCTTGGTCTATTCAAAGAAATAAAAATAAAATCAGTTGACTGCCTTCCACCCAGAGGAATTTGAGCCGGTCAGCCCTCTCAACACGCCCCAATGTTCGCCCTTAGTCGATCTTTCACACAATAAGATAGATATATCCTGCGAACTGCAATACTCCCAACTCATTCCGGGGAGCAGCCAAATTGAGTATAACAAACAAACGAACACTTTGGGTATTTAAAAAAAAAAAAGTTATTTACCCCGCAGCCATCATGACGGTTAATAGTACAGAAATTCCAACAGATGCCGCTTCGTAGTTCGCAATAAGAATCACCATTGATTCATCGAACTTGCAATTAGTACTTCTTACCCCTGTCGAGGCGCTGAACTGCTTTTGCAGATGGGCGTGCCATGGATGGCAGAGTGTGTCGGTCCTGTGACCTCTGAGAAATGTTGGTCACTTGCGCGATTACCAGAGTTGTGAGATCCTGTGTTGCATTTGTCGCAGCACCTATACCGGACTCTGTAGCGAGTGAGGAATAGGATTTCTAAGCGGTCATGCAAGCTGTGATGCCAGTGAACACCTACCATTGGATATCTCACTCTAGTAATATTAGTACAACTCTATTCAGTAGATCATTTTGGCATTTGGGCAAAGAAATGGACACTTTAATGTGTTGACAATTCTAACTGGAGTAGCAGATAAAGCTAGAGATTAAAACAATATAATACACATTCCAAAGTGGCCAAATTTATGCTAATAGCTTATTTACATTTCAGTTCTAGTGGACCTTCACAAAGCCATAATAGCAGGAAAGTAAAGTAGGTACAAACGTACTCCCTGAGCAGGTGAAGGGACACACAGACAGATTAACATACTTTTCCCAGTGACCCAGTTGTTTAAACAAGGAACACAAGGAACCGTAGAGTAGACCTTTCTATGACATTTGGCGCAGAAGAAACAATTCAGACAATGGCAGAACGGTCATTCATTTAACTTGGACCATTAGTAAGAATAAAAAAAGCCTTCTCACGCATTATGCTCGAAAACAAAAAACTGCGTTCAACAAGCACTGACTAAGCCAATAGGTCTCGCCTATGCAAGAACTATTGGCATTGACAAAGTGTTTTAGCCATGGCTCCTGTTCAGCTTAGCTAAAAGTTAATGGTGGAAAAGAGTGTGGCATGGCATAGTGTTTCGTGGGGAGGCATGGAGTAGAGTGTCATACAGGAAGTAGAGTAGGAGAGTAAGAGTGTCATACAGGAAGTAGAGTAGGAGAGTAAGAGTGTCATACAGGAAGTAGAGTAGGAGAGTAAGAGTGTCATACAGGAAGTAGACCAGGAGAGTAAGAGTGTCATACAGAGAGTAGAGTAGAAGGAGAGTAAGAGTGCCAGACAGTAGAGTAGAAGGAGAGTTAGAGTGCCAGACAGTAGAGTAGAAGGAGAGTTAGAGTGTCAGACAGAGTAGAGTAGTAGAAGGAGAGTTAGAGCGTCAGACAGAGTAGGGGAGAGAAGATCGTCGTAGGGGAGAGCAGAGCGTCGCAGGGGAGAGCAGAGCGTCGCAGGGGAGAGCAGAGCGTCGCAGGGGAGAGCAGAGCGTCGCAGGGGAGAGCAGAGCGTCGCAGGGGAGAGCAGAGCGTCGCAGGGGAGAGCAGAGCGTCGCAGGGGAGAGCAGAGCGTCGCAGGGGAGAGCAGAGCGTCGCAGGGCAGGGGAGAGCAGAGCGTCGCAGAGCAGGGCAGGGCAGAGCAGAGCGTCGCAGAGCAGAGCGTCGCAGAGCAGAGCAGGGCAGAGCAGAGCAGGGCAGGGCAGAGCAGGGCAGGGCAGAGCAGGGCAGGGCAGGGCAGAGCAGGGCAGAGCGTCGCAGAGCAGAGCGTCGCAGAGCAGGGCAGCGCAGAGCAGAGCGTCGCAGAGCAGGGCAGCGCAGAGCAGAGCGTCGCAGAGCAGGGCAGAGCAGAGCGTCGCAGAGCAGGGCAGAGCAGGGCAGAGCAGAGCGTCGCAGAGCAGAGCGTCGCAGAGCAGAGCGTCGCAGAGCAGGGCAGAGCAGAGCGTCGCAGAGCGTCGCAGAGCAGAGCGTCGCAGAGCGTCGCAGAGCAGAGCGTCGCAGAGCGTCGCAGAGCAGAGCGTCGCAGAGCAGAGCGTCGCAGAGCAGGGCAGAGCGTCGCGTCGCAGAGCAGAGCGTCGTAGGGCAGAGCGTCGTAGGGCAGAGCAGAGCATCGCAGGGCAGAGTATCGCATCGCAGAGCAGAGCATCGCAGGGCAGAGCATCGCAGGGCAGAGCATCGCAGGGCAGAGCATCGCGTCGCAGAGCGGGGCGGCAGGTCGCGGCGCGGGGCGGCAGGTCGCGGCGCGGGGCGGCAGGTCGCGGCGCGGGGCGGCAGGTCGCGGCGCGGGAGGTCACGGCGCGGGGCGGCAGGTCGCGGCGCGGGAGGTCGCGACGCGGGGCGGCAGGTCGCGGCGCGGGGCGGCAGGTCGCGGCGCGGGGCGGCAGGTCGCGGCGCGGGGCGGCAGGTCGCGGCGCGGGGCGGCAGGTCGCGGCGCGGGGCGGCAGGTCGCGGCGCGGGGCGGCAGGTCGCGGCGCGGGGCGGCAGGTCGCGGCGCGGGGCGGCAGGTCGCGGCGCGGGGCGGCAGGTCGCGGCGCGGGGAGGCAGGTCGCGGCGCGGGGAGGCAGGTCGCGGCGCGGGGAGGCAGGTCGCGGCGCGGGGAGGCAGGTCGCGGCGCGGGGAGGCAGGTCGCGGCGCGGGGAGGCAGGTCGCGGCGCGGGGAGGCAGGTCGCGGCGCGGGGAGGCAGGTCGCAGCGCGGGGCGGCAGGTCGCAGCGCGGGGCGGCAGGTCGCGGCGCGGCAGGTCGCAGAGCGGAGCGGCAGGTCGCAGAGCGGAGCGGCAGGTCGCAGAGCGGAGCGGCAGGTCGCAGAGCGGAGCGGCAGGTCGCAGAGCGGAGCGGCAGGTCGCAGAGCGGAGCGGCAGGTCGCAGAGCGGAGCGGCAGGTCGCAGAGCGGAGCGGCAGGTCGCGGAGCGGCAGGTCGCAGAGCGGAGCGGCGTACAGTAGAGTGGCTTAACGTGGAGTATGCATGGTGTGGTAACGCACTGCCATTTTAGACAAAACATTTTCATTTGAAGTGACCATTACATTTGCAGAGACATTCAGTTTAACTGATAAAAGCATATGGCACACAAACAATAATATGTGGAAATGTCATCAACTAATGCATTCATGTGTTTCGATTGTAATAAAATGTTTCCACTAAAGTTCAGAATAACAAATATGTGCTTTCCTTTTTTTATGTATTCTGAAATATCTGCAAAGTTAATTTATAGACATTTACAGTTTGCTGTTTGCTACAAAAAAAGACTTTCCTTTCACTGCAAGATTTCCACACAAATCTTCTCACTTTGAAGTCAGAAAAATGCTCTATCTTCCAAGGGAGCTTGGTGTTTACTTTCCTGACAGTTGATCTCTGTCTTTGAAAGCACAACTAGTCTGACAAGACAAAAACAAGATTTAAAGGCCAATTTACAGAAATAAAAGAACTTGTGGAAGAATACAGTAAATAGGCTATGCTCCACAGGAGGGATGAACTGAAGCTGGACAGCCTAAAACAAATAAAGGGAGGAAATAGAAAGCATGCAAATGTGAGTTAAACACAAAGCCGTAAGAAATGGGTGGGCCGCATTCCCAGGGAAGCCTTCAGAATGTCCCCACGATGTTATTAACAAACCATACAGCTGCACGGTCTGGCACTGTCTGGTAGGCTTCAACCTAAAAAGTTGTGCCCATGTTTACTTTACCTTGTACTGAGACTGAAGTCCCAACAGGTATCCAGGGACAACTAGTAGACCACATCTCGCCGAGAGCAAGAAGTTAACTCAAATGTTCAAATAAGCCATTGTCGCCCTAGTCGCAGTAACATCGAATTTAAACTGGTAGTTTATAAAAAGCGTCTGATCCCAGAAGTCGGTACGGAAGCAACAAAACACGCTTCACAAAGATTATACACTTTAGAGTTGTTCTTTCCCAAAAAAAAATTCTATAGTTCATTTCTCTTGTAAATATCAAATTTAAGGTAAAAAAAGTAGTAGAATGAGTAGCAGAATATACAGGAATTTTGTGTATTCCATACTGAATGAATATATATATTATCTGTTTACAGACTGCATACCCTTTTGGTGTAGAAGGCTGGTTCGGAAAATGGCTTCCACTATGTAGCAAAACCGGTTTCCAAAAACAGGGACCCAATTCTGGTTATTAGAAAAGAAATAATCAAATGAGAAAAGTATCTTGGTAAAAGACGACCAACAAATCTAATCACAGCAATATAGTGCAATGACAACATCTGCAGGTGCCGTGTGAAAGACATTTTGTTATTCATTACTCTCATCACTCCCTTCGAGGGTTCATGAAAGAAAGTAAAGCCTGTTGGACAGGTTCCGCCACACCCTGTGATCATCTTCGGTCTGTATATGAATTAAACATGTTGGGTCTTAATACTCCTGCACGAATACACGAACAAACCAACATCACGCATTCGTCTGTGCTCATTAAAAGACAAAATGGCAACAATGCAAAGAGACGCAAACACATTAAGTAAACCGAAGCTGCACATAGAAAATGTATAATTTCAGGATATGTTTATTTGCCTTCATATCAAAGCTTAGGTGTATATTGTGTAGTAAACTGTCTCGTTTCGATGCATTTATTGGCCAATTTTGTTACGTTTAAGTAGGTCATTTACTCACATGAAAAATATTCCCAAAGGTTAACTACAACTTAGAAAGCACAAGGGAGGGCTTTCCCCCTTCTGCACGTCTCACCATATGAAGAGACACGTTTAAGGCAATGAACCACATAATATAATTCCATGTAGAAATACCCCCTTTTTTAGGCTAAGTACATCACCATATTTTAAAGTTCAAACGGCGCCTAGACTGTATTGCCCGTCCATGATTCTGGTACTATGCCAGCTTGAAGAATATTATTATAAAGTGGGATTCAATAACCTGTGCACCATTCTAATATTATTTTCTTTTTTTTTTTTCCAAAAAGGAAGATGAGGCACAACCAGGGCTAGGGGGTTGTCAATATTTTTGGGGCATATTATTTCTTCCAAGCCCCCACATTCACTTGAGGAAGAGATTTTTTTGTTGACCATAAATAATTCATTCATGGATGCTGCTGGTCTGTAACGAGAAAAAAATGTGTAAATGCGCTGCGACTACTGGTCATCCATTAAGCAATGACTTTGACAGCCAGCAACCAAATGCTTGGTGACATTAAGGTAAGTCATGTCCAATAGTGAATAGGGAAACCCTGGTTTAACTTTGTTATGCTTAGCAGAGTGTTACATATACATTCGGAGATGTTACTTCTAATTTGTTTTCTTTTTGTTTTTCCTTCGTTTTCTACTTCACTTTGACCCGTTTCTCTTCCCAACAATTAGATTCTATTCACTATCGAAATGTCTTCCTTTGTGAGTGTTTCCTTGCACCTCTGTCTAATACATTTTTTGTTGGCTCTTGGCTTTCCTGTGTCTCTTCCGTTATTGAGGAAAAGAGCAACAACGCCTCCCACGTCTCTGAAGTTGTCCTCTTCGCTTTGCTCTTTTTATGTACTCCGTTTTCCTAGGTCTTAATGTCCTCCTTTTTTCCCCGTGTATTTCTTAGGGGGTAACCCTGCATCCATCTATATATTTACTTCCCTTTTTCTGTTCTTCTATACACCTCCTACTCTAGGTTTCCTCTTTCTCGTGCTTTTAATAAGTGTTGGGTATTTGAAGTGGCAATATTTAGGTGTAAGGTAATACTGCTAATTTCAAGTTGTATTTATTTTTACTATTTCCCTGTGTTTTACTGGAAGAACATCTTAGTCTGATCTATTAAACCACGTCGCCCGTCGGCATGACCTCAAATTTATCTCCTACACCGATGACACCCAGCTGATCCTCTCCCTCACCATTGACCCCCACACCGCCAAAACCAACCTTCACGAAGGAATGAAGGCAGTCGCTGAATGGATGAGGAACACCCAACTGAAACTGAACTCGGACAAGACAGAGGTCCTTATCCTCGGATCCACCCCTTCGGTCTGGGATGACTCCTGGTGGCCGACCGCACTGGGAACCGCTCCAGCACTGGGAACTGCTCCAACACCCACCAACCACGCACGCAACCTAGGGGTCATCCTCGACTCCACCCTCTCCATGACTAAATAGGTCAACGCCGTCTCCTCTGTCTGATTCAACACCCTCCACATGCTCCGCAGGATCAACAAATGGATCCCCACTGAAACAAGAAAAACGGTCACCCAGGCCCTCGTCAGCAGCAGGTTGGACTGCGGAAACGCCCTCTACGCAGGAGCCTCGGCCAAACTCCTGAGACGGCTCCAACACATCCAGAACGCCTCTGCACGCCTGATCCTCGACATCCCTCACCGCAGCCACATCACACCCCACCTGAGAGACCTACACTGGCTCCCAGTCAACAAGAGGATAACCTTCAAGCTCCTCACCCACGCACACAAGGCACTCCACAACACCAGACCAACGTATTTCAACAGACGACTCAGCTTCTACACCCCCACCCGCCAGCTCCGCTTCGCCGACCTCACCCTCGCCAGAGTCCCCCGCTTCCGAAGAGCGACCTCCGGCGGCAGATCATTCTCCCACCTCGCTGCCAAGACCTGGACACCCTCCCCATCCACCTACGGCAGACCAAAGACCTGCTGACCCTCAGAAAACTCCTCAAGACCTGGCTTTTAGAGCAGAAGCAGCATTCCCCACCCCAGCGCCTTGAGACCCTCACAGGTGAGTAGTGCGCTTTACAAATGATATGATTGATTGATTGATTTTCCTGCTTAATTTACATTTTACTTAACCTTCAGAATTCTCGGATGTATAATCAACTACGGTTAACGTATTTAATGTTCACATAGACTTTTAGACAACACCGCCGGCCCCCACCAAAGCGCTAGTGTATGGAGCTTGCAGTACAAGAATTCATCTTCTTTACTTAAGCATCAAATCTGTTAATTTCATATAGTATCCAAAATGACCAAGACATAGTTTTAGTCTAGTTACTCCAGTGCTGAATTTATAGTTCCTGGTTCTTTTACCACCTTAGTAGCATTAGTTATGGTCTTGGCATTCTTTGAGAGCTAAACCACTGAAGCAGTCATACCTTACTTAGTTCTTAAAGTTAGGGCACAATGTAACTGCCTTGTTTTTATTGTCAATATAGTCCAACATATAGAGTTTTCCACGTGAAAGGCATATTTTTGTGGGCAATCAGGTGTTTAAGCATTCAATTTCAGCAATGTATAAGTTTTAGATGATTGGTCTTATGAGTGAAGTCACCAGAGGAAATTGAGGAAATGAGATGCAATGTTTTGTGCAGTAAAGGCTTGGATTGCAGTGACCTTCCAGTGATCACTCCGAGAGGTAATCCGTGCTTTTGAACAAAGCCCAAGGAATACAGCTGCAGGCCTAGGCACCCCTTCTGGTGAGATTGGGTGGGAGACATAAGGCAGGGGGCAGGGTTTGGCGTCTGACGGCATGGGACCTGCGGAACAAGGACCTGCTGTGGGGACTCAGGGCAGATGCAAAGGTATACTTCGCAGAGAATGTAGGATCGGTCCAATCAGGTGTAGTTCTTTGGGAAGCCTTTAAGACCGTTATGCACGACAGGGCCCAAAATAGGATAGCGTGGGAAAGAAAGAAAGTGCAGGAAGAGCTGCACGGTCTGGAAACTCACATCTTGGAGCTACAACGTAGGCATGTGATTGAACGAGACGCACAGACACTTCGACTTCTAGTGGACAAACAGCAACAGTACAAGGCCCTAGTGACAGATGAAGCCAACACACAGGCTTAGGCGACCCTTCATAGATTATATGATGTAGGAGATAAGACTGGAAAGCTTCTGGCGTGGTTGAGCCATAGAGAGCAGGACGCCCACTGAGTAGAACAGGTGATTGATGGGTAGGGACAAATCAGGCGGAATGATGTCCAAATAGTCCAGGCATTCGCCGCCTACTATGAGGATTTTTACATGGCTAGAGATCTGGGTGCACTAGAAGATATACTACTGTACATGGACAGCGTTGAGACCCCCACCTTAACCGAAGAGGGAAAGCTAAGTCTTGAGGGCGATATAACGACCACTGAGATCAAAGAGGCCCAAGCCAGACTCCGACTGGGGAAATCCCCAGGCCCGAACGGATTCCCCGCTGAATTTTTTTTTTAAACTGCAGATCTATTAAGTGGCCCCCTATTTGCCCGGTACACGGAGGCAGCCCAAGATGGCATACTACCACCTGACCTTCGCATGGCCACAATTATTCCTATTTATAAACAAGGTAAACCCCCCGAGCAATGTGCGTCCTATCGCCCCATTTCTCTCCTGAATGTAGAGGTCAAACTCCTGGCGACAATTCTGGCTCTTCGACTGCACCGGGTAATTTCAAGCCTGGTCCACTTGGATCAGACAGGCTTCCGGCCAGACAGGGCGACCATGTTAAATCTTAGAAGAACCCATAACTGGCTGATGGAGGTGCGAGATCGCCAGGAACCCCATATGTTTCTGTCCTTAGTCGCTGAGAAAGCGTTTGATGCAGTACATTGGCCCTTCATTGAGGGAGTGTTAACTAAGTTCGGTTTTGGTCCCACGTTCAGAAATTGGGTGAGACTCCTCTATACAGACCCGCGAGCCAGGGTAAAAGTAAACGGGGTGTTGTCAGACGACTTCCCCATACGGAGATGGACCCGACAGGGCTGTTCCCCTATCCCTGTTACTATTTGCCCTTACCATAGAGATAGAGGCCTGTGAAATTCGACAGGAACAAGAGATAAGAGGGTTTAAAATTGAGCAGACTGATACGTTCGAGGAGAAAATATCGCTTTATGCGGATGACGTCCTCTTGTATGTCACTCACCCAGCTAGTACAATCCCAGTGTTGTTTACCCTGCTGGGCCGCTATGGCTCCTATTCAGGATATATGAAAAATCGGCACAAGTCGATCCTATATAGCCCCAGGCAAGGAGAGGTTTGGCCCCTCTTGCCCGGTGCCCTTCGGGTCACAGGCGAAGGGTTTACATATCTAGGGATATATGTAACCACAGATCGAAAACTCTTACCAGATAAACATCCAGCGAGTGCTCACAAACTTTGTTAATGATGCCACTCGATGGCAGACTCTCCCACTCACGATCTTAGGTCGAGCAGAAATGTTCAAAATGATAACACTGCCGCGCTGTCTCTATGCCCTACAAAATGAATATTTCCCCTCTCCCGACAGGTTTTTAAAGATATAAATGCCGAGCTCCAGTCGTTGCTGTGGCTAGGGAGACAATCCAGGATAGACCTAGATACATTGCAAAGGAACCAATACAATGCGGGGATCTCCTTGCCTAATATCGAAGCATATTACTGGGCAGAACATTTATCACCGATAAATGAGTGGCTTCACGCTGCGGCAGATCACCCCACCTATACATTAGAGAGGGACAATGGCGCATCGCACCGGTTTGCATCATATATACGGGGGTAGAGGGAAAGAAAGATTGCTCCCAGCAACGCGGTGACTATGGAGGTCTGGGAGAGAGCGACTAGGACGATTGGGTGAACACACAAACCAACGAAACCGACCCAGATATGGTCCTGCTCGTGGCTAAAGAAACTGCATAAACTAAGTAGGTTTAAAGGGTGGGACGACATTGGAATCTCTACATTAGGAGACTTGCTGAAGAGGGGAATCCTAAAGTTCTTCCAGACACTGAGGCTGGAATACGGATTGCACCACACTCAGTACCTGAAATATGCGCAACTGCGACATGCATGGAGGGCAGAGAAGGCGCTCTCCTCTTCCTTGCCAGAGTATGCTCCGCTGGAGGGTCGCTTACTACAGGAGCAAATCCCATGCAAAATAGTATCTCTGACATATAAAACTTTGATTAATAATATGCCTGACAGACTAGAGAAGCTTCGAGAAACATGGGAACAAAACTTGGGGGAGATGGACACGGTGGACTGGGAGACAGCCCTGATGCATCCTAGGGAGGTTGCAATTAAGTCCTGTCTCCGGCTTATTCAATATAAAATTCTCCATAGGGTATATTATGATAGACTATGGCTGCGTCGTATGGGGCGGGATAGCGACACCAACTGTCTGCGATGTGGTCATGCTCAGGGGGACTTTTATCATACCATCTGGGAGTGCCATATAATCCAGGAATACTGGGCTAAGATACTGAGGGAACTGAGTGAGATACTGGAGACGGCTCTCCCGGTGGAGCCCAAACTGGTGCTGCTGGGAATAACCAACAATGTCGATCTGAATCGCCCACTCCTGATTTTTGTAGTACTAGCATTGGTGGTGGCTAAGAGACGTGGCCCGGGCGTGGGGCGCTCCCATACCTCCTCGGATAGGAGACTGGAGGAGGGGCATGGATATGTATATGGCAGCGGAGAGGGTTACATACAAAGCTCGGGGATGCCCCAAGAAGTTCACTAGAGTATGGGAGAAGTGGAGACAATATCATGGCCTAGACATGGGACTGTAAAACTAGGAGGAGGGGATCATCTATTATACATGATGCAGGCGGGGAGACCACCACACGGGCTTTGCATTATAGAGACACGTGGGGTACTATTTTACAGATCTGTCGTGGTGCTCGTGGGATTGCTGGTCTGGCGGGAGGAGGGTGGAGGGGTGGCGGGGTATGGGGGATGATTACATATGTCATGCCTGTTATGTTTGTGCACTTTAACAAAGCAAATAAAAATATTTCTTATTTTAAAAAGACAATGCCTTTTATTTATGGGTTTTGAAAACCTGTAAGCGGTGCGTAAACACACACTTTGCACTTATACATCCTTGCTTACGAGAAGCAAGGCTGGCAGTAAAAGAGGCACAGTTACTGCCAGCCTTCCTTCTCGTAAGCAACGACTAAGTACAAAGTGCGAGTTTATGCACCGCTTGCAGTTTTTCAAAACACAGAAATAAATTGCATTGCAATTTACAATGCCAATAGCTCAAACTCTTGTAAATGTGGAACCAATAGCATTGCAAATGCTTGTTGAGCTCTGAGAAGGAGGGGGCAGCAGCCATGGGAAGGCAGGGACTGTGATGCCAGGCCAAGAGTTTCAAAAGCAGGAAGGAGGAGGAGGAGGCAGCTGCAGCCAAAACAGACCTTGGTCTTTGAATGCACAGTAAATTTGGCAAGATAAGAGCACGATTGACAGACCTTTCACATCAGAGCTCTGTAAACCCCGAGTTCATGGATAAGGAAGGTGCACTCAAAACAGTCATTCAAATAGACAAGTATGATCCGTCAATCTTCTTTATTGAAAGTGTCAATTAAAACTGGCACACAGCCAACGCGTTTAGTTTCTTGATGCGAAAGGAACTTCATCAGGGCTTAAGAGTAAAATGAGGATTAGGTACTATGATAACCAATATTTGGTATCCGTATTGTCTGGGTAATAAAGTAGTTCCTTAAAAGTAAGAAGTGGAAGGACACAAGACTGTCAGTCAATAGGCTGGTAAAGAGATTAGGCCACAGGTTTTTGCAACCAGACTCCATAGGCTATCTGGTAGGTTTGACCTAAAAAACACACGGTCAACCCTGGAAACAGGTGCGCAATGGACAGATGTTTAACCGGGTGGTGCAACTCAATTAGGATTCTAAGAGGACTGCGAGCCGAGCCAGGGTCAGGCATTCGACTTGAGCTTTGCTCGAGTCTTCAGTGGCTCGTCAAAATGTGTCACATAACGGCAACTGAGGGGACAAATGTATAGGAAGGGCATGATTTGACCATAATCAAACAGTTTTAGCGAAGAAGAAAACAAACACCATGGAGTGGAAATCCTTGTTTTAAGGTCCACAGCCATCTCATTTCACCATTTTTAGGTCGAGCCTGTCCCATTCCGCAGGAATGGATAGGATCGAATTCATGTCGGCAAAATCCTCTTCAAACTAAGGGGTTTCAGCCCGGCGTTTTCTTGCAGTTCACGTGAACATGCACGAGCATTCACGGCCAGGGCTTCTCCTCCCCTAGCAGCACTCCTCCCACACCAGCAACTCCCCCCCTCCCACACCAGCACCTCCCCTCTCTCTCCCCGCAAACACAGCCTTGCCGTAGCAGCACTCCTCCCACACCAGCACCTCCCCCCTCCCACACCAGCACCTCCCCCCTCCCACACCAGCACCTCCCCTCTCTCTCCCCGCAAACACAGCCTTCCTTTCATTTCTCCTCCCCCTCCCCAGCCAGCTTCCCCCAGGCCGTGTTCCCTCAGATATGCTATTGCATATCGTTTGCTACCTCTTGTATTTTGTTGCTCTTGATACTTGCACAACTGTCACTATTGTCTCATGTAACGTAACGTTTGCTTTTGTAACATGCTCACTTGTAATTTTGGCTTCATGTATCTAAAAACGCCTTCCTCGCGCTCCTTTCTCCCTCTCTCCCGCTGCCTAGTCCTCCCACCCCCTCCCTCTCCAGCGCGCGCTCCACTCGCATCTGCCTGCTGCTCCCCCGCCCACCCCCACCACTCCCCCAACCAGCAATTCACACACAGCAACGCCACTCACACACGCAACGCCACTCACACAACGCCACTCGCCCACGCAACGCCACTCGCCCACGCAACGCCACTCGCCCACGCAACGCCACTCGCCCACGCAACGCCACTCGCCCACGCAATGCCACTCGCCCACGCAACGCCACTCGCCCACGCAACGCCACGCACGCAACGCCACTCGCGCACGCAACGCCACTCACCCACGCAACGCCACTCACCCACGCAACGCCACTCACCCACGCAACGCCACTCACCCACGCAACGCCACTCACACACGCAACGCCACTCACACACGCAACGCCACTCACACACGCAACGCCACTCACACACGCAACGCCACTCACACACGCAACGCCACTCACACACGCAACGCCACTCATCATATTGTGCTGCAAAACTAAATACTTATAAGGTCCCACAAGCGAGACCTATTGGCAATGCCAATGCTTGTTTAGTGAGCAAATAATGAGGCTGGATATTCTGTTCCCCATGGGTAAAAGAAAATGATGTTTGGGTGAATATGCTGGGCTTCACGGTTTGACTACGTTGTGTGATCAGTGGTAAATCACTTATATGCAAAAATTGGTATTACTTAAAAACGTGCATAGTTACTTATAAAAACACTTTAATTACAAAAAAGGCCACTTCAACTTTGGGTAGAAAGGGGAAAAGTTTCTGTTTTACTTCAGACGGCCAAAGGCCTTGGAGATTTCGGTGACGTCTCAAACTACGCGGGCACGCAACCAAGAAACTTGTTGGGACACTGCCAAAAATGTAACACGTTGACATGCAAGAGATTAGTCACTGTTTACAAACGTGATGGGAACGGGCTGTTGACACGGCTATGTGGAAGTGCGTTCGCTGCCGGCCGGCCCGATCCACTGTGCCCTGTGGGCGAGGTGCCTCGAGTTCACGCACGAGGCCAGCGTGCTCTGGTTCCCATACAGGGTGCCCGCACCTCTGCCAGGGCCGCGAGTTCACGGGCACCGCTCTCGAGTCAGGGCCCAGGCGCACTGCCATTGTTTGCGCTTGGGTCTGCAGCCAGCTTGAGCGGGCTGGGCACTGGGTGGGCTGCGGGGAGCTCGGGGAAAGCACTGGGCAGAGTGCCGGAGCAGCGGGAAACCGAGGTGAAAAAGACAAGGCAGGGGTGGGTTGAGACATTCGGAGGAGATACAAACGGAGCCATTGATGTGGGTGCCAGGTTTGCGGCCTGCGTTTCCTCATGTGCACGGGGCATGCAGGCGCTGGGACTACATCCATCTGCGCTCTTCAGCTTCAGTGGAAAGATAGACACAACCCCCCATACTGACGCACGGCTTACCCTGCTGCAGGCCGCGCCAGAGACCACTTCCTCGACACCAGTGCCGGGCACGAGATGGCAGCAGGCTGGAAGCGTCGGCAGGGACTACGAACTATTAAAGAAATTAACTCGTGAACGCAGCTCCGAAAGTGGCTCAATCCGAATACACCCCCCCCCCCCCCCCCCCGATCCCGGGCACGCTCTCGTAGGCCCTAAGCCACCACACACACACACACGGGGCCACTGTCCCAATGCACGTCCTATTGGGTTAAAACAATCACAACATTACGTAAAAGCAAATAATGAAGGAAAAACGCCCCCTATGAGTGAGGGTGTTAACAGCTGTTAATTGCCAACCTTGTAAGCCCCTGCATCCCCTCTGGTGGTGGGGGTGGCGCCTTTAAGGGGCCTCGATTCGCCCAGAGCCAATTTTTATCTGTCAGCTATGGGAGACCCAGGGGCCCCTCCTCGTATTCTGCAAGGCGGCGGTCACATCATTTTGCGGTATGCCACTACCGGTAATTAGATGCCTCTGCTAAAGAAGATGGGTCAGAATTATAGAAATGTCTTAAAGAGTTAACCAGCATTCGCATTTTTATTTCCGGTTTTACAGAGTACAGAGTGCATGGGAATGGGGAGAGCAGGGGAGTAGGGAGAGCAATCAATCAATCAATCAATCCTGGGTTTGTTGAGCGCGACTACTCACCCGTAAGGCGCTGGGGCAGAGGGGAGGTGCAGGATCCAGTACATCAGGAAGAGGTCTATTGAAGAGCCATGTTTTGAGGTTTCTCGTGAAGATGGGAAGTTAAGTCGTCTGTCTGAGGTGGAGCGGTTGGGCGTTCCAGACACAGGCCACGAGGAAGGAGAAGGAGCGGCCTCCTGATCTGGATTTTCTGGTGTGGGGCACCACGGCGCGGTAGAGCGTGGTTGATGGTAGGGTCCTTTGGGGTGCGTGGAATTCGAGCTGCTGTTCAGGTAAGCTGGTCCGGTGTTGTGGAGGGCTTTGTGTTTATGGGTGAGAATCTTGAAGGTGATTCTAGCCTCGATGGGGAGCCAGCGGAGTGTGCACAGGTGCTGGGAGATGTGACAGTGTCTTGGCAGGTTGAGGATTAGTCTTGCGGCGGCGTTCTGGATGTTTTGTAGCTTGCGGGTGAGGTTTTTGTTGATTCCGGTGTAGAGTATGTTGCCGTAGTCAAGTCTGCTGGTGATGAGGGTGTGAGTGACGGTCTTTCTGTGTTTGAGGGGGATCCATTTGAAGGTCTAGCATAGGAGGAAGAGGATGTGGAATCAGGAAGATGCGACGGAGTTGATCTGGCAGTCCATTTTGAGTTCGGAGCCCAGGATGATTCCAAGGTTGCGTGCGTGATCTGTGGGGGTGGGCGGCTCTCTGAGGGCAGGGGGCCACCAGGTGACGTCCCAGGCTTCGTGGTGTGGGCCCATGATGAGTACTTCCGTTTTGTCATTGTTGAGTTGCAGGCAGCTGCTTCTCATCCTTTTGGCGACTGCTTCCATGCCTTCTTGAAAGTTGTGTTTGGCTGCTTTGGGTTCGTTGGATAGGGATAGGATGAGTTGGGCGTCGTCTGCGTATGAAACAATGTTGAGTCCATGGTTTCTGAAGATGGGGGTGAGTGGAGCCATGTAGACATTGAACAGTGTGGGGCCGAAGGAGGATGCGTAGGGGACTCCGCAGGTGGTTGCTGTAGGGTCAGAGAGGGAAGGAGGGAGTCTGACCCGCTGCGTTTTGCTGGAGAGGGATGAGTGGATCCAGTTGAGGGCATTGTCCCGGATTCCTGCATCGTGTAGGCTGCATGTTGGGGTGCAGTGGGAGACTGTGTCGAAGGCCGCTCAGAGGTAGAGGAGGATGAGGGCTACTGTCTCTCCTCTGTCCAGGAGGGAGCGGATGTCTGTTGCGCCGAGGAGGGTGGTTTCTGTGCTGTTTTTTCTGAAGTCGGATTGGGAGGAGTCGAGGATGTTGTGCTCTTCGACGAAGGTGGAGAGTTGGCTGTTGATGGCTTTCTTGATGACTTTCACTGGGAACGGGAGCAGGGAGACGGGTCTGTAGTTTTTTAGGTCGGTGGGGTCTGCCGAGGGTTTCTTCATGAGGGCATTGATCTCAGCGGGCTTCAAGTCGTCTGGGAAGGATGCGTTCGCTAGTGAGCAGTTGATGGTGTGGCAAAGCAGGAGTGCAATGGGGTCCGCGGCTCTGTTGAAGATGTGGTGGGGCAGGAGTCCGTGGGGCCCCAGGAGTGGATTGACTTCCTCGTCTTCAGTGTGTTTTCAGTGGAGAGGGCTGTCCAGCTGTCAATCGTTAGATTCAGGGTGTCAGGGTGGTTGGTGAGGGTCCAGTGTGTTTCTGTCTTCATCAAAGTTGTCATAAATGTTCTTGATTTTGTGGTGGAAGAAGGTGCGGAGTTTGTCGCAGAGGTCTTGTAATGGAGGGATGTCTGTAGACTCGCTTATGGGTTGGGCAAACTCCTTGATGATGTGGAGTTCTGTGCTGTTGTGCACGTATGTGGAGATTGTCTTTGATTGCTGTTTTTCTCGTATTTCTGTTGAGTTGGTGGTAGGCATTGGTGGCGGCTCTGAAGTTATTGTGGGCTTCTGTAGATTTGGAGTTTCTCCAGGTCTTTGAGGCGGCGGCATATGCTTCTGGACTCTCGGAGTTCAATGGTAAACCATCTGGCTTTCTTGGCGTGTGTGTTGTTCTTCTTGAGGTGGGCTATGGTGTTGGCGCTGTCGGAGATCCACCAGTGCAGAGTTTGGGCTGCAGTGTTGGGGTCGTCGCCTTCCGTGATAGTTGGGGTGGAGTTGCAGAGTGAGGAGGTGAGTTGGTCGTCTGTGATTTTGGTCCAGTTTCTTCGTGGGAGGGGGTGCTGGGTTCTGTGGATGGTGGGTGTTCTGAAGGTGAAGTGGATGCATCGAAGATCTGTCCACGGGAGTTCGGTGGTGTGGCTGAAAGTGATGGAGTTTCCTCTTGTGAAGAGGGGGGGTCAAGGGTGTGTCCTGCTGAGTGCGTGGGTTGGTCACGATCTGGCCGAATCCTTTGTTGTGGAAGTTGTCCAGGAGGGATGTTGTGTTGGGGTCTAGTTGGTTGTCGAGGTGGAAGTTCGGGTGTCCCAGCAAGGTGCAGTTGGTGGAAGCAATTGCCGCGGGGAGATGCAGTCCGTGATGGAGTTGGTGAATGGTCCGCGGGGTCAATAGATGAGGGTTCCTCAGAGGGTGGTAGTAGGGCTGTTTTGTATTTTGAAGTGTAGGTGTTCCATCAGGTCTGTGGGCTCGTCGGGGAGTGTGCTCAGCCGGAGGGTGGATTTGTGGACAATGGCGATTCCTCCCTACAGGGCGGGTGTGGCGGTCCTTCCAGGAGATCTTGTATCCTTGTGAAACGGCAATGGCGATGTCCGGTCCAGAGGAGGTGTTGGTCGAGGTTTCAGTGAAGAACGCGAAGTCCGGGGTGGTGCAGTAGAGGAGGTCCCAGATTTCAGTGGCATGTTTGTGGAGGGATCCGAGGTTGAGGAGGATGCATTGTAGGGTCTTCGGTGTGGTTGCGTCCTTACGGGGGAGTTGTGCTGAGTCTGTGGTCTTGGCAGTGCTGTAGGTGTGGCGGCAGCAGTGACAGCTGAAAGGTCCGTGGGTGTCGGCTGGTGATACTAGCTTGCAGTTGTTGTTGAGGCCTGGGTTGAGTGCGTAGAGTGCTGCTGGGTTGTAGCGTTGGCAGGGCGGAGGTCCAGGGTTCCTGCCGCTGGTCGCGGACGTGCTTGCCTTTAGCATGCCGTCGGCGCAGCCACACAGTGGCCGCCATTAAATAGGGGTCGGGGAGGGCTGGACAGCTGGGAGGCGGGAGTGGGAAGGGGAGACTGGCTTGGGTTGGTCGCGCAGAGAGGGGGGAGGGGCGAGGGGCCGCGGGGGCAGCAGCGGTGGGAAAAACAGGCTGGAGGTGCATGAAAAGGGAGTGAAAAATAGCGCAAAACTAGGAAATGGAAGATTTTAGAAATGGGATAAAGAAGAAAAACGAAAGAAAGAGTAAAAGGGTGAGATAATAAAGGGTGAAAAACGAAAAACTGAGCTGAAAGGAGAGGATAAAGTGAGCACAATAAGCGGAGCGAGAGAAGGAGGGAGAGGTCCACTGGACCACCTGGTATGAGGCGCAGGTATAGCCTGCACGCGGAGGAGGGCCTTGAACACCAACACTTCGAGATTGCAGGGGCTCAGGAGGGCCACACTTGATGGTGGAGCTGCGAGGGTGGGAGAGCAATTTATTGACAATAAGTCAGTGGTCTTGCTCGAGCAGGGGGGTAGGGAGAGCAGGCGAGGGGTAGGGAGAGCAGGCGAGGGGAGTCAGTCACATTTTTGACAGTCTGAACATAATCCACCTCTCTACTAGGGCCAAGCCATAAACTCAAACTGTTTTGTACACAGTTGATGTACTGGGATAGTCACGTGATCGAGCACTGTGGTACCCACGCCGTTGCTGCACATTCCGGTTAACTCCCTGACCTGCTGGTTGTGCCCAAGTCACACACCCTGCAATCAAAGTTCCCGGCTCAATAAAGCTACTGGAGCGCAGTGCGTTCAGTTCAAACAGATTTGTTTTATGATTTTCTAAACCTCCATTTAATTTACCAAAGCCATAGGTACATAGACCAATGGCTCCCCAGCTAGGTAAAGCCATTTCTATTTCATTACTAGCAGCAACAGACAATAAGTAAGCCTCATCTGAGAGTCTCAGCCAAGGCACTAGACTGCTTTAAACCGGTGTTGGTGGGTAAACATTCTACTGTGCAATTCCCAAGCTACTCCCAAGCATCTCAAAACCATGAGGACACTGACAGGAACCTATAATGTAACTGGCAGAACACTCAATATAGTTTAAGAAGCTGCTTATTCTGTGGCTGGCACGATGGGCAACTCCAATTAACCACACAGACCGTGGGCATATAGTCATAAAATACCTGCTGTCATTTATGATTTGAACAGACGTTTTACCTTTTAAATGGGCCACCTGGATGCAGACATGATCGCTTGTTGGTAACTATTACAATGATCATTACGTTAAGAACCAAGGTAAGCAGCTCGAAGAGAAATGACGGGCTGGGTACCAAACTCAATTTAGGTTCTAGGTTTCTCACCAGCAGTGTGGCCAGTGTGCCAAGTGTTGCAAGTCAAAGCCCATAACTGTTTTGAAAAGATCTTAGAACTTACAGAACGCACTCTCAGATTTCCAAAAATATGAGAGGGAGCATTGATGCAAGCAGCACTGCTAGCTGCCGCGAGATCAGTAGCGTGTTGGTGAAACCTGTTAGGGGCGAAAGGAGAAGACACCTGAGATAGACCTGGCAAGTAGGCGAGATGCAAAATCCCACCGAAAGCCCTGCTGGTTCCATCATGGCACATAGCAAAGCGACTTATGTCATGCAGAGGGAGAGAAAGGACAGCAACCATAAAGCCGGTGGAGAAGAGCCCAGTAAAGGCAGCATCAGGCACCATGGAAAGGTGACACAAGAAAAAGAAAAATAGACCGCACCAAAGGATTGGAAGCCTCAAAAAAGTGATGTGGAGGAGAATTCGGTGAAGGATAAAGTAGGCACTCTCTCCCTTGAGCAGATTTCTTCAAACCGGTTATTGGTGATGAGATGTTATGTAGAGGAATTTCCAAGTGAGTACTGAGAGAGCGCTCTACTCTAGACAAAAAAGACTAATTCAAACTCTGACTATAGCCATGGGTGGCAAGTTACATTGGTTTAATGCAAGGAATTTGGGGGCAGAGGATAACATTCAGGCCTTGGAACATAAAGTGACGGCCAAAGAAATGTATGCAAAAAGTAGGGGGCAGCAGGAAGGGGACATAAAGACATACCTGATTTTCAGATTTTGCAGAAAGTCTGCACAATCTGGAAATCAGTGTTAAGAGGGCAGCATACCTGCAACGAGCAGGCAATATTCACAGTGGCAGATGAACGGAATGGCTAGATACCTGCAGGTGCAGAACTTCCATGAGAAAAATGGAAACCTGGGATAAGCAGAACCCAGGTGGGAGGTCAAGAAGGCACTACTGCCCTGGCTCATGGCACATGTTGAACTTGGAACAGAAGATTGAAAATAGAGTGCTGCCACTTCACCTATTACTCACGTTGACACGATTTTTATGAACAACTTTATCTTTTTATACTTTGCTATTATTTTAGACATGGGGTCTGTTTATATTGAGGAGGTACCAAGTTGTACTCCGATTTTGGTGCACGCTCTTTTTTCACCCCCAAAAAGCGATCATTGAATTAAAAATCATGACTAACTCATAGATGACTATTGGTTGCATCTCCATGTAACAGTTACAAAAGTTTATTATGAAATTCATATGTAGCGAAATTTTTCAATGGAAGATAAGAAATAAGAAACAGGAGACTGACATAAAATGTTATACATGTCAATATAAAACTACAAAAAGAACAGACGAGGGACAGAATGCTGAACAAATCAATATATATATATATATATATATATATATATATATATATATATATATATATATATGCTCCAGCAGCCCCGAGAGAGAGGTAGAAAAGCAGCACTCGCGGGGTGAGTTTCAGAGTTTCTTTATTCTTTGTGCAGACGCGTTTCGGGCAAATCCGTTAACTATGGGACAAAGGAAAGCCCTAAAAAGTCTTCAGGATGACACCTCTGTGATCTACAAGCCTTCCGACAAAGGGGGGAATGTAGTAATAATGACTAAGGACATGTATGTGGGGGAAGCGAAACGACAACTTTCGAATCGAGAACATTACGAACCCACCACTATGAGGAAATATCAGGAGAGCATCCAAGAATATGACAAGCTAATACAGAAATGGCACAATAAAGATATGTTAAGCACTGAGGAATATCTCTTTTTACGATCAAACCATCCGGTAATCCCTACTTTTTACCATCTGCCCAAAGTTCATAAGGATCTTAAAGCACCGCCTGGCCGCCCAATAGTTTCATCAATGGGCAGCCTTACAGAGAATCTTTCGGTGTTTATTGACCATTTCTTATTTCAATCAGTGCTCCAATTATCTTCATACATTAGGGATACAAAAGAGTTCATTGTACAACTACAGGACTTAGTGTGGGATCCCTTGTATGTTTTGATTGTGATGGATATCACGAGCTTATATACGTGTATTGATCATGCGCAAGGCTTAAAAGCAGTTGAATATTTCATGAAAAAGAGACCACTGAAGTATGCGGGACATAGTACCATGTTGCTGGAGCTAACAGAATTTTGCCTGTTAAACAATATTTTTCTCTTTCAGGGTGAGCTCTTTAAGCAAATCTCCGGGACCGCCATGGGAACCTGCTTCGCCCCCAGCTATGCGAATTTATTCGTAGGCTGGTGGGAGGAGCAGGTGGCCTGGTCAGAGGGGAACATTACTTGGACCAATAATGTGGTCAAATGGCACAGGTACATCGATGACCTCTTCCTGGTGTGGAGGGGGTCAGAACAAAGTGCCAGAGAGTACATCTCTCATTTAAACACCAATAATGTTAATCTGAAATTCACAGGCGAGGTTAGCTCAGTGGCAGTGAGCTACCTCGACCTTCGTGTAACTATCATTGATAACCAAGTAACAACATCCCTATATCGTAAGCCCACTGCTGGCAATAGCGTCTTGCACGCTGAGAGTGCACACCCGACGAACCTGAAACGAAGTATTCCCTACGGGGAGCTCTTGCGTCTCAAACGGAATTGCTCACGTGAGGAAGACTTCCAGGAAGCAGCAAAAGACAGTTTGGCCAGGTTCAAACAAAGAGGTTACAGCCAGGCTCTTTTGACCGAAACCCTCAAAAGAGTGTCCGGGACAGACAGAGCTGAATTGCTGAAAGACAAAATAAACCCTAAAAAAACAGATGAGGGCAAATTCCGTTTAATAACAGCTTACAGCAACAATTCCAACAAACTAAAAGGAATCTTACGCCACAGCTGGCATATCCTAAAGACTGATCCCATAATTGGGGCAGATATCCCCAACAACCCACTTGTAACTTTCAGAAAAACGAAGTCTATTAAAGACTTATTGGTACATAGCCACCTAGAGACTCCCGCTGCTAGGACGAATACTTTGGCTGAAATGAAAGGATTCTATCCTTGTGGCAAATGCAAGGCCTGTGCTTACAGCAAAAGGGTCTTGGGTTATGAAATCCCTGGGGCCACGAGGAAGAAAAACATTGGGTCCTTCATTACATGTCAAACACCCTATGTGGTGTATTGCCTGGTATGCCCTTGCAACCTTAAATATATAGGGAGCACCATAAAAAGCGTGAAGTTAAGAATCCTCGAACATATGAGGGCGATAGCCAATAAGGATTTGACTTCTCCTGTTGCCAAACACTTTGCCATTAAACATCGGAGCAACAGAGATTTGCTACAATACTTCGGGGTGGACCAAGTTCCGGAAAATGAAAGGGGTGGGAACAGACTTTTGAAGCTGAGACGTCTGGAGTCTCGTTATATCATTGATCTACAGACTAAAATTCCAACAGGTCTGAATAGTGGCGAAGAACTAGCCATCCACCTGGGTAAATAAACTGCATCAGTCAACAGCTTGCTGTCTCATTCTAATCTGGTGGAATCTGTCTTGACTTGGGGGGTGCCCCCGGGTAATGATTAGCGGTTTCTAGTAATAGGAGCCGCCCAAGCCGATCCACGGCAAGATAGTAATGGAATGTTTGATCGAGTGGGCATTTACATTTATATTTTTGTGACTAAATGAGTAAGCATGTACATTCAATAAGAGAACAAGGATGGTTGGAATCTTTATGAAATATTCAGTATATCTAAAATGTACTTGTTTTGGCTCAAAGTCTTTGTCACAATATTCATCAACTGAATTTAAAATGTAAGCTGATCCACAGCTCAATAACTAAATGAATTATGTTGAGAAAAGTTATTTTTCGCCCTATGATCAATGTAACTGTGTTACTTTGCACATTCCAATATGGCGCCCGTAGTTCTGAGCCGGGTAGTCCATTTTCAGTTTCCATCAGAAACATCGCGCTGCATATAATGTCTTCCTGTCAGCGTTTTTTGTAATCACATTGACAAAGGGCTTTGCCCGAAACGCGTCTGCACAAAGAATAAAGAAACTCTGAAACTCACCCCGCGAGTGCTGCTTTTCTACCTCTCTCTCGGCTGGGAGAGGGGCTGCTGGAGCATTGATATTACACGGCGCGCCGACCGTGCAGCGGCACCCACCGCCTGAGCCCCGTTTTTTGGCGCGATTGGAGCAATCATATATATATATATATATATATATATATATATATATATATATATATATATATACACACATACATATACACATACATACATACATATATATATATTTTTTAAACAGCTATTACAGTTTAGACCCAGCCATATGCAAATCAGTCTTGACCCTGCTCCCCATGGGAACAGTCCAGCCCAAATTGCTAGGTCTAGTGACTTAATGAACTAATGCGTCCACTGGAGGCGCCTGTGTTCGACCCCATGGTCACAGGTTCTAATCCCAACGGGTCCACTCAGCCTTTCATGCTTCCGAAGTCGATAAAATGAGTACCACGGAGTTGGGTAACAAACAGCTGTTATTCAGCACAAAGATACCCTTGGGTGCACATACGGTTTACAAACACACATTATGTTTACTGCCAGGCAAGGTCCCCCCTGAACCAGACATAAGTGTGTCTGGAATGCCCAGATGTGGTTCCGGGCTCACTGTACCACTGGATTTAAGGTAGACTGGCTGATGAGGGGCGATACCCCATACCAGTCCCAGGATGCTTGTTTCTGGTCTGGGGGGACCTGGCCTGGCAGTTCGGGCTGGACTGTTCCCATTAGGAGCAGAGTCAAGACTGATTTGCATATGGCTGGGTCTAAACTTTGGTGTAATGGTGAGCACTAGAACAATGGATTTAACCTACATCTCTTGACTGGGGGTGAATGTTTGATTTGTTCCGCATTCCGTCCATCACTTGTGTGTCTTTTGCCAATATATAACAGCCTAAGAACCTTTATCATCAAGAACGAGGTCTCCAGGTTGACAGAGAGCCAATAATGTGCAACAGTCGATACCACCGCATCCTCTGTCCTTGAAGAATCTGAATCAAGTGAGGTGAGGAGATTGCATGAACTTTTCAGTTTAAAAAGAACATTCACAGATTCGGTTACGGACTCACTTCTTTCCACATGGGTACATTCAGGTCATACCGCTTCTAAACTTAAAATAATTCTTATCTGCTCCTCTAACTTCACAGTCCACAGTTACTTCTGCTAAATGGTCTCGCCATTTTGGGAAGGACCTCCTTAAGTATATTTCACAGGATACCTGGCAATGGATAGGAAAATTGTCCTTGCGTACCACAATTGCACCTTCACTGATTCAATCTAAATTCTTTTCTATGAATTTGTTACATTGGACTCCCGCTCGTTTATGCAAGCTGAAATTAAGAGAGAACGATCTTTGTTGGAATTGTAACTCAGTTCCTGGCACCCATCAACATATATTCTTGGATTGCACACTATTTGAATCCTTTTGGGGTCCGAGTCAAAAACATTTATCATTGATCTTTCCCATCGTTCTCTCTTTACCTACGATTCTGCTGGGTCCGTGGGCCATAGATACCCCTTTACCTCTGGATAGTGTGAATTTGGAGCTTTTAGATTTGCTATTATCCATTGCAGTCAAAATCATACTTACAGAATGGAAATCTTTTCACCTCCTTTCTTACCATACTTGGTGGGCATGGGTCTTATATCTTCGTGGATCTCATTCTTTTGTCTAAATGAAACATTATTTGCCTTCAATTACTAGCAAAGTATGGCGTTCTTTAGATAACTACATGGGTTTATGTTCTCAGGGGTTGGTAGCGCAATATCCTTTTTGAATTTCTTTCTTAACTTATTTTTCAGAAGTGTCGCGGTTGTCTCCTTTCAACATCTCATCCCCCTTTTTCTTCCCCCTGTATCCTTTTTTTTTCTTTCTTTCTCTTTTCACTTCTTTCACCTCCTTCCCCCACTGCTGATGTATCCTATTTACTGTTACAAATTAATGGGGAAACCCAAATATAATCACAGGACCTGGGTATAGTATGCTATGCAAAACAAGTGGCCCTAGACAATTACGTAAAAACGCGAAAAATCAGGCAAACTTTATAGTTGGTGCTGGCTAAATGGTCAACAGCTAGTAATCAATAAGTTAATTAGAATGAATTAGTCTGTGGTTAGCACCCTCAAAGGGAAAAGGACAAAAATAAAAACCACATCCACATTCAATTTGGTCAAAGGCTATTTACTTTGACATCTCTAAATGCAATAAGGTTTGGTAAAGACATTACCACATACCATATGGAGATTTGAGTAGGTTGCTCAAAGGAAAAAAGTATTAGGGGAGGAAAATGCTTGTGCTTAAATTATAAGAAAAGGAGAAAAAACAGGCTGTAGATAGTCAACTTAGTATCTATTCGGTGTTGGTACTGTTTTTTTTAATACAACACAAACCAGTATAATGAGACCTGTCCATATTCAAATTCACTGAACAACTTAATAATCTTTTTTCTGTGCATGAATGCACCGTCAGAAGGAAAGGGCTGGGTGATATATTATGATACAGGTTCTTGCTGGGGGTATGTGTCGACGTTTCGACCCAGCTTGTACGTAGAGGGTGATTTAAAACCTCCGCTTGCGGGTCTTCATCAGGACAAAAGGGAAGGATAGGCAACCTATTCCTGGTGCCGAGGATTGGCTGACCAGGTCACAATTCCCGTAGGTAAATAGTCCGCACAGTGCATATTGTGAAGAACAATTAGTTCAATTTAAGACTCATCAGTGACTCAAAAATGAGTTGTCAGGCTATACATGTATAAAATACATGTCTTGCTTAATAAACAGCATTCTGCCATAGGGCTAGATAAGACTTCCTTAGGGAGACTTACATATATTGTTAGGAAAAGTGGGGACTGGGCCATTAGATGAATGGCAAAGTCAAAGAAGCAGTGTTGCCACTGCCCTTTCAATCTGTAGTGGCCGGCTGAGAGCCATTTTGTACTTTGTCTCACACAGGGTAGCACAAGCAGTGCTGTAGGCCTGGGTGGACACTGCCATACATGCCCTAGGAATCATTATTTATTATTATTATTTATAAGTTTTATATAGCGCTTGTTAGACCCGAAGGTATCAGAGTGCTTTACAAAATCGTGAACAGAAAAAACAGTAAATCAGGTACGTAAACACAAACGAGGCAAGAACTCGAAATAGAAAATAGTACACATCAAGGAAAATAAAAGCAGTACGAAAAACAAGAGAAGCAATTCGAGAGGATCTAATAGACCGCATAAAGATAAACAGCCTATGATCGTAGGGACTAGATCTGTACATACAATACTTAACCACGATCAAACCAATACCTTATAAGTAATCCAGACTCTGCCAATTGAGGGGTAGCAAATTCAACATACACTTAGTAAGGGGCTGGAACCCTGGCACTGAGGACTGGTTAGCTGGCCACGGTGCACTCAGTGTCGAAAAACCAGCAGCATCAATCCAAAAATGTGGGGGTGGACATGCAAAAAGAGGTGTTTCCGGACATTGAGCTTCTATGATCATTTTAGCTGCAAGGTGGAAAATCATGAGTATAGCTTTAAAGTAAATTGTAAATTGGGATGATGATATCCAATTCCTTTTTTAATGTTAACCTGAAGTTTTATTTTTACAAATGAACCTCCTCTGATCTCCCCTTGGAAGCTATTTCCACCACACAAGAATTAAAAATGATACATGCTAGAAAAATCTGAACCATGCAAAAAAGTGTCAGATCATGTGGAAGCAGGTCTTCCTATGTGTCAACTCCACTCACATAATCTCTTGCTGAATCACCAGAGCCTTTTACACCAGACATTACTTTGCTACAATATTGCAAGCTGCTTAGCAAAGGAGAATGGTGATTCTCCAATTAGCATACAGAAAGAATCTTGATTTCATTAAAGACAACAGAGGCTAACATTATGCATATACCTTTTATAGTTACCCGAACATGCTGCCCTTTAAAGAACATTAAACACATCATAAACAAAATATTCCAAGTTGGAATTTTCAAAACAATATATAAGTCCATGTCGCTTAAGCCCATTCCTCTTTGGGCAACGACAAAAACATAAGATGCTCCTTTGGCTTGATAGAAAGAAAAAACAAAGCGATATGAAAAAATCTCAGTGAAGTAAATAACCATTTCCGTCTGTAAAGTAACTTCAAGTTAATGATATAGTAACATTAAACCAAATTACACAAATATTATACAAATTGATGATAAATTGGGTGAGGAGGAGACGATAATGTTAGCTTCCGTTGTCATTAATGAAATCAAGATTCTCTCTGTATGCTAAGTGTAGAATAGCCATTTCATTACAAGACCGAAGGCTACCATTATGCATGTTTAAAGCTTTCCAGCACCAGACTGCTCACATGTGCCACCGTTTTTAGATGTTCTCAACAAGGGGTTTGCCATGTGCACACCTTTCTTATCCATAATGCCGCTTTCATTTTTGCTTTTCTCGTCCTTCTATCTCCATTAAGCGTGCAGCCTTGGTCACGTTTTTAGATAACATATGGCAAAATTGCTAGCACTTGACCTGACTGCCGCCTTGACAATGTTAGCCAGTGTACCACCTGCCCAAGGGATTTTACTAGCTATTGCACTCCCAGGAGGAGTGAGCTCCAAATCTGGACAAATGAATTCCTGCTTCGGCCATCGCTGCTCTCACCCACCGTGAAATTGTAGCCGTTGATGTTGCCTTATATGGTTTTGCATAGGAAATAGATAATTGATCTTCCCCATCTGTTCTGAATTCCAGCATTCTTTGTCCATTAAATCTCATGCAATTCACAACACACAATTTCTTGCTGTCTTTGAAAAAGAGGATAGAAAATGTTTTCAAACATGGTTTTGGTCCTTTTCCAAATATCAAAATGGACTTTACTAAACCTATCACAAACCTCTAATGTAACATCTGAACCCTTCTAAAAGAGATTAGACAGAGGAAGGTAGCTAACTTCCACAATATTGGTCTCAATGAAAGATAGATATTATCTAGCCAGGAGACAACAAGGTCAAAAACAAGATTGACGTTCCATAAAGAATCATATAGAGCCCTAGGTGGCAGTTTAAGGGTTATTCCCTTCATCACCCTGCAGACCAAAGGATCACTACCAATAGCATAATTATTCACCAAGGAATGCCCTGCTCAAACACCTGATCTATAGCAATTAACTGTTCTATAGGACAGACCTGAAATGAACAGCTCAACAAAATAGTTTGCCACTTTTACTGCAGGAGTATCCATGGGATCCAAATTCCTTTACAAGCACCAAGTACACACATTTCTCTAAACTACTCAGTACTTTTTCCGCGTACCTGGTGCCCATGACTCCTTCAATAGATTCTTAGCCTCTCCGAAAAAGGCAAAGGTATCAACCAGATCCCCCGAAATCTTCCAAACAAGAAGGTTCCTGTTCTCTTCTAGCATTAAAGGATGATTTTCTCCTTCCTGACCTCCAAAAGGCTTGGACTCATCGGTATCAAGTGGGGAATTTCTACTGCTAATTCCATTACCCCCTAGGAACCAAACTTGGGCTCTGACCTCAAACAGTAATACTTTTTTACCTGAAATGTCAATCTGCTGGCAAACAGACCTACCTGAAAGGGACCCCATAAGTCAAGAGTCTTTTAGAAAAACACTGGGTACAATTTCTAGTCACTGGTATCCCTCAAATTCCTTGAGTTCCAGTCTGCTCTCTGATTCAGCTGACCTGGGATTAATTCCGCTTTCAAAAGTATTTTTTGTTCTCAACAAAAATACCACACTTCCCTGGCTAAGACTGCAAGTTGTTTCAATCTTTCTCCTCCCAAACAAATTGATATAGGATATATGTCTATTAAGTTGTCCAATCAAATTAATACTACGCTGTTTGCTAGAATAGTCTTGAAACTCAAAGCATTCAAGCCTGCTAGCATCTCCAAACAATTTATGTGTAAATATTCTTGGACCATTTCCCTCCAGATTCTATATCCCCCAATCAGGCTCCCGAACCAAGGTTGCTGGCATCCGATTCTATAGTAAATTATGGAATGTTTAAAATATTGCCTAGTTTTTCCAGCTCTCCAGGTTGTTCAGCCACCAGTCTAGATCCTCTTGAGCCTCCTGGGACAGTGGAATTACATCTTCATACCACAGACACTTCCTCTAAAAGAGTCCAACCACCCTTGCCAGATCAGGCAAATTTACCACATCCTTTGCTAAGACAGGACCTACTTTTTTCTTTATATTTGACAATTTCCCACCCACGAGGGAGACTTAATTGGGCCTGATTTGTATCTGCCTAAACCCCCACAAATTCCAACTTTAGTGTAGGTGTCATGATAGATTTCTCTGTATTGATAATGAACCCTAAAGCCTCTAGGAAGGTCCATTATCCACCTCAAGTGTTTCAGCAACTCCTCTCGCTCGAGACATCACTAATATATCGTCTAGATTATACGCATTACCCTCTCTATCTCTCAAGAAAGCTACCACAGGGCAAAGTACCTTGATGAAGCACCAAGGAGCTAATGACAGACCATAGGGAAAACAAAAGAATTGGTATAAAAGACCTCTCTATCTGAAGCATAAGTATTTCTGTGAAACTACGTCCATAGGGTTTGTGAAGTAGGCGTATTTCAGATCTAACTTCACTAGCTAATCTTTCTCCTATAAAACATATCGTAGAAGATGAATTCCCTCCACCTTGTAGTACCCGTACAGTAAAAGCTTGTTTAACTTCTTCAAGTTTATTACAGGTCGCCAACCTCTCATTTTCTTGACCAGAAAAACTGTGTAACCTTCCCTCTACCTTTGTATGGGAAGAACCAAGTAAAAGATTGAAGCTAACCTTTATCTCCTGCTCCTTGAGATCTACCCTGGATTTCACAAGAGCGAGGAGTTTGTCCTCTGTGCGGGTAGAAGCTATGTTCCATCCGTAGCCCCCAAGGTTTTTGATAGTCGTACTGGGACCTTTGTGAACTTGATTGATAGTCAGTTCCCTGTTGCAGCCCTTCCAAAATCTATTGCGTTAAACACGTGTCGCATACTGGATTGGGCTCTGATGAAGAAAGTGAACATGGACATGTACTTGCCTAGGGATTTTACGAAGCTTTCACCAAAAAGCAACCCATTCTGATCACCTGTTGCTTCCTTGTTGGCTAGATCACCAAATTTAGGATTCATCCTCATGAGGATTGCCCTTCCCCCTCTCTGCTATTAGCCCAGCATTGGCATTTCCAAGCAGGCATAAAGTCTCTTGACCCTAACCTCTCAGTAATTCTAAGTCTACAGGCAGGTCCTTGTAAATTGCCTCTTCAGCCAGATCTAAAATGCTGGTTAACAGACGTAGAACGTCCAATAATGTGTCCTGGCACTTGTTAAGGTAGCACTCAAGACCTTTTCTTACGTCCATTCCTGCTTTAAAAAAGGAATATTATTGATTGGGTGTCCAGGTTTGGTGCAATTCCTGATTTACTATCCAGGAATGGTCCTCGTTAAGAGACTTCTGTATCGAGTACTTAATAAAAGGTAGTCTCGTAGTCCATCGGCCACCAGCCTGAACCTCTTGGGTGCGAAATGAGGTTGAGATTAAACATATCTGCACCCGATAGCTCTTTAACGGCCTTTGAGGTGGAAGGTTTTTCAAGGTTTTCCAGGTCTTCATTAAGAAAGCCAGTCTCCAAGGTCTCTATGGATCGAATACATAGCCGTCAATCTGGTCTAGATCATTGTCAAATATATTATCATCAATATTGGTATTGCCAGAGTATTTTCCATCTTTTGTGCCATGAAGGTCAATCACTATTTGTGCCGCAAGGGACACCCAACTATTTAGCCACCATGGTCTCTCCTGCTTGTTGTGCCGCTATGGATACCACGTTCTATTGTCGCGCAATGATTACCCTGTCTCAAGTTTCTATCGACTCTGAACTCCTCCCTTATCAGATGTTTAGATTTTTTTAGAGACCGTACCTCCCTTTTTCATAATTATAGGACAATCCTCCTCAGATAAAGAGGAAAAATCCTCTTCTGATGGAGAACTGCTCTTCCTCTTGACAAAAACGGCTTCAACTGCCTCTTTAAGGAAGATCGGAGGTCCCTGTCAAAGTATTTCTTAAAGATATCCTCACTAAGAGTGGCGAAAGGAGGGTCCTGTGATGCTGAATCATTTGCGATTAGATCAGGGGGAAAAAAACCTTTTAAGAAGCAAAAACATTCTAAGAGACAAACATATACATATACATATACATATATACATATACATATACATATACATATACATATACATATACACATATATATATATATATATATATATATATATATATATATATATATATATATAACCACCCAGTAGCAAACTGCAACAGTTTCAGTCGCGGTGGTCATAGCATCTGCCTGCGCGTGTGAGACGTGTTGCCGGATTGATTTAATGCCCAAGAGAAATTGGCCGCCAAATGCTGTGTCCTATTTCTATCACTAATGAGAACTCAGCATTGCGGGGTGGGCTAAAAATGCAGGACTGTATCTGAAGGTAGACGCACCTCTCATAACTCTTCGAAGAGCAGAAGTAGCTCGCACCTTTAGTCCCTTTGGCCACAAGAGCGAGAGCGGCTCACAAGCACTGCACGTCTTTTAAATAGACGATGCAGGCTGCAAGAAGCGTATTCATTCACAGCCCACAAGCTGCTTTTAGTGGCTGATTCAATGTGTCGGAGGCCATTACATGGTCTCCTAAGATTGCATTATTAGCTTGGAAGGCAGATTAGAGGCCCAGCCTTGAACAAAATCTATATACCTACCTAAAGGATTGAGAAATCACAGCCAGAGAATGAAATATGAAAAGAAAGAAAACCAATCAAACAGGAGGGGTCCAAAAAGCAATACCTACCTACAAAAGTAAGAAATTATAAGAACACTAAATAAAAAGTATGAAGATGAAGTCATAGTGCAGATCTTGGTCAGTAGCAGCCAATATAATAGGAATGTGCTTATGTGAGATGGACATATATTGTTTTGAAAATTCCAACTTGGAATGTTTTGTTTAGGATGTGTTTAATGTTCTTTAAAAGGCTGCATTTTGGGGCAGCAATAAAAGGTATGTCCATAATGGTCGCAGGATGCTCGTTTCCGGTCCAGGGAAGACATGGATTGGCAGTTCGGGCTGGACTGTTCCCATGAGGCACAGGGTCAAGACTGATTTGCATATAGTGGTGTCTGAACTGGGGTGGCGAAGTGAGCTAAAGAACGATGATAGATTCAACCCAGATCTGTGACTGGGGTGAGTGTCTGAAAAGCTTCAGCGCTCCGTCCATCATCTTGTGGTAAATTAAATTTACTTATTACCTCATTTCTGAATTTCTATGCTTAATAAATCATAATTTCTTGTCAATGCAAAGCGAGGAATCCGTGGTGCTCAAATGAAGGAGGAGACCAATAACTCGAGTTAAGGGGAGCACTTCCAGCACCAAGCGGGCACAGGAGCAATCTCTCAAGTCCCTCTCTTGAAGTGGGGTGTCTTTATTTTCAACAGCAGAATATTTATACAGTCTTGGTCACGAGGCAAAATAGAGGAACAAACAGGTCGTGGCAGATAGAGGAACAAAGATCAGCAAGAGGAGCAGAGTGTGAAGAAATGGGGGCGTGTCTTAGGCTTCGTGAGGGGACTTGCGATGTGTAATAGTCTGACAGTTGGAAGGGGGAGGCTTCCTCATTTGGGGGGTTGTGCTCGTGCTTCATGTCAGAAACATGAACCATCTCTGCGGGGGAGCAGGAACTCATGTACTGGTTTCCCGGACTTGGCAGAAACCACAGAGACAGATGGTGAAAATGAGGAAGGCCAGGTGCAGGGGTGTCGTGCTCGTGCTCCGGGTCTTGGGACAACAAAGGGTGAATTAAAAACAAAATGGTGCCGGCTTTTAATGTGGGCAATTTTTAATCGCGCAAAGGGGATCGCGCAAAGGGGCATAATTATATCGCGCAGAGGGCAGCGAAGGGGCATAATTATAGATTTTATTTCCACATTCCCTCCTTGCCCCAGAGTGTACCTACATTATATCTCAATTTGCATGAGATCATTTATACATTCTTGTAACATGATTCTTTCCCTTTCTCTCTGCTGGACAAGTGGTTTAGGAATGCATTTTGCAGCGCATAGACCGCACAGGGCAGGACCACATTGGATGCAAAGGCAGCATCCAGTTATCAGGAATATTATACCTGCTGCGGACAGCAGTTGCCATCCCCAGGACGATATTATCTTCCAGAACCAGTCAGACCACGTCCAAGTGCCAGGTTCTTGATGTAAACTTACGGCTATCTTGTGTAATTTTGTTATGGCCGTGTATACAGATGGGGAATTATCAGGAATAAATATACAGCAGCTAGAGCCTATAATTTTACAGGCTCCGCCTCTGTCAGCCAAGATGATGTCAGGGACAAGGCGATTTTGGAGAGTAACCAATCGTATGGCAGACTGCTCCTGGGTTAAGCTCCCCAGGGCAGACGCCGTCTGGTTTACAACATCCTCTAAGGCTGTCAACCTGCGTATAAGCTTGCTGTTCTGTACAGGGCCAACAAAGAAGAAGAACCCTTTGTTAAAATCTGTATACTGTTCCCATGAGGTTTCCGTTTGGTCAACCAAGGAGGTATCGATCGTTCTTTTATGTCTGACATGGGGCACTAGGAGGTCTCGGTGGTAAGTGGATGGAGCCACAAAGACAGGGGGTAACAGGAATGCTATATAGCAAGTTCCCCCCCAGTTCAAGGGCAGCTGCACATAGGCCGTTTGGCCACAGATGAAATAAGTATGGCGAGATGCTAGAAATGAGGACTTTCCTCTGTCTTCCAAACTTATAGTAGTATGACAGTCACTGTGTCCTAATGGAACAGAGCCATTTTTCTGGATGCACAGGTGTCCTTTTACTGGTGAGACCGAGATGGAAGGGGGACCAGCATTCTTTTTAGGTTTGGTATTTAACATCTTGTAGGACATGGTCATGTTCCCTTGCTTGTATTCTTCACTTTCTAGGACTGTACCGGTCGCCTGAGGATCTCCCTCCTTATTAGGGTAACAGGCAGTATTGAGTACCTTGTTTAAATCCCCCCCAAGGCCACCCATTCTTGCATGAATTATTTCCGTCAGGGCAGGAGGTGGGGGTAGTATCGTCAGCTGTTATTAGGGTGAACCAGGCTTCACAAGTTCCATTATAAGAGAATGGGAAAGGAAAAAGAGGCATCCCTCCCTTTTTCTGATGAGGTGGGATGCGGCCACATATCCAACAATTGGTGCTATTACTGGCCTGCTGAGTGTGGTGTAGCATCTGTATGAAGGTATTGTTTCGCAAGGCTAGTCTATGGGCTTGTTCATGAGGGGGTAGGTCGTGATAGGTGTGTTCCTGAGTGTATGAGAGGTGTGTTGTGTTGGAGGAAAAACAGTGTGGAGAATCCAACCAAGACACGTCATAACTGCCATGAGGAAAAATAATACTGTCAAACATATAATAGGACCATTCTGTCTTTTTCTAGAGTTCATTTTTTTTTTCTCCCACATAGTCAAGGTGTTAAAATCCATTCCCATGCTCCAACCGCTTCACCACTGGACCGACGCCCAATGGACTTATTTAGCCAGAGTCCGAATGGCAGACCTTAACTTTGATTTGTAATCCTGTTGTGGGGTTAGTTCCAAAGGCAATAAAGATTGTTCAGTCACAATGTCAGTGGGATTGGCAGGGCCATCAGCAACAGTGTCTTTTTGTCCAAAATGTTTCCGGCAGTGGCTTGCGTGGAGCCAGCCCTTCCTGCCCTCGACCTTCACTGCTGTCCGTGTTGTTAGTAGTACGAGTCTTGGCTTCTTTCACCTGGGCTGGAGGGGACTGGTCCGGTCGAAGTTCCTCACGAGGACCCAGTCCCCGGGTCGGATGGCGTGTTCTTCCGGGTTGGTTTTGTCAGGGAAGGTCATTTGACAAAAAACAACCTAGGCAACCAATATATAGAAAAACACAATTTGATGTAGAAGGACAAATGGCTGCAATATACTATGAAACCAGTATTTTATTGTGGAATTAAAAATACGACAAACAATGACATAATACAGACTTTAAGTCATAAAGGTTAATCACAGAATAACAAAATTAAAATTCATACATGGTACATTACACAAGGAAATTACTATACAAAACTATATACAAAAAAAAGGGGGGGTTAGATTAAATATGACAATTAATTAACACAAGCAAATGTCAAATAGCTAATAAGTGGCATAATATTTCTCTACGCGCGTTTCGGCGGCCAGTGCCTTCCTCTGGAGTTGCCACGTGAATTTCTAAAAAATGGAAAAAGCCATACAAGAAAAATACAATTATTTTTTTTAAAAGTATGACAAACTAAAAGATATGTACATATCAATACATACAATCCATAATTTTAGTTCAGCAGTCACTTGAAACCTTCTATAATCATATCTATCATAAAGCTGTATAAGTGATTAGATTGTTCATCTTGTCCATTTCCTTACCATTTCTAACCTTTCAAGGGGGACAGGCGGATAAAAAAGTCATTCAATCTAGAAAGACTGTTACGAATTAACTTCCCGGGAAGATGGTGGCGGGAAATTGGGTGGGGGAAGGGAGGAGGAAGGACAGGTGGGCCTTCGGGAAAGCAAATTCGAGTGATTATAACCCCATTTGCTAATGATAGTTTCTATACAAATGACTGTTATTCCGTAATATGCACTGTTATAGTAAGGGCGTGATATGGCAACATTAGGTTTGACTTCTTAACAGGTAACAGGAGCTAGCTATTTTCCTTTCTTATATTTAGTTAATACTTACAAGTAGCACTGAAGCTGTAGCCAGTACACTCTGGTCTGTATTTCTTGTTCAAGGTCTCCTTTTGGAGGACAAAAGTTGCAGGAGCTTATGTTCTAGCTTAAAACAAAAAATTAAAAAAAATTATATATATATATATATATATATATATATATATATATATATATATATATATATATATATATACATATCATTATTCTCACTAGTTTTAAGGATAGGTTGTTTGCTTATTTATTTTTAACTAATAAAACCAAAATTGTAGATTTATTTCCTGTCCACTACACTTGTTCTGGATAGCGTGTAGATTTGATCATGTATACTTGATCGATAAAGGTCTTCCGATTCCTTTATGTTTTAAGGTCCTGTAACATAGGTCATAGATTTAGGATTTGTGGGTAATATTTTCAGATTGGAAATCACTTGTAAACACCAGTCGGACCACATTAAATATCCTTTCTTTTCACATCACATCGTGATTTTAAAGACTGCTTTAGTTGCAAATAAGAACCTGGAAGTACAATCTTGGTAATGAAAACGAAGGTGTCAATCATTTGACCTTAAAAACCTGTAACAAGAGTAATAAATACCTGACCTTTTTTCATCTCTCTATTAATATAGAATGGATCACTTCATTTGTGTGCCCATATAAGAAAATACACCGCGACTGCATTTCTAAACATCATCTCTGAAGATGCTGTCCATGCCACATTAACAGCTACTAAGTAACAGCTATTAGGTAGGGGCAATATACAAAAAAGAATAAAAGTTACCGTTCAAACGAAAAATGTATAAGAGGCAGTTGTAGTTAGTCTCACTAGCTTTAACGCTTAAAAATGTTTTCTATTCCATAAAATGAAACAAGAGGACCTATTAATTTTTAACCTTTTTGGGCTACCTCAAGAATATGTAAAAAAGAGAACCTTAAGAAAAGCTAGAATAACAATTAAATCTTACCCACAAATCCTAAATCTATGACCTATGTTACAGGACCTTAAAACACAAAGGAATCGGAAGACCTTTATCGATCAAGTATACATGATCAAATCTACACGCTATCCAGAACAAGTGTAGTGGACAGGAAATAAATCTACAATTTTGGTTTTATTAGTTAAAAATAAAAATAAATAAGCAAACAACCTATCCTTAAAACTAGTGAGAATAATGATATGTTTATATATATAATTTTTTTTAATTTTTTGTTTTAAGCTAGAACATAAGCTCCTGCAACTTTTGTCCTCCAAAAGGAGACCTTGAACAAGAAATACAGACCAGAGTGTACTGGCTACAGCTTCAGTGCTACTTGTAAGTATTGACTAAATATAAGAAAGGAAAATAGCTAGCTCCTGTTAAGAAGTCAAACCTAATGTTGCCATATCACGCCCTTACTATAACAGTGCATATTACGGAATAACAGTCATTTGTATAGAAACTATCATTAGCAAATGGGGTTATAATCACTCGAATTTGCTTTCCCGAAGGCCCACCTGTCCTTCCTCCTCCCTTCCCCCACCCAATTTCCCAAGTTTCTAGATTGAATGACTTTTTTATCCGCCTGTCCCCCTTGAAAGGTTAGAAATGGTAAGGAAATGGACAAGATGAACAATCTAATCACTTATACAGCTTTATGATAGATATGATTATAGAAGGTTTCAAGTGACTGCTGAACTAAAATTATGTAGTGTATGTATTGATATGTACATATCTTTTAGTTTGTCATATTTTTTTTAAAAGTAATTGTATTTTTCTTGTATGGCTTTTTCCATTTTTTAGAAATTCACGTGGCAACTCCAGAAGAAGGCGCTGGCCGCCGAAACGCGCGTAGAGAAATATTATGCCACTTATTAGCTATTTGACATTTGCTTGTGTTAATTAATTGTCATATTTTAATCTAACCCCCCCCCCCTTTTTTTGTATATAGTTTTGTATAGTAATTTCCTTGTGTAATGTACCATGTATGAATTTTAATTTTGTTATTCTGTGATTAACCTTTATGACTTAAAGTCTGTATTACATCATTGTTTGTCGTATTTTTAATTCCACAATAAAATACTGGTTTCATAGTATATTGCAGCCATTTGTCCTTCTACATCAAATTGTGTTTTTCTATATATTGGTTGCCTAGGTTGTTTTTTGTCAAATGATATTCCTTCCCTGACCTAGGAACTAAAGGATCCATGTCTTCAGGGGGTCCTTGTTAAATATACGTCAATTTGTCAGGGAAGGTGGCAGCAACCTGAGACCGACAAGATTGGAGTGCAGACATCAAGGAAGCCAGGTAGTCAGTCAGCATAGTACTGTCAACATCAGTTATTCTTTTAGGCCTTGGCGTACCCCACATATTTGGTGGTCTGCCAAAGACCACTTCATATGGAGATAAGCCAGTTCTGGAATGGGCTACCATACGCATGTAGAAGAGGGCAACCGGTAAGGCTACCATCCAGTCCACGCCTTTGTCAGTACATATCTTGGCCAATCTTGTCTTCAAAGTTTGGTTGTGCCTTTCTACTAGACCTGCTGCCTGAGGATGTCTTACACAGTGAAACTTCCAAGTGTACCCTAACAGAAGAGACACTTGCGTCATGAGTTCAGAGGAAAAAGGTTGGCCGTTATCTGAGTAGATGACACGGGGCAACCCATACCTCGGGAAAAACTCTCTAATTGTTTAGCAGTTGTCGTTGCAGTGTAATCTGGGACGGAATAGGCTTCTGTCCATCTGGTCAGAGCACACACTACAACTAGCACATACTTGTGACCTCTACATCTCTCCATCTGGATATAGTCCATCTGCAAAACTTCAAATGGATGGTCAGGGGGTTGGAATCCTCCATGTTCCACCTTTGTGCCTTTTCCTGGGTTGAACTGATTACAAATCATGCACGTTTTAACTTTTTGTTTGGCTGCAGCTCTCAAATGTTTGTTGTGCCATATATTCTGTATGCTGTCTAACATTGCTTTTTCTCCCAGATGCGCTGGTCCATGTATGGTGTTTACCATAACCTGTACCATGGCATCCGGTGGAAACCATACTGCTCTTTCAGGTGTCATCCAGCCTTGATCTGTAAGGACCCCTCCTTTTTCCTTCCATTCTAGCAGTTCCTGTGGTGTGGCGTGACTTTGGACATCCTGGATGTCAGAAAAGGGGTCTCGTATTGTATATTGGCGGTGTGGTATACTTAATTCTGTGTTTGCTGCTAACTTGGCTGCACTGTCTGCAGAATCATTCCCTTTTGATATTTCATCTGTTCCTTTTGTGTGCGCTTTATATTTTAGCACTGCGATTTTCTCTGGTAACTGACTGGCCTCTAAGAGGGCAGTGATGAGTGTAGCATGCTGTATTCTGGACCCATGTGATGTGAGAAATCCTCTCTCTTTCCATAATGTACCGAAGTTGTGTACAACTCCAAAGGCATATTGTGAATCAGTGTAGATGTTAACTGACTTTCCTTTTGCTAAGTGACATGCTCGTGTTAGGGCTATGAGTTCTGCTGCCTGTGCCGACAGTATCTCTATCTTGTGTGCTTCTAAAGTGTCTGTACCATTTGTGACGGCATAGGCTGCTGCTAATTCTCCTGTGGGGAATCTCAGACATGAACCATCAACAAAGAGTGTCATTTCTACCTTAGCAAGGGGAGTATCTTGTAAATCTGGTCTTGGTTTGGTCACTAAATCAATTATGTCAATACAATCGTGAATTTCTTCAGTAGGAGAGGTCAGTGGCAACAGTGTTGCTGGGTTTAAAATGTTGCAGCGTCTAATCTCAATGTGTGGCTGAAAAAGTGTCATCTCATATCCGGTGAGTCTGGCTATTGTCAGATGCTGTGTTTGTGTTCTGTTTAACAGAAGTTCTACAGCGTGTGGGACCTGAACTATCAGATGATGTCCCAATACAATAGAATCGCTTTGTCTAATAGCTTGTGCAGTAGCTGCTACTGATTTTAGACATGCAGGCAATGCTTGTGCTACTGGATCTAATGTGCTTGAAAAATAACCACATGGTTTATGTTTGTCTGCTTGAAGTTGGGTCAGAACTGATAGTGCTGTACCTGAGTTTTCTGCTACAAATAATGTAAATCTTTGGTGTAATTAGGTGTTGCCAGCACTGGGGCTTGACACATGGCTTTTTTAAGAGACTAAAAGGCTTGCGTGTGTTCATCTGTCCAGGGTAATTGTGGAGTAGCGCCAGCTTCGAGTGTTGTCAGCTGCACTAACGGTTTGGAAATAAGTGCAAATTGTGGGATCCACTGTCTACAATATGAGGTGAGACCAACAAAAGCTCAAACTTGTTTCTGTGTTGTTGGTTGTGGTATTTGTTGTATGAGTTGGATGCGTTCCTGTGTAAGCTGCCTACCCTCCTTTGACAGCAAGTGCCCTAAGTATGCCACTTGCTGTAAACAAAATTGGAGCTTACCAGGGGACACTTTATGGCCATTTGCAGCTAGGAATTCTAGTACTAGTAGTGATGCTTCAGCACATGCTGCGTCAGATCTGGCCGTAATGAGGATATCATCAACATATTGTAGTATGGCTGTATCCGTGGGCATTTGAACAGTATCTAGTTGTCTTTTTAATGCTTGGCTATATACGCTTGGACTCTCTGTGAAACCTTGAGGAGCTCTTGTGAATTGGAAACTTCGTCCTTGTAAGGAGAAGCCAAAAAGGTATTGACTGTCTGGGTGAATAGGTATGCTAAAGAATGCGTTTTTCAAGTCAATGACTGAAAAATGCGTTGCTTCCGCATCTATGGCTGTGAGTAGGGTGGAGATGTCTGGAACCACAGGGTGTTGTGGAACGACACATTTATTGAGCTCTCTCAAATCCACCACTAGTCTGTAGACAGGTGGTGTTCCTGGTTCCACTTTTTTATGAACTGGTAAAACAGGGGAATTGCAAATGTTAGAAGTTGTTTCCTTAATCACACCTGACTGTATTAGGTCCTGAATAATTAACATTAATGCTTGTTCAGCCTGAGGTGGAATTTTGTATTGCCTTATGCGTGGTAGTTGGGCTCCCTCTTTCAGTGTAACCTTGTGAGGTGTTATTTCCATACATCCTACTGTGGTGGAATCAGTGGCCCACAGAGTGTGTGGCAAATCTTTCAAACGCTCATCTAATTCTCTACTTGTGTAGTGGCCCTTGAAATCTCGCAGAAATAGTCTGACATCTGTAGGTGAGCAAACAATGACAGCTCCTAATTCTTTCAATGTTTTTATACCAAGCAAGTTTTCTGGACATGATTTTGTCAATATAAGATCTGTAGTTGTCATGAGGGGACCAACCCGCAAGTGCAGTGGCTTTGACGTGACGTTTGTCACAGGTTGTCCCAAGAAACCCAGAGAAATACTTTTTGAACCCGAGAGAGGAGCCTCTGGGACCTCTTGATGGCTTATTGTTGTTTTACTGGCCCCAGTGTCTAGTAGAAACTTCCTATCCTCCCCAAGAAGTCGGACCTCTATAAATGGACCTGTCTGATCTACTGGAATGGGGATTAGGGGCAGTTTGTCATCTTCTCTCTCTGGGCAACATCATGAGAAATCTGGGTAATATTCAGTGTAGGCGCTGTCTATAATATTCATTTGGGCCATTTGTGTTGTCAGTGGAACTGAAGGTGTTGAACTGTCTAGGGAACCATTCTGTTTTGGCTGATATGTGCGTGGCTGGGTCTTACCAGTAGCCAAATTGTGCTTTAAGACGGGGCAATCTTTAATGAAGTGTCCCATCTTTTTGCAATAATTACAAGTGCTTTTTATATTTGTCTGGCTACTTGGTGTCTGTTGACGCTGGGGTGCAGTTTGGGCTACTAATGCTTTCATCTTTGTGTCTTTCATGCGTTTCTTATCATTTTCTTCTTCATCCCTAATACGATTCTGGTGATATTGTAGCATTTGTAACACCTGTGGAGGTGTATGTGCTTGCCAGGTACTTTCTACTTTTAGTACTCTGTCCTTAATGGCTGGCAAGGCGTTATCTACTAATTTGGAAACAAACAGATGCGGGTAAGCTTCACTTGTCGGCGTAAGGCCGCTATTTACCGCAAAACACTTTTCAAGTCTAGTGTAATAATCTCCTATGTCTTCACCATGTTTCTGTTTGCAGGAGGAAATGGCATCCCAGTCCTCCTTTTCACTGTTAGTAACTGTGGTAGCACCTTTAAAATAGTGCCAGGAAGTGCTTTTAGTCTGTCTCCTATACCTTGACCTGCTACTCTAGTATTTTCGTCATTCTGAAGTTCAGTCCATCTAATGTGTTCACCTGCTACTTCCCAATCTTTTTCTCTTAGTTTGTCATATATACCTGATGGCAACAATAATTTCAGAATTGCTGTGATATCAGAAAGAGTATATGTTCCCATCATTAATACATCTCCTAATTCCTTAAAGAATCCAGCAGGATCCTTTGAGTGGGAGGGAACCATCTCTTTCATCCTTAGTAACTCAAGTTTTGTCAAGGGTACATAAATGAAGACGCGTTGTAGCGCTCTATTTGTGTCAGCTCTGGGGTGGAACTCTCTCATGGGGAACTGGCGTGTTTGAGGAAGTCTATTAGTTGATCCACACATATTATGGGGAGATCTATATCCAGTCACTTTCTGGTATTTCTGTCTAAAATCTATAAATGTGTTGAGAAAAACTGAACTATTGTGGAGGAACATGTTATCAGCGCAGTCAGACAGAAAATCTTCGAGTCATCATGTTTAAAACTAGTGTCATTGAGTGTGATGAGATGTTGTACCATGTAGAGACTTGCTAATCTTTGATGTGAGCGTGGTAATGCTAGAAAAAGCTGGGCTATGAGATCATTGTCATATATCTTATATTGAGAGACCCATAGGGTCGCAGTTCTGGCTATTTCCTCCTCCTCCGGTGTAAGCGGAGGTTCCTGGTCTAACCAGTAGTCTAATGCATTGGATGTATTTTCAAATTACTCATCTGGAGATGACCATTCAGAGTGACCTTGGAGGAATGTAGGCGGGGGTGTTCGTGAATTAGGGGCGGAAGAACGAACGGGTAGGACTTTTTCAGTAGGTTCAGTAATTTCCTCCTCAAGTTTCTTATTCTCTTCATTTGTTTGCAAGTTTTGCAGAATACGGGTCACATTACGGGTGAACCTGTCTAGTGCATCATTTATAAGTTCTAGACTAGTGTGGTCGGATGCGGAATCTAATAAGTTAAAAAGTGAAACTGGTACATTTCTTTCCTCTGCTTGTATGTGTTTTATGAAACAGCAAAGGAGGAACCTATACATGTGCATTTTTACAGGGTGTGATCTTCTTGTAGTCATAGCGTTAATGGCTCGTGAGTTCTCTCCAGTGCGAAGAAACTCAGAGGCCGCTTGAAGAAACGTGTCAATTGCTGGTAGATGTCTTATTTCTTCCCAGGAGTCATGAAGTATTTTACTTATTCGGCCCGCCTCCCCTGTGTTGCTCGGAGTCGGGTCATAGGGGCAGTCGGGAAATGTTTTACCTGGGTCTGGACCTACGGCACCCCCTTCTGGAGTGAGAGGTGGTGCGTTATGTTGTGAAAGGGGTGGCGGAGGCAGAGGGAGTTGAATGACTGGAACTTCATAGGGTGGTGGAGTATCTAAGAGAAAATTAGTAAAAGTATCCTCTGGTAGTGGGGCTGTAGGCTGTGCTGATGCAATGTTAAGGTTTTCAGGTGCAGATGGCAATACAGGATAAAAACCAGTAGAAATGGCTGATTGTTCCCTTTTATTCCTTTCACTAACTACTTCTTTCCCTATTTCTTGTAACTGTTCTTTCTTGGCCTGCTCTGACATTCTCTTACCCTTTTCAACTTTATGCAATTCCTTCTGTTGCCTCCTATGGGCTTCTTTTCTCCATAATTCTACTGAGTCACTCTGTGACTGGCGGACTCTCTTTTTCTTCCATAACTGTTCCTCTAATTTCATAATATACTCCGTATCAAAACTACCATTTTCAGGCCATCTATATCTGAGTTCTAGGTCTTTAGTATATTCTACCCATAGATCACAATAAATAAGTGCACTGACACCATGTTTTGCATACATGAAGAGTCCTGGAGTATCCCGAGGAGGAAGGGGAATTTCCTTCTCAAGAATACTCCTTTTGGTTGCCATCTTACGTATTTTCGAGAAAATAGGCATGATGGCAAGACTTTCAAAGATTTTAGAAGTGAGAAAAACACAAACAAAACAAATATCTTTACCATACCCACGAAAGAGGTGAGTCCGTCTTTTATACTAGTTTAGTAGTCCTCACAAAATAAGTGAGAAACCCACAAAAAACATGTATCTTTACCGTGCCCACAAGGTAGTGAGTCCGTCTTTTATACTAGTTTTAGTAGTCCTCACCAAAGATAGGTGAGAAACCAACAAAACGCGTATGTTTACCGCCCCCACAAAAACTGTGGGTTCGTTTTTATACTTTTCAGCAGTACTCACTGAAAAATAACTGGAAGGCCTCTTGAAGATTTTGGGAAAACGCGGCGCGGAGTTTTAAGGTGGGATTTGTAGAACCTCGGACTCGTCTGCTTCGCAGGTTGGGCTTTGGTTCAGGACGTTCCGCTATTTCCTCACCGCCTCGTGTGGATGCTGGGCCGCAGTCGGTCCCCCTCTTCGCCTCGAGGGAGTTAGCAGGAATTCCCCGCGTTGTGCACTTTTGAAGTCCGTCAACGGTCAGGAGGTGACAGTACCGGGTCCAATATCGCCGGCGCGTGGGGGAAAGGGAAGGTCCCTGTTCCGGGCGCCAAATAATGTGGTAAATTAAATTTACTTATTACCTCATTTCTGAATTTCTATGCTTAATAAATCATAATTTCTTGTCAATGCAAAGCGAGGAGTCCGTGGTGCTCAAATGAAGGAGGAGAAGACCAATAACTCGAGTTAAGGGGAGCGCTTCCAGCACCAAGCGGGCACAGGAGCAATCTCTCAAGTCCCTCTCTTGAAGTGGGGTGTCTTTATTTTCAACAGCAGAATATTTATACAGTCTTGGTCACGAGGCAAAATAGAGGAACAAACAGGTTGTGGCAGATAGAGGAACAAAGATCAGCAAGAGGAGCAGAGTGTGAAGAAATGGGGGCGTGTCTTAGGCTTCGTGAGGGGACTTGCGATGTGAAATAGTCTGACAGTTGGAAGGGGGAGGCTTCCTCATTTGGGGGTTTGTGCTCGTGCTTCATGTCAGAAACATGAACCATCTCTGCGGGGGAGCAGGAACTCATGTACTGGTTTCCCGGACTTGGCAGAAACCACAGAGACAGATGGTGAAAATGAGGAAGGCCAGGTGCAGGGGTGTCGTGCTCGTGCTCGGGGTCTTGGGACACCAAAGGGTGAATTAAAAACAAAATGGTGCCGGCTTTTAATGTGGGCAATTATTAATCGCGCAAAGGGGATCGCGCAAAGGGGCATAATTAGATTGCGCAGAGGGCAGCGAAAGGGCATAATTATAGATTTTATTTCCACAATCTCCTTGTGTTTGCTATATGCATAATGGTAACCTCCGGTCTTGTGATGAAATCTAGTTACTGGTGGTGGTTTTTCAAGGGATAATCACCTTTTCAGCGTGTCCATTAATTTCCACAGAATGTTATCCTCACACTCCGGTTCCCCGGTGCAGCCCCTTTCACTGTCTGGGGACCAAAACTGATAATGCGTCAGGTCCACATTCCATAGTAGGAAACAAAACCTAAAGCAAACATTACTGTTGGGGCTTTTCGTGGTGTGAGAGAAAGCCCCCCAAGGGAAGGTCTTAAACATTAAATATTTATCTCCAATATTAATTTCTAAGATATTTACAATGGAAAAATACAGAATGAAAATGTAACCACATACAGAAATGCTACGGTTTACCGGCAGCTTTCACACACTGGTGGGTGACAACATTAATATTTTTGATTTCTGAAGAAAATTAGCCATGGTTCCACACATTTTCATTTTCCCTTGTGACCCTTAACTGAGAAAGTACCAGATTCTACCATTCTTAATAACTTTGGCCTTGACAGAGCTTGTGGTACTTTTTTCCTCACATAAATTATAAATATTCAAAACCACGACTAAGCTGCCCCATAGTAAACAGATTCAAAACAGATGAGAATGAGAAAGAATGGAAGCTGCGTCTATAGGTATCACTGGGAACACTTTCAAGACACTAAGAGGCCATTAGGTTGGCGGGCGGTTCGCCCCCACCAGGCCAGCGGTAGCCACCGCCGGCCTGGCGGGGGCGATACACCCGCCATCCTTGCCGGAATGACCCCCCGCCATATTAGTATGACTGGGGGGTCCGCGACAAATGGAAAGACCGTCCGCCGCTTTTCCGCCCCGTTCGCCTTGCGACCGGGGTGGAAAAGGGTTTATATGTTGGCGGTGAGGCATGCGGAGTCTACTTTGGAGGCCCGTTGCGAACCCCCAAAGACTCGGGGGGGGGGGTGGGGGGGGGAGGGGTACATTTCAAAGGACAACGCGGCAGAACAGAAATGCACAACATGTATTTTTGACATTGCGGCGGGCGGTCCATTCACCGATGCTAAAAATAGAGGATGCACCCTCCACTGTGGCGGGCGGATCCTAATTCCCCCCACGGGACCCCCCGCCCATATGGCGGACAAAGTCCGCCCGTCATCCTTATGACCCCCTAGGTGTACCGGACACGGACTATGGTTAATGGAAGCATGGAGTTTCCGGCAACCTATGGATGGGACCAAAATCTGCTGAGGCTTTTGTAAGAGAGAGGCTGAATGTTGAAATGTTTAACCAGAGGTGGGTGAGACACTAAAGGCTCGAGCCAAAAGCATGACTGGCTGAGTTGGGGGTCCATTTGGACCCTCCATCCCCAAACGAGCTGAGCTTTCATGTGACTACAGGCTCCAAGAATCACGTAAAACAGGAGACAGAAAAATAGCCATCCACTGGCTGAATTGTCAATGTGAAACCAGAAAACACAGCATCAATCGCTGCTTCCCCTCTTGACCAAATTGTGTAAGCCTCCCCTGTGTTTGATTTAGTAGACTATATTGCTACGCCATGCATAGTAAACAATCTAGGCCACATAGAGTGCACTTGACAACTGACTTGTTTTTGAATTCACTAATGGCATTGTTTCCATAGCTTTTGCAGATTGTTCAGAGCAGTGTTTTAAGCTTTGTACTACAGTTATCATTTATCTTGTTTACCGGGAACAGTGTCATCTAGGGGACACTATAGAGGAGATTCCTCCTCCAGTATCTATACGGAGCACAGGACATCCCCTAGCAAGCAGCGATGTATTCCTTTCACCCTTGTCCTGATGAAGCCTGAAACAATGGGCCGAAACGCTTTGACCATACAGCACAGAGGAGTCGGACAGACTACGATTAGCATATAAGAAAATTGAATACACGCTTATTTTATTATTTGGAGGGTTGATCTACTTCTTCTAGTGTGTATTGGACTACCTCCTTTCCAGATTGCTTTTGGAAGGAATTTTCTTTGTTTGTGATTAGCAACCGTATTTATTAAGAATGGATAGGAAGGAATTATAAATGTATTGTGTGTGTATATATTTGTGTATATGTTCATGTTTCTTTGATATATTAAAAAAAAAGATTAAGTATTTCTTTGATAGTACACTTGGAGTTAGGATTTGAGTTATAAAGAAGAAGGAGGGTTGAGGGATAAAGTACTCATCAGTAGGGACTCATTTGTTTTTTTCCTATAGACATAGTTCTTTGTTTATTTATTCCTACGGATTGTTTTATTTCTTTGCTCAAAGTATCTAGACCATCAAAAACGAAATTCAGCACACGGCAAAAATACAGGAGATGGAGGCAAAAAGACACAGGAAATCACATCAAGGAGGCCAGGTCTAACAATGTGCTAAAGTTCCAAGCAAATTAAACTAATATCCAACTGACAAGACATACAAATGTTTTCAATCTTAATTTCGCCCGGCACCTTATGTTTTTTAATAAACCCAAATATCTCTAAAAGAAATCCTTGTTCACCTGTACCAGTTTGTCCCAATGGGCTGCTATCCAAGTATGTCAGAGGCCTTGCTTTCCCCCCTGTGTAATGTGGTGCTATCAGCTATTGCCCAAGGTTGTAGCTCAGTATGCCTTAACAGTTTTGACAATCTCCAAGTCCTGTAATGGCAGCCGCAACCTTTTTCTTAAGGTTGGGGTTAGCCAATTAGAGTGTGAGCTCCCGCTAGACCATTTCGCGCCTGTGGGAGCAAGAGGACGACAGGAAGGAAAGAAGAAAAATAAGCATTTGCAATGCAATAGGTCTCGCATTATAAAACTTTGAGCTATCGGCATTACTAATAATAATGCAACACCAATAGCTCAAACATTCAGGAATGCCAGACCTATTGCATTGCAAATGCTTGGTTTGTTTTAAAATGGAAGATGGATTTAATGAATTTGCGAGATGTGTAAAACTGAACTTGTAGCCTATGTAGGGATTATGGAATGTATGCCATTATGTGTGATATGTCTGTTTATTTTTGTTTGAATTTCTTTATTGATTTTAAGACAAAGTCACAATCCAAGGCAGCACACAATGTTCTAACTGCAAAGGATTTCCAGGATTATGAGTAATGAGACACCACTTTATCCCTCTCTCTTCTCTGAACAAAAAGGAAGGATACTTCTGCGATTTCCTCATAGCAAACAATTCAAAGAAATAATATATTCCCTCTCTAGAGTACCTCCTTGTTTGAATATTCCCTTCTCTTCGCCTTCTCTGCTCCATGCTACCCATCATGTCAGTGTTGAGCTTTGCAGTGCATGCCTCCCAACCAAGCACTGATGAATTAAGTCTAATTGTAGATAACGATTGACAATGCAGAATGTTAGCTCGTGTTCAACTTAGTGCAAATGCACATCTGAATAACTAAGACTGTTGTGAATATTTAGAATTGGACATGTTTCAATGGTGGAAATATGGGACGGTACATGAAGCATTATTACGGTCTGTGTAGAAGGGGTAGTGTTCTTCTAGGTTTTCCAGTGACTTGTGTTATCCCCTTTAGGGCACTTTCACCTAGAGTCTTGCACTCTGTCAGTCACCTATGCCCATCCCCATTTGCATGCATCTCCTTTCAACTCGTCCACTTACATTTCCACACCCAACCCACCCACGAAACTGTAAACACAGCATTTTCTCTTCCTTTGCCACAGACCATATTTGAACAGTTGAGTACCCCCTTCACCTATTTTCCTACAGTTACAAAAGGCACACAAGTAATCATTATTGTTTGCTCAGCAGAGAGGGCAATGACTGGATGAGCATATAGGCTGTACACCTTTAGGACTCCCAGAGAGTCACTGCGTGAAACACACTTCCTTCTGCCTCAACTTCAAACCATTAAAATGTTTCCTTCATAAACACCCATCCACACCCTGATCTCAACTAGACACGACTCACTTCACACTATGCTCTATGCAAGAGTCACACCTTGCATCCAAAACTGCACACACACACCACCATGCACATGTACAAACACCACCGAACACACACCAATGGCAGCACATGCACACACACATATACAGAGACAAGCGCATGCACACATATACAGAGACAAGCGCATGCACACACACCCAGACACCAGCGCAAACCAGCGCACAAACACACTTGCACGCACACTTCAGGTGCTGCACGAGAGGTGGTCACATCTTCTGAATGTGAGGCACAGTTGTTGGCATCATAGTTTAATATATTGCGTAGATCAACAAGTGGAAACACACACACACGCACACAGACACACCAGCACGTACACAAATAGACAGACATACACCAGTGCGAGCACCCACACACACACACCAGCACACATTTTATTACCACCTTACATGTTTTCCTTCTGACCTCCACTTCTGACCTCTACAGCTTGCACAGTCATGCACCACGTGAAACTGAAAACATGCTTTATGACACAACTGCAGCCCTCCCTTCAACATCCAGACCCGTATAAAGTCAGTTCAGAAGTAGCTTCACCTACTCAAGAGCATCCATGCTAGGGGCCCCTCTTGGTGACCGCTAAGAATCCACTACTGTCAATCACTTCCGGGTCCTCCGTTGCTCTTGCTTCTGGTTATCGCAGACTCCACAGACACCTTCATACCAGTACCGGATGCTTCTGCCAAACGTCTTTAGTCAAAAGCGCGTGGCTATAAAGCAATCAGCAGCAGCCATCTGTACGAGGGCCAGGGGCCCTTCAGAGTCAGGCAGCCAATCAACATGAAGATAACCATCTGCATAGGAAAGTCCAAACTCCTCAGAACAAAGACACTTCTACAATTATACCTCACAAGCCATCTACTCTGCGGATCTGTACACTCAAAGAAGCGCACAGGTATTTTTAACTTGTATACGGACAACATGTTGTGACGGTAATTAGAAGACCTTCCTTAACAGCTTTTATGTAGAGTAGGTAAGAAATGTGGTCTAAAATCATCTTTGATAACCACTCAATATTAAATCCGAAAGTATTACTGCTACTGGTTGTGGAAATACAGCTCAACAATGGAAAATCCTGAGTCAAAATAATGACAATAAACAATGTAATACACATTTTCCCTGACTGCTGCTATAAACTGAAAACGCCCGGATGTCATGAGAGTAGAGACACACTGCTCCATCGCTACAATACATATCAGTTTGCAGTTAGTAATCTCTCTTAAACTGCCATGCACTCCCACCCACACAGAAATAGTACTGCGACTTCCTCATTTCTATCTATGTTTGCATCTGTTTCTCACTAGAGCTAGGGGTTGCACACGCTTCCCCTGGCATAGTCGTACTCCTTAAACATACTGGCTGCTACCCTTGCCCCCGTCTCACTCTGCCCAGTGAAGCCGCCAGAGACACTGGGGTGTAACCCCACCCTCTCGCAGATGCTGGACTGCGGGGACAGCACACATGGACCTTGGAATGCCAGTGAAAGCATGCATGCCTCTTACGCTGAATAAGCAAGCCGCTGCATGGCTCATCTACCCCGTCTGCCCAGAGTGGAATACCTTTCTGAAAAAAATGCACCATAGAAAGATTAACCCGGATGACACCTTGCAAGAGGCTGGCATGAGGAGAGAACGCTGCGATCGCCCGCCCATCGCTCTCTTCCCGTCAGACACACGAAAGGCTTGGAGCCATGAGAGGCACTTGGGAAAGGTCTGGTGGTATACGAAGACTCCTGCTGTAGGGTTATATAGCGCAAACTCAACTCAAAAGGTAATGGAGCATTTTACACGAACACCAATTATGTTACTCAAGGATACATTCATTGTTGGTAGGATCCTCTGTTTTGCAGACTATGAGAGAAAATGGTAGAAGTATGCAATAACGATAGGTTGTTGATAATTGCACACAGGTTAGACTTAATTGTGGAGGACTGTGAGAGATTTATTAAAATGTGCTTATATGTGTTTTTTCTCTTTTACATATGTTTTAGCGTACTTGTGTGGCTCCTGAAGAAGGCGTTTGTTTGGAACGCCGAAACGCGCGTCGAGAGACTATATTATGTCATGCCACTTTTTTAATGAAATGTTTTGAAAGACTTAACTGTTTGGATCATTTATGTCCCAGTTTCTTAATTTAGTGTGATCCAAGAAGTATAACTGTTTTATTTTTTATTGGGTGTTTATATGTATGTAATAGGTAGTTTATTGTGAATATTGTTTTTAAGATTATTGTCCAGGACCTGTGTTTTGCTAATATTACTTATGTATAAGACATCATGATTTTATATGTACTTTATTCTTAATAAATGTTGAAATAGTGAGAATTATTTGGTTTTTTAATCTATGATTATTTTGAAAGTTATTTTCTGCGATTTATAACCTTCCTCTGTAGCTATTAAATGTTGATGAAAGTATTCCAATATAACCCGGATGACACCTTGCAAGAGGCTGGCATGAGGAGAGAACGCTGCGATCGCCCGCCCATCGCTCTCTTCCCGTCAGACACACGAAAGGCTTGGAGCCATGAGAGGCACTTGGGAAAGGTCTGGTGGTATACGAAGACTCCTGCTGTAGGGTTATATAGCGCAAACTCAACTCAAAAGGTAATGGAGCATTTTACACGAACACCAATTATGTTACTCAAGGATACATTCATTGTTGGTAGGCACCGGGAGATTAGGAGTAGTTTCTTACCTGTAACGCCAGTTCTGTAGTAGGGTTATCTCGGTTATAGTCATAGTCTAGTGAATAGTCCCGCTCATGTGCGGGGACCCCGGAGCAATCAAAAATAATCTCTTAAGCTGTCTTCTTTGCAGTCCTACATAGACACTTAAGAGTGAATTAAAGACAAATAATGCAGCCTATACATGCAAGGCTACACTGTCCAGTACTTCAACTAGAAATGCAAAGGATATTCCACCAATATCACATTTAAACCTGTCTGTCAGGTTTCACCATGGAAAACACTCCCCCCCCCCCCCCCCCTTCACCAAATCCTTGGAATGATAGAGAGGAAGGGCAGGACAGACAAGCGCCCATAGGCTGCCATTATGTGGCTTAATAAGGGATACCGTGCCTTTGAGGAAACTTTCCAGAACTCTCCTGGTATCCCAGAATGCACAGCAACTCCCTCCACTTTCAGTTCTTTTTTCCGGCTCCTGCTAGCAGGACCCTGGAACATTGAGCTCTCCCTTTTTGGGTGTTATTCTAAACTTTTTTGCACTTTAAAAGTGTTCAGAGTGTTTTCACTCGACGTCCTTTGGCCCTTTCTGCTCTTGCTGGTGTTTTTATTTTTATCAAATATGCCATCCCTATTTGATGGGTGTTCAGAGAGTGCTGGAAAGAAGGCCAAATCAGACAAGCACAGGGTGTGCATTCATTGTCTCCCCCCTTCTCATGTCCCAGAGGATTGCGAGATCTGCCAACAGTTCTCCAACAGGACCCTGAGGGACAGGGAGAAGACTCGGCTTCAAGGATTGGAGAAGCGAAGACAGCGTGACCAAGGTGGGTCTGGGCATGAAGGGACTCCTTCCTCTGCCCATGCTGAGGCCTCTGGGGGGCTGCCCAGTAAAGAAAAGGCCAGAAAACGACATCGTTCTCCGTCGACGGCCTCGGCGTCGAGAGGCATGACCACAGTGTGTTCCCCGTCTCCCCAGGGCTCTGGGTCGAAGCGGCGTAGTCGTTCGACATCGAGGGGATTGACGTCGAGACCTCCGACGAGGTTGACGCCGAAGACAACTTCGTCGTCTAGGTACCACCGACGTCGAGAGGGGTCTAGCAGACACCGGCGCTCGCCGTCGAGGTGACACCGTCGATCGTCGTCGACTCGGCATTAGTCATCGAGGAGGCGTTCCTTGACGTCGAGAAAGAGATCTTCAATGTCGAAGAGGTCGGCGTCGACGCGTTCGACGTCGAGAAACAGATTGGAGTCAAGAAGAAGAGAGTCCAGGTCCCGAAGACGTTCTAAGGCCAGGACAGAGTCCCAAGGCTCCGTTATCAGCCTTTCTTCATCGACCACGAGCTCACGGTCGCGGCGGCACCGTCGCTCGTCAAGGAAGCAGTCGGCCTCAAGATCTCCTTCAAGGGTACGGAAGACAAAGAGACAGAGGGTGGCACAGTCCTCGGGGTACTCACAAGCCTACTCTGTTACCTAGGGGCCTTCCCCCGAGGACACCTACACCTCCTCCGCCTCCGAGGACACCTACACCTCCTCCAAGGACTCAAACTCCTCCTCCTCCTCCTCCACCTCCTCCTCCGAGGTCTTACTCATTACATCTACCTACGCCACCCTCAGGCCCTCCAAGGACTAGGCTGCCGTCTCAGCCTCCACAACCCGCGCCTGTACGGCCAGTGGATCGGCCAAGACCAAGGAGACAGAGGTCCCGCTCCGGACAGAGCAGGTCCAGGGATGATAGTCGGTCGTCTACTAGATCCAGACGACGTCACAGAGATCCCCTACTACAGAAGGTAATTTGCCCAGAATCACAAGATGTTGAGCCTACTAAAGGATCCATCAACTCCTGATTACGTGTTACTAAAGGACTTGTAATGCAGTTTGTTCTCTAGGAGCGTTTACCTTGACATCAAGTCCAATGAAACAGTATTTGAAATGTGCGGCAGCAGCTGACTGCATCACCACATGCCGCCAGAGCTTAACACAGGAACTTCTAACCACAGCAGGCAGCACCTCATATGTTACTCGTTATATAGTGAAATGTGCAACAGGGCTGTGTGGCAAAATTAAGGGTGGGTTTGTAGCAACATTTTAAATGAGGGTGGTTGCTCTACACGCAGGACGTTGACATTCTAAGCATGGACTCTTAAGGCTACAACAAACTTCGTTCATAGTGATGATATTAATGTCACGGGTTCAAATCCAGGCACGTCCATCCCACCCTTTCATCCAGTCAAGCTCAACCAAAAAATAACAGGCAGTCCCGTAAGAGCTTACCAGAGAGGGGGTTCATGTACTCTGGATCAAAGCTCTAAACCGCATTCTCGTTTGAGATGCTAATCAACAACCAGTCAACCCTCAATGCCTCAGGTTTCATCATCGGGACGGCCCCAGAAAGCAGGCACACAATTATATTATTGACATTTCACAGGCGGGGCCCTGTAGTACGCTTTACACACTGGAACCACCACTCCCCTCTGCCTCTCCCCTACAGGAAGGCTGGGACACGCTCTACACCCCCTCCCGGGAGCTCCTGCCTGGCCTGTGGGGCAGGCGAGAGGCAGTCTTGACTTCTTTGCCAGTCTCTGGGCCACTTAGATTTCTTTGGGAATCCAAAAAGGGCTTAAGCAAAAGAAATGCCTATTATAAACATTAAGAACAAACAAGGAAAGTGATCGCTTTCACTTTCGCGAAACAGACAAAGCCGCGAGTGGTGCACATGCATTTCTGGCATATGCTTTCAATTATCATGCCCGTATGTGGGCACGATAATTGAAACCATATGCCAGAAATGCACGTAATAGACACCAATAGGCCTGGGGCGGAGCTATGTGCCCGCCTCTGACCTATTTGATGCTCTCTTTAAAACAAACACGCACGCAAAGGCCAATAGCAGGCAGCAAAAGTAAAAACACAAGCACGAGCGTGTTCATTTCCAGAGTCCATTTCTGAAACCCAGATAAAAAGACTTGCACTGCGCGAACACTGCTGCGCAGTGTAACGCTAGGCGCGAGACCTAAAAAGGTGGTCTCTCACCCAATCGGCTATAGGACGAACTGTCAATAGAGTTATAAATTGTGAAGCTTCATTTCTGAAAAACTACTGAACAGATTTACACTAATTCACAAAAAGCACACTTTCTGGATAAAGGTTTCGCTTTCAGCTAAATTTGGTGAAATTCTTTTCAGCTGTGTTTTCTGCATAGTTCTCTTGTTTTCTCTATGGAAAAATTGTATGGGGAAAAGTGTTTTGGGAACCCATTTTTCTCTTAACCCCCCCTCCGCTTTACGGATCACCATGAAAATTTCGAGGAAGGAGCAGAGGTGGATGAAAAATTTGGAGGAGGGGGGGGGAGTTTGTGAAGATTTGTCAAAAGGCAAGAAAGTGATTAACAAAACAAAAAATGCTTTTCCTCGGGAAAGTCTGAACAAATTAGAACTACAAAGTGTTGAGAGGTACTGTGTAATTGGTGTGTATGTCTGTGTGAGTAAAAACTGAATTATATTTCCGGCTCAAATGTGGCAAACCACTGTAATTCGCCAGTACAATTCACCAACACATTGAAACTCACGGCATAACTTGCGCCATCTGCCATGGTGTTTTAAATTTGTTTCCGCTCTTTTCTTGGTTTGTGGACTGTTCGTAAATTGTTGTTTTCAGCACAGTGCTCAACACATGTTATGGTGCGCCACACCTTAGCCGCATTCGATAGTAATACGCCACATTTCATGAAAATCTGTTCATGGACTCAAAAATTATGGGCACATTTTAAAAAATGCCTCCACTGTGTAAAATTATATATGTCGAGGTAATTAGATGGGGAGTCAAGAATAGCAAATCTGCACTAACCTATATGCATATGCTACAACCTTGAGAAAGTGGTACCAGATACTGTGGGGACAATATTGCTGCAGTTCGATATTAAAACTCAATATGGTTGTAGAATGCCCGCTCTCACTGACAATTATTTGCTATTCCTATACAAAAGCTGAAATGTGTATAAGTTGGCAATGAAAGCACATGGTACACAAAGGCATGCTGTGAGAGGAAAACAAAGCAGAGAACCACAAATTCCCTGACATTATCTTGGCACCCATTTCACACGATACATTTCATACCAGCTACCACAAAGACAAGAAGCATTTCTGTAGGTTTACATTACAAATATAGACGAGACTGTGGGTTTATCCAGGCACTGTAGGGCTACTCTAAACGTGCTGTAGATGAAATGCGAGATAGACAAGATAAATAGGACAGTTTGGCGGTTTTCCCAACCAAGAAAAAAAAAAATGTACAAAAAAAAAAACCTTTCCATTGTCTTTAAAGCTCGCAGCTTGAAATATAACCGAAAGAGCCTACTCAAGGTATCATCTCCATTAAAAATATATTAAATAAATACTAAGCATTCCAAAGTGAAACAACATTCTTCACAGGGATGGTAGAGACGGAAAGAACATGTTAAAGAGAAATGAGGAGCAAGTCTGAGTGAAAGGGTGAGAGAGCCTAGTGCGGCATAGAGATATCCGAGTGCCGACCTCCGATAACGAGCCCCGCAAGTTCAATATATGGACTCAGGATACCAATACTTACAATGGATATCCAGAAAGTTGTTAATTTGGAACAACGGACACACCGTGCATTGGGGTGGGGGACAGTTTGAAGGCCGTGGCATGCGAAGGTAGGGTGTTGGGTTTGGGGTGAAGTATGCACGGTTATTTCTCCGCACAGCTTGGAGAGAAAGATCCCATCTCTCAGTGCAAATAGCGAATAGTTTTTTACCTGTCGGTGTAGTTTTGCAGCTTGAAGATCTTTCTGGATTCACTATGCTACGCATTATTCCGCGGTCTAGTGGTTGGGTCTGGAATCGTAGTCTTTTCTTTCTTTTTTTTGTATTTTTTTTGTAGCCCAGGTGGGCGTCTACGTCCCACCTTTTGGTGTACTTCCTGTGACGTCGGCACACTTCCTGCGGAAGCTCCCACCTTGGCGTGACATCTTCGGATTCTTTTTTCTTGTTTTTGTGTTCTGTTTGTGAATCCTTTGGCAATGTTTTATAGTTTTCCTTCTAAGTAAATGATTTTTCCCGCTTTGTCTTTTAAGGTGTCTGTTTGTATATTGTCCTTTTTATTTCCACCTCCTTCTCCTGCCTCATCTTTCTGGCGGAGGTGGGTGGGTTCGCTAGTGAATCCAGAAAGATCTTCAAGCTGCAAAATTACACCGACAGGTAAGAAACTATTTGTTTTGCAGCCTGAATCATTCTGCATTCACTATGCTGTGCATAGACTTTGTAGCAGTTTGTTATGTTTGTGGCGTCTGGGTGGAAGATGAGCGTTGGTTGTTGAATATATGTTGAAGCACCTTCTGTCCTACTTGTGCTTCCTTGTTCATTTGTATATCCACACAGTAGTGCTTCGTGAAAGTGTGCACTGAAGCCCACGTTGCCGGCAGGCATGTGTCTTGAATGGGTGTGTTAGCCAGGAAGGATATTGTTGCTCCCTTATTCCTGGTAGAGTGTGCTTGTGCCCCCTCTGCTAGTTCTTGGCCTCCCTGTTTGTGGCAGAATTGTATAGTTTGGGCGATCCATCGTGCGTTGTTACTGGTCTACCCAGGGAACTGCTTGTGGACACAAAGAACTGCATTGTTTTCCTGTGCTCCTTAGTTCTTTCCATGTAATGCATTACTGTTCTTCTAGCGTCCAGAGTGTGCAGTGCCCTCTCTGCGCTTGTGGATGATTTCTGAAAGAAGCTTGGTATTTGTACTGTCTGGTTCATGTGGAACCTAGACACCACCTTTGGCATAAAGTGTGGGTGAGTTCTCATTGCCACCCTATCATTGTGTATTTGAATGTAGGGTTCTTGCAGTGTTAGCGCTTACAGCTCGCTTACCCTGTTCAGCGAGGTGATTGCCACCAGAAAAGCTGTCTTCATTGTTAGCATTTGTAGGGAGGCCTTATGGATGGGTTCAAAGGGCGCTTTCATATGCTCTGTTAGGACTAAATTAAGGTTCCATGCAGGTGGTGCGATCCTTTTTGCCCCTTCCAGGAATCTCTTTACTACTTGTGATGTAAAGAAGCTCTTTCCTGTCTCTCCTCTTGTGTAGGCTACTATCGCTGCTAGGTGTACTCTTAGCGAGGATTAACTTAGTTTTGCTTTCAGCAGGTGTGGGAGGTATCTTAGCACCGTTGATTCCCTTGTCATCTTCTTGTGTAGTTTCTTCTTGCTGCACCATTGTGTGAACCTCTTCCATTTTGCAACATAGCACCTTCGTGTGGTAGGTCTCCTTGCCTCTCGTAGCACCCGCAGGGTGCTCTCAGGTAACCTTAGGTGTGCAAACTCTATGTCTTCAGGAGCCATGCCACTAGGCTGAGGCTCTCTGGCTCTGGGTGTAGTACTTCTCCGTTCTGCATGGAGAGTAAGTCTTTTCTTTTCCCGAACTTGTGGGGTGGTCCCTACGCCATTTCCATTATTTGTGAGTACCAGGTCTGCCTTGCCCACTGTGGTGCCACCAGGATCAGTGTCATGTTGCTGGTTCTGCACTTGTTGAGCACCCTGTGTATCAGGGGAAAAGCGTAGGCAAATGTTTTCGACCAGCTTATCCATAGGGCATTCCCCTGGGACTGTTCCCCTGGTTGCTTGGATGCGAAATATCGGCACTTTGCATTCTGGTGGGTTGCAAATAGGTCTATCGTCGGTGTTCCCCACCTCCTGAATAGCCTTTACGTTTTCTGTGCATTGAGCTCCCCCTCGTGGGATGCTGAAGTCTGTCTGCTGAGCCAGTCTGCTTCCACATTGTCCTTGGTGTATGGCTAGCAGGTCTATTTTGAGTGAGATGGCCCATCTCCATATTTCCTGCGCTAGGTTGGATAGTGCGACTGATTGTGTTCCTCTCGGTTTGTTGATGTAGAACATCGTTGTGGTGTTGTCTGTTTGTATCAACACTCTCTGGTTGTACAGTTGTTTCTGGAATGCCTTCAGGGCGAGGAACACAGTCTTCAGTTCCAGGTAGTTGATGTGTCTGACCGCATCTGCTGGAGTCCACAGACCCCTCACTTTGAGTTTGTTCATGTGTGCTCCCCATCCCATCTGGGATGAGTCTGTGGTGATGGTCACCGTTGGGGTTGGTGGTGTTAAAGGCTTCCCTTTTGTCATGTTCTCCCTGTTCCACCACGTAATCTTCTCCTGCGCTGCGTGCGTTACAACCACTAGATCTTCCCAACTTTCTGTAGCTTGTGACCATTGTTGTTGCAGCCATACCTGGAATGATCTCCTGTGAAGCCGTATATTGGGGACCAGGTGTATGCAGGACGCCATCATTCCCATGATCTTGCTCACTGTCAGAGCTCGCCCCTTTTGGTAGTGGCGTGTCTCCTTCAGAAGGGCCAGTGTTCTCTTGTCGCTGGGGAACACCTTGCACTGTATGGTGTTGATCTGTGCACCCAGGAAGATTTTCACTTGCTCTGGTTCCATTGAGGATTTCCCCCAGTGTATGGCAAATCCCAGGTATGTCAGTGTTTCTGTGACCCGCTGTGCGTGTTCCTTGCACGTCCTGTGTGAACTTGCTTTTATTAGCCAGTCGTCAAGGTAAGGGTATACATGAATCCCTTCCCTGCGCAGGTAAGCTGCCAGGTCTGTGAGACATTTGGTGAACACCCTTGATGCGGACTTTAGTCCGAAGGCTAGGGCTGTGAACTGGTAGTGTTCTTTGTTGACGGTAAATATTATTAGATGTTTGTGCTGCCTGTTCATGGGAATGTGCAGGTAGGCATCTTTGAGGTCTATGGTGGACATGAAGTCTCCGTCCATTATCTGAGGAATGACCTCTTGTAGGGATGTCATTTTGAACTTGTGTCTTTATGTATTTGTTTAGGAACCTTAGATCCAGGATGGGTCTTAGCGTTTCGTCCACTTTTGGTACTAGGAAATAGTTTGAGTACACTCCCTTGTTCCTTTCTCTGAATGGAACTGGCTCGATGGCCTCCTTACGGAGGAGTTCTTGTGATTCCTCTAGGAGTAGCGCTAGTTCTTTTCCTGAATGCGCCTTCCTTTTTGGTTTTCTGTTTGGTGGTTTCTTTTCCAGTTCTATGCAGTATCCAAACTGTATGATGTTGAGTATCCATTTGTCTGTAGTTATCTTCTTCCACTCCTGGAAGACGTGTCTTAGCCTGCCTCCTACTGGTGTTACATGTTCGTCAACGTTTAGTCTGTTTAACCCCCTCTTGTTGACCTTGTTGTGCTCCACCCTCGGAGGGGTCGTGTGGGTGTGCAAGCTTTGCGTGACAAAGTCACTTTGAGGTGGGTTGTTGGCCCCCTCTTCTTGTTTGCCCTCGTCCATTCGCCCTCCCGCGAAAGGACTGGCCACGAGGCTGGTACTGCCAGGTTTGCTGTTGCTGTCCCTGCTGCGGTTGATTGTCGCTTTGGTGTGCCTGCTGGAATGTCTGGTGTAACGTTCCCGGCTGGTTTCCTCCCCTTCTGTTTAGTCTCCGTGTCGGGGTACCCCTTCTCATCCCTCCAAATTGTAAGGCCCCCATGGACCTTGCAGTTTCATTTTCTTTCTGGGTGAGTTTCTCATCCACCGGTGCCCCGAAAAGTGTCTCTCCATTGAAAGGAGTGTTCAGAATGTTGTTCTGTACTTCCGGCTTGAAGCCGGAGATCCTGAGCCAGGCATGCCTTCTTTCTGTGATTCCTATCATCATAAGTCTGCTGGATGTGTTAGCCCCATCCAAGGCTGTTTTCAGGCAAGCATTTGCTATATTTTTCCCTTCCTCCACCAGGTGTGATGCCCTTTGCTGGTATTCATCGGGGAGGTGCTTGAGCAGTTGTCCCATCTTGTCCCAATGCTGGTACTGGTGTCTGTTCAGTAGGGCATTGGAGTTTGCTATGCGCCAGTGTGCTGCTGCATTTCTCTCTATTTTTCTTCCAGTTAGGTCCATCCTCCTATTTTCTTGGTCTGGTTGTGGTTCTGATGTTGGGACGTTTGCCCTCTTCCTGGCTGTTGCGGCAATAATGGAGTCTGCCTTGACGGATCCCTGGATGTAGGGAGGATCCTGAGAGGAGTGTTTGTATTTTTTGTCCGTCCTAGGTGTGACAGACCTGCAGGTTGCTGGGTCTTTGACACCTCCCTCCCTTGGTCCATGACACTCGGGAGCATGGGGTGGAACTGACTCTTTGTTTGAGTGGGAAGCAGGATCTCTAAGAGGAAACATGCCTTTGGCTTTTCCTCCACCAGTTTGACCCCATAAGTCGCTGCCGCGTTCTTGATGACCATGTTATAGGCTCCAATGTCGTCTGGTGGCAAAGGCCTCAAAGGATAAGTCTCCACGGGCTCTTCCGGGTTTTCGGAGTTGAGGTCCTGTGCGATCGAGGATGCCGAGCCGAAACTCGTTTGCTGGTCATCGTCGCCTTCTTCCTCGTAGTATAGTCCTCCTCTAAGTGTTCCTGGGGCTCGGGAGTTTTCAGCGGCCCTTCGGCATCAAACTCCTCTTCCTCTTCTATTTCGACGAGCGGCGGCGGAATCCTGAACCTCTCTCTCTTCCTTTGCAGGATGTTCTCCATTTCGGCCTCAAGCCTTCTCTTTTTCCTCTCCATCTCGGCGGCATGCTCGGCGTCGTGTTTCGGCCGATCTCTTCTACTTAGTCGTCGACATCGAAGCGACCTTCGGGTCCTTCTCCTTCATGTCGAGCTGTCCTTTTCGGGGACGTGCTTCGTCGACCTTGGCTTTTCGCTGGTCTTCGCCGCCTAGGAGCCCTTTTCGAAGGATCCGCTGGGCTGTTTGTCCTTGGATGCAGCTGAGGTCGTCGAGATTTTCGGCGCCAGTGCTCCCTTCGAAGACTTAGACTCTGTTTTTTTAGAGTCTGACTCGGGCTTTCGAAAGTCTGTCGGGGGTTTAGAGGGCAACGTCTCTCCTACCCCTTTAGATGCCTTCTTATCAGTCTCTACGACCGTGTAGTCATCTGGTCCCTCGGCGATGTTGTCCTCTTCGTCGCCGGAGAGGCCCAGGTCCCGAAGCAACGGAGGTTGGCCTTTGCCTTGCATGGTGTAGTTGGCTCTCCTCTGTCTCTCTCTAACCCAGAGTGTCTTCGGGGTAAGGGCGGAGCAGGCGTTGCAATCCTTGCTCTCGTGGTCGACCGGCAAGCAGAGGTTGCAGACCGGGTGCTGGTCTTTCTGTGCGTATTTGTGGTGGCAGTTACAGCAGAATTTAAAAGGTGTTTTGTCCATTCCTGCGCTCAGGGGGCCCCCTGTGTGCGCATTCTCCGTTGGACGTCGAAGATCTCGAAGTTCTCCTCCTTCTTCGTCGTCGTCCTGGCTTGGTGAACTCGTTCCTCGGTATCTTCTCCAATCTTTTCTGTGTAAAATTCGTCTTTTTCCTCTTCTTTCCGACGTCACAGGAAGTACACCATAAGATGGGACGTCGACGCCCACCTGGGCTACAAAAAAAAAAAGAGAGAAAGAAAAGACTACGATTCCGGACCCAACCACTGGACCGCGGAATAATGCACAGCATAGTGAATCCAGAAAGATTCAGGCTGCAAAACTCATGGTAATGGGCGACGATGGCCACAACAACCGAAAGGTACACTCACTGAAACTACTGACGTGGATTGTCAATGCACTGTGCAACCAAATCAAATGGGGATTGGTAAACAAAGCACTCATGCTATGCAACGGATGTAGTGTTTCTACAGAAAACACACTCAAGAGGGTCCAACTGTAGTTTTCTAGGGAGGGGGAAGTATGCAGTTACTAGCCACTCAGGGTTCACCTCTGGCTCCAGAGGGGTCCAAATTATGATTTTTTTTTAAAACAATCACCTTGCAAGTGACACAAACTATTTCTGATGACGGGGGATGCTACACAGCAGCCCTGGTAAATGGGAAGGAGAAATGATTAACTTGGGGGAATGTTTATAAAGCCCTGGGGCTGCAGACTAAGACACTGACTCAACAGAGCAGACTGCTGCTAAAGCTCCCCCTGGCAACAACAGGGGAGGTGGGGGTGATATCAATATGATAATGGATCCATGTTTGAATAAACATCTACTCCCCAGCGGACCCCAAGAAAGGGAAACTGGGAAGCTTCACGGCAGCAATGGGCTTAGGAGATATATGGCAGACACTACATAAGACACTTAAAAGTTACTCCTTCTACTCTGGGGAACACAGCTCCTAATCTAAAATAGATCACTTCTTCGCCCCATTGGCATCTCTGCAGAGGCTCATTGCAGCAGACTGAAAAGCTAAAGGCATCTAGGATCACTCGCCACCATGTATTACCCTGGCTACGCAGGGGCCACAAGGAGAAATGGAGTGTAGAATGGCTGCATGGCAGCTTACGATAGAAAAAGTGCAGGAGAGCCGTGATAAAAAGCTCATGTCCAATACTTTAGGAAAAAGCAGAGGCAACCGATGCAATAACTAGATGAGTCGTATAAGGCAACGATGCGAGGAGCGATCATAGCAGGTGAAATAGGTGAAAACAAGAAGACCTGCTGCTGTCAAGAATTAGAAGAACTCCTCGAACTTGAGACAGACTATATACAGACACAGTCAGATACCATAAGACTATGCATTCACCTCAATACGAAGAATATATAACAATAGTTACAGATTACTAAAACAGAGGTGATTACATGACGTGGGAGGCAAAGTCGGAAAACTCCTTGCTTGGCTCAGTAAGAGACAGGCACAGGCATTATATTGGGAAGATCGCTGGCCCGAATGACTCCCTCATTACGGGCAGTGGGGAAATAACAAATGTTCTGGTTGATTATATGATGGACTGAGTTAAATAGGAATACCCCCGAGCCAAACCATACAAACTTTATTTGAGACTGATCATGCAGGCGTCTTGAAAAGTCGGACATATCGGGGCTGGAGCGGGCCTTGAACACAGAAGAAATACATTTGGCCCTCATGCAGGTTCAGTCAGAAAAAATACTGCGGCCAAACAGGCTGCCAGCAGAATTCCTTAAGACACTAACCAAAAAGATTGAAAGCTGCTGTGTGATATGTACATGGAGGCCTTCCGCAGGGGTGCACTCCCTAGAGATCTTAGAACTGAGACAATCATCCTTGTCCTTAACGTCCCCCCCCGGTCCAGCCCCGACCGTCGCGTGATCCGGACAACACCTTTGACTCGATTGAATGGCCCTTTCTAATAACGTTTTTTAGCGAATTTGACGTCTTTGCACAGATTCAATGGCCTGTCTCTGAATAAATGGGATATGGTCTAAAGAATTCCCTATACAAAGAGGCACGAGAGGGGTGCCCACTATCGCCAATGCTTTTTGCCCTGGTGATAGAGCCCCTCGCCAAGTGGATACGGGTGGATGCTCAGGTATGAGGCTGGAAATGGGGAGATTCCTTGGAAAATCGGATATCACTGTATGAAGAGGATATCCTACTATCTTTTGCGTACCCAGAGATATTCCTGGAAAGACAGAGATATCTTTCGAGTGTCTGGGCACTTTTTGGGCCTGTGAATTAACTTGGAAAAATCACGGATTTTCCCTCTAGGGTCCGGACGGTTGAGGGATCACTTCCGTTAACTCTGCAGGTGGCTCTGCATCACTTTAAATACTTAGGCATCTGGGTGTCCAAACTTGAACGAACACACTAAGAAGATAACCTGGCCTCACTTCTTAAGGGGTTTGAAAAAGAGGTACAGACTGGAGATTGCTGACATTATCCCTTCTTGGGAGGACAGTACTCTTCCAAATGATCGCTCTCCCCAGATTTACATACATTTTATAGAACAGCACATACTTTATTCCAGACACTTTTTCTAAGCGATCAATAGGCTGCTACGATCCTTGTTGTGGGGGAAAAAAGCTAGTCCTGCATCGCTCTCCCCACTCTCTAGAAATCCATATTCCAAGATGGCATTATGTTGCGGTATATCTGCAAATACTATGAAGCGGCACAGATCCAGATAGTGAATGAGTCGACATTTGCCCAGTTAGACAATCTGGCTTTCTGGATGGATAAAGAGAAACTTGGCCCAAAAGGATACTTACAGGTGATCTGGGGTGGAGGGGGGAGATACTGGTGACTTCTTTCCTAGCCACCGCAATGGTGGTATCCCTATGTCGTAAATTAAAGAGAAATGGGATAGGGTAAGAGACTCACTCCTAAAATCTCCCTGTGGGTGGGGACACGACCATGCCCAGTGACAGCACTACCAGGCTTTAAACAGAGGGACATAATGGGCCTCTCCAAGTTAGCTGATGTGCGGGATGTAAATGGAATGGTGCTGGTCGAATATAGGAAGTTGGAATATGCGCTGCATCCAATGCAGATTGTCAAATATTTGCAACTATGACAAGCATTACGATCAAATTTCTCCACTGTGGTGGTACAGCATGTTAACTGAAACTGTTCATAAGCGAGAACTTTAAAAAAAAATGTAAAAAGGGTACAAAGCGAGAAAAAGCAGACAATAAAAGCTTGTGCTATAGAGAGGCCATTTGAAAGGTAATGAGTACTATAAACTGGAAATTTTAACAGAAAAATATTGGATTTGTTACAGTATTACCTTTCTAGGTCTGGTGTTTGCCAAGACATTTTGAATATATGCGAGAGAGAGAGAGCGAGAGAGCGCGAGAGAGAGAATATAACCACAGCCAAAAGTCCAATGTGAATTAAGTCTCACTTGGGGCAAAAGTGCTTCACCTCATTATTGTTTATTCTGGGCACAGGCACAAAGATGCCTTTAGGCCATGACGGCCTTCATCACATATCAACAACAAAAGGTACCAGAGGGTCTCGAGGAGTGTGCCCACAAGAAACAGAGAGCCAACCTTTCCCTGCAGACCAAAGTGATACAACACAGAAGATTCTCAACAGGATGAGGAGAATACCCATCAGTCACCATACGGATCCGCCCTTCATCATTTGGGATTTTATCCGTACCACCCGTCTGAGAAGCTCGGTGCACCGAGCTTCTCAGACGGGTGGTACGGATAAAATCCCAAATGATGAAGGGCGGATCCGTATGGTGACTGATGGGTATTCTCCTCATCCTGTTGAGAATCTTCTGTGTTGTATCACTTTGGTCTGCAGGGAAAGGTTGGCTCTCTGTTTCTTGTGGGCACACTCCTCGAGACCCTCTGGTACCTTTTGTTGTTGATATGCCTGTTGGGGATTGTACCCAGAGCAAGGTCTGTAAACTTCCCCTAGGTCCCCCCCTACCGTAGTGTTTTGTTTGGCCTTCATCACATGTCAAACACTTCCCTTGCCCACACCTTCTAGTCACAAGCAGGGAACGGACAACTGCAGACATGTGTGCCGCCATCTCTTTATTGGCTAAAGATAAAGTATTTACAAATATATACAAGTGCAAATGAGCATGTATTTTCCGTCGTAAAGAGCATATCGACATCATTAATTAAACAACAAAATTAAACTAACAAGAGAATAATGCCCTAGTGGAAGTTCAGTGCTGAGATAATGGTTGGAAACAATCTTCCGTCGGACCTGAACTCAAAACTACATGCATACATGATGCGTCATTCACATTTTTCCTTCACCCACTACAACATACAACAAGGGCAGTGGGTGAGTCTCACAACCACATACAATGTATTTCACTTCAGTGGCAGGGGCTACTATAAAAATGTGTCTTTGGAGATATATCTACACACACACACACACACACACACATATATATTTTTTTGATGTCAGTCCATTTTTTTAATTTTAATTATTGACGGGAATCCAACAGCATCCAAACAAAGGTTTATACGAACGAAGACCAAACAAAATAAGCACTGAACTGAAAGCCTAAAGGTTAGCAGGCAATGTGAGACACTGGGGTTGCCAATACTAATTAAATAAGAGGCTCTTGCTTCTTACAAAAGATTTTCACATTTCCGAGGGGGAACTCAATCCAAAGAGATGATGCATGCGCGCACATCTAACTGGTTTATTAGTATCTTTAATAAGGTGAGTGGAAATATGTGCATTTTAACTGGTAATTTCAGTGGATTATAATTTCTTTTAGTTGCTTTTATGCATCACAACAGGCGGAGGAAAGTTAGGGCGGAGAATAAGTGAGACTCACCTGGACATTAGAGAACCAGAGGGGTCAAGCATAGAAACACTGGGTTTAATCCCGAAGGGCTATCCCACCGCTCATGTGTCGAGAGTCTCCCGGAGTGAATGAGCGCCTAATGTATACTACATATCACAGACCTGAATGAATGATACACTAGTGATGAGGACAGGGCGTCCCATCCGTTCTAGAGATTCCTTCTCTTTTAAAGTCAAGGCTTTAAGCGGGCTGGGTCCTGTTGGTGCTCAGCACCGGCATTTCTAACAAGCATTTACAATGCAATGGTTTTGCCTTTGTTAAAGTTAGAGCTATTGGCATTGCTCTTGACATTATTTTTATTTATGTGTTTTTTTTAAAACATAAATAAATGGCAGTCATTTACAATGCAACTAGCTTTATCTCTCGCAAATGACACACACAAACACCCACAGAGAGCCCCCCCACACACACACACAGAGCCCCCCCACACAGAGCCCCCCACACACACACACCCACACAGAGCCCCCCACACACACAGCCACACAAAGCCCCCACACACACCCACACAGAGCCCTCCACACACACCCACACAGAGCCCCCCCACACACTGCGACCCCCCCACACACTGCAAGCCCTACACACTGCGACCCCCATTTCAATAGATGTGTGATGCTTACCTGGTACTAAATTGGTCCCTGCATGGCTGAAAGGTTGAAATGGTGTAGGAGGCAAGGGGACAAATGTGAGCATGGAGAGAAAGGAGTATAAGTTTGAGATTAGTAGTGACTAGGTGAAAATAAAATCAGGAAGGACACAGGGTGGTCTTTCAAAATTAGAAGGTCTATTTCAGGTAGAAAATGTCAGTAGGTTCTTTGTGTTCTTGAGGGGGGATAGGTCCAACCGGCACCATAATCGGACGTTTATTGTTTATACCCATTCACAACAGGCAACTAGGCAGGATGGCCGTCTCAGAGCCCAATCAGCAGTGAAGCAACAAGGTCCCTAAACCTCCGTAAAAGCATGTGTAACACTGAGGGGCCCTCCTCACCACACACAGGGCTTGATAGAACCTAATTAGTTCCATACTGACAATTATTGCCAGACCAAAAATGTGTTTAAAACAGTAACATACACACTTGATATCTAGGAGAGCTGACCGTGTAGCACTGCAGACCCCAATTTTACCCCCATTTTTGCCTGCACACCCTAAAAACGACCACATACAACATGTATACACTTTACGCGTTTAATAGCAGTTGACTAGGAAGTTCAGAAAGCTTTTTACAAGCGAGTAGTCCGCCTGCTCACGTTTTTTCTGGGTTTTCCGCTGCTCGAGTTCGCATTTTTAACATGGAAAGCAAAAGGAAAAACACAAACAGACTCGATGGGCTACTCAACATATCTAATAATATACAACCGGATATTTGCGTGTCTAAAGTTCAAAAATGGGTTTTGGCAACTTCCAACTGAGCGTTGAAGGGACTGACTGAGAAATGTGTGTCTCCGAGGCAGGGTGACAGTGTAAACAAGCATTTACAATGCAATGGTCTCGGCAATATTAAAGGTAGAGCTATTGGCATTGCTCATGACATTTTTTTTGGGGTGTTTTTTTAAAAAAATCATAAATAAATGGCATTGTCATTTACATTGCCAATAGCGTAATCGTTAAATAAATGGCCTTGTCATTCGGGTGGTTATGCGCTATATAAATGGAATTTTCAATTCAATTCAATTCAATTTACAATGCCAATAGCTTAATCGCTCGCAAATGCATGACCTATTGCATTTTACACCCACACAGAGCCACACACGCAAAGCCACCCACACACACAGAGTCACCCACACAATCTGCACTCTGAATCTGCACTCTGCACTCTGAATCTGCACTCTGAATCTGCACTCTGAATCTGCCTCTGCAGTCTGAATCTGCACTCTGCAGTCTGAATCTGCACTCTGAATCTTCTTTGTTACTAAAGTCAACAACGTATAGATGAGTTTAGAAAATACTGGTTATATTTAAACAAACACATCCCAATAAGTGCGCACGTCGCAGTTTATGAAATTAGAATTTCAATATTCAGTCAAATAAATGCACCAACCTCCATAAGGCGCTATGTGGAGCCATGTTTTCTGGTCTCTAGTAAACAAAGGCATCGTGTTGTGGTCCAACCCTCGGCTTATATCGATTATTTTATAATTTACCTATTTTTTTATAATGTTACACTCCCGACCTCCATACGGTGCTGTATTAAAAGCCATGTTTTTGGGTTCAGACGAGACGCTCCGGCTCTGGTGTGAAATTATAATTATAAATATTCAGTAATGTCAATTTTCGGTAAAATATAAGCACACCAATCTCGTAAGGCGCTTTAAAAGTATGTGTTTGCTCCTGTATACACACGCATCAGACAGTTACAAAGGGGCTGATGGGTATTCTAGGAGTAGGTTATCCTTGTCTTTTGGAATCCCATTACTCAGCCATTCTGGATTGCCACTCCTCATTAAATAGCCACGCTGCATCCACAGCACACCACTAACCGGCCATTCTGTATCTCTCAACTCTCCATTAAATGACCAGCCTGTGTCAACCACATCAACCGGTCATTCGGAATGCACTGTACACCATTACAATCCCCTTACCTCCTCTTCTGTGCACCCCATTCTGCAATGCCTTACCCAGCATCTAGTTCACCTGCCCTTACACCTCACCCTGCAGCCCTTCGGTTGTCCATCTGTAATGCACCCCTTCCAGCACCTCATGAGGTGCAGGCCTTTCTGCCCGTAACCTGGAAGCCTGCCCCTTTGCGTGAGTCTTCTTAGCCGGAAGTCCCTCTGATTGCTTCAGTACCTTTAGTGGGAATTCTGTCCTGCCAATCTCTTGAGGTCCATCAGTTGGATGCCAGCCTCCCTGATTGCCACTAAAATATCGAGCCTCTCGCGGTAGGCGGGCGGGAACGGGCGCCGAGGCAGCGGTAGGGTGGCGGGAACGGGGCCGGGGAGACACAGAGAGCGAGGCAGCGGTAGGGGGGCGGGAACGGGAGCCGAGGCAGCGGTAGGGGGGCGGGAACGGGGCCGGGGAGACACAGAGCGAGGCAGCGGTAGGGGGCGGGAACGGGAGCCGAGGCAGCGGTAAAAAGCACAAAAAAAAAGCAAGCACTCACCTGGACTTCTTCCGGGTGCCTTCAATGCCGGACCAGATTCGGGGGCGTTCCCGAGAACCGGCTTTCGGCTGACGTAGCCAAAAGCCAAAAAATCTCGGGAACGCCCCCGAATCTGGTCCGGGATTGACGGACAGAGCCAACTCCCAATGGTTAGCCTCCATTTATGGAGCTAGCCAATGGGAGGAGGGGGCTGTTACCCGACTCCACACACAGATCATAAGATTTTTCCTAGCGCATGCGTACTTCGTACGCATGCATTTGCTAGGCAAAACCTAAAAAGAGAGAAGGACGGGATAAAGAGTAAATAGAGGTGGGGGGGGGGGGGGAGTCTGTGAAATGGAAGTCCATTGCTCAGGGTGAGACAGGAAAGAACGAAACAAAGGGAGAACAGGGCCAGGAGGAAGAGAGGGGGATTTGGAAAGAGACAAAAGACTTTAAGAAATAGGAGAAAGAGAGAGGTGAAGAGAACGAAGGTGAAACAGGGTGATGAAAGATGACTTTTAAAAATTAGGGGGAACCGGCATAAAGGAGGAAAGAGGAAGGTAAAGGTAGATATTAGGTACACTTAAACAGAGGAAGTAAACTAGAAAAAAGGAAGGGGGAAGCAGCAGAAAGGAAAGCCAGACTACAATTAGAGATATCATGTAAAGAATAAAAAGAGATGGGAGAATCGTGGTAAATGGTGTAACAGATAAGAAGTTAGTGAAAGGGAGAGTCACTGTAAAGGTGAGAGAGCAACTAGGCGAAATAAAGAGAGGAACATTACAAAATGAGAGCGAGAATGGGACAAACAGAAAGGGAGAGCCAGATTAAACATGGGCTAGAACAGGGACTGGAGAAAGGGAGGAAAAGTGGGAGAGGAAGAGAAAGGAGGACCAACAGAGTAAAACATGGTGCATGAAGCGGGAGATGAAAATGGAAAACTGTGGAGTGAGAACAAATGGAGAGAGCAACAGAAAAAAGAGGGGACTGAGGAGAACGAGTTAAAATAGGGCCACTGAGAAGGCAAGCAGAGGGGGAATGGGAGAGATGAAAGGAGAGGATTTGAGTAAAAGGGATAGAAGAATATGGGAGTAATAATAGAATAAAGGGGGAGAAAAGGGGTAATAGACAGGGAGAAAAAGAGGGCGAGGAAAAAAGAGGGAGAGAGATTGGAGAGTGGTCGAGAAAGGAAGCAAGAGAAAGGTGGAGAGGGGAGAATCAAATAGCAAGAGCTGAAGGAAGACTCTAAGTCTAAAAGTGAAAGCTGCCCGCTTCAGGTCTGCTCCAATCTCAGCTCCGCACTTGGGCTTAAACGACGCGATTTATTTGTGGCGAATCCCTTAAGCGCCGAATGTTTAAATCGTTAATATGATTAATCTCCGCATATTAACTGTGATTGTCTAATTCAAATGAGACGATGAACACGACCTTGTATGCCCTCAGAACGGCTCCTTAATATTACAGGCAGACATTGAGCCAGAGTTCTAATCCTGACTTTCTACACTTGGTAAAAACGTGTGATCCTGGGCAAATGACTCAATGTCCGTGTTCTCAGCTCCATCTTTTCACAAACGCTGCGAGACTGCACGCCACAACTAAGTGCTGAGTACAAGTTCATGGGGGCTAATATAGAGAGGCATGTGCTCTCCTGAGCAGGACAAACAGTGGGTTTGGGGGAGGATGTGCGTAATATAATGGCCGATTTTGGAACTGGTGAACCGGGTTCTAGTCGCGGCATCAGTTTAACATCCCCGATTCTGGACAAATCACTTAATCTCGACGTGCCTAGAAAAAACCTGAACATGTCCGTGTGTAATGTAAACCGGTGCTCATGTAAAGCGCTCCAATGACAGGGTTCGTGTCAGATCTGCGCTATAAATAAACTGCAACAACACTCCGTTCGGTGCTCTTTGACCGCGGTACTGCACTGGACGCACTGTATAGTAGTTTTGTATTTATCTAGTCCCTCGTAGCCCGTTATGAGGTGCTGATTGCTGAATCGCATTTTTCTCACGTGCAGCACCTACACTGGGCAGGAATGCCCGGTTGGCAAAGTATTATATTTGGTTCCAGCTTTAGTGGGCACTGTTTTGGATGTCATGTTGAGGGTGCTTTCATCGTATCTCGGGGCATAGCGCCTAGCACAGTAAGAGAGGGCGATGCGAGAGGCGCGCAAATTAGAATTGTAATTAGTTGACGGATAGTTTTCAATGCAGATCCTAGGTTATGTTTCATTGACTCTAGTATGTATGCTGCACTGCAGGCAGCCATTAAGGGAGCCCCCCCTAGCCCAGTAAAGACAGCCAGTGTGGGATTCCCGGAGTCCTCCCCCCACCCCCGCCTCTATTTTTTATTTATAACGCTGGGCAACTTCCGTTCAAGTCGAGTCAGATCACGAAATGGATGCCTTCAGACTACACGGAGAGCTCCGCATTATCATTCTGGTCTGTATAGCGCCGAATGTTGGGCACTCGGTTCATTTCCAAGGGCTCCTTACGTTTAAAGCTTGAGGAACCCATGAGGCACACAACGACTCAACGGGTTTGCCCAGGATCACACGCATAGAGACAGGGGCGTTACTTAGCCGGGATTCGGGTATACAGGTCAGGGCGTTATTTACCAGGCTTGGCTTGACTTGGTTTGCCCGTGCTCAGACTGGACTCCGGTAGTGACCACCCAGCGAAAGTCACGGGGTCTGGGATAGAATGGATTTATACTCGCTGCAGGGAAAACACACGGATGAAAAGCTCGCGTGTTTTAAGGCGACTCTGTACCCATAGTACTGATGTGGCTCGGGTGCTCTCACTCCAAGCGGGCTCCGCCTGCTCACTGAATTAAAGCATCTTCCCCAGAAACCTGTGTTTGACACGGGTTCAAATTCCGGGGTCCGCTCAGCCTTTCCACTGTTGCTAAAAGGAGTACCGTTGAGCTGGGTCACTTTAAACACCTGTAATTTAGAGTCAAGATGCCACAAGGATTGGGGCTTTACAAATGCACATCATAGGCTAATTCCGTGATAATACTAGAATCCCCTTTTTCCGCTGCACCCCACACAAACATGTGATCCTGCGCAAATAATCCCTCTGCTTTTACTAATCTGGTGTTGTAAACGCCCATGCCGGTTATTCGGGCCAGAGTACTTTAAAATGATGAGTGGTCAGGTTGGTGACATAAGGTGTCAATTTGCACGTTGGCACTGTATAGCGAGTATATAAATGTATGATCTTGTGACGTATGCCTGCGTTGGAATCAGAGTGCACTGACTCTTTGAAACTGACCCACTTGCACGGAGGTTTGCGCTAAAACATGCGTGAGTGCTGCACGCCCCGAAGCCCCGAGCGCCGCCTGCTTTTCTCCCGGAAAAGCGTCTTTTATTTATAGCAAGTAATCTGTACTGCTCACTTGCTGAACGTTAAACTAGAAACAGGAAGCGCAAGTACCCCCCCCCCCCCCCCCCGGGGCAAACGGGGAGGAGAACGGGGCCTTCGCGAGCGGGCTCTCGAAGGTGCAGCGCCTGCCTGGGGTTTTAATTGCTTTTCCTGGTTTTCTACATCACTTACTTACTACTACCTTTATATTTCTTCTTCCCGCGCGGATTTACTTTGTTTGCCCTTGCATGTAGCAAAGGGCCAATTTAATATTCTCTTTTAGTCTAACCCCCTACAGCCCCCGTTGTCACACTTCTGCGTGCCTCAGCATGACGTCTCTCTCTTCCTCAGCATAGAGGATACGTTCTACTCTGACGCGGTAGGGGGGCGGGAACGGGAGCCGAGGCAGCGGTAGGGGGGCGGGAACGGGAGCCGAGGCAGCGGTAGGGGGGCGGGAACGGGGCCGGGGAGACACAGAGAGCGAGGCAGCGGTAGGGGGGCGGGAACGGGAGCCGAGGCAGCGGTAGAAAGCAAAAAAAAAAAGCAAGCACTCACCTGGACTTCTTCCGGGTGCCTTCAATGCCGGACCAGATTCGGGGGCGTTCCCGAGAACAGGCTTTCGGCTGACGTAGCCAAAAGCCAAAAATTCTCGGGAACGCCCCCGAATCTGGTCCTGCATTGACGGACAAACGTGTCTTCCAATGGCTAGTCTCCATTTATGGAGCTAGCCAATGGATGGCTAGGGCGGATTCCAACCCCTATACTATCCTCATTAAGTTTTTTCTAGCGAATGCTTACTTCGTAAGCATTGGCTAGTCAAAACCTAAAAAGTAGGTGCCGAGACGGGTCTCTAGCGGGCTTTCCAGTGGCGTAGCTAAACCTTAAGCCTCTCGTGGCTGTCCCAGCGTTTGCCGCCCACAGCGGCCTGATAGAAGAGGTGCTGGCTATTCACGCTGCCGCAGGTAAGGGGGGGGGGGGAGGTTAGAGGGGTGCCGGCTATTCATGCTGCTGCAGGTAAAGAAGGGGGATGGGGAAGGTTTGAGGGGTGCCGGCTATTCACGCTGCCGCAGGTAAGGGGGGGGGTTAGAGGGGTGCCGGCTATTCACGCTGCCGCAGGTAAAGAGGGGGGATGGGGAAGGTTAGAGGGGTGCTGGCTATTCATGCTGCCGCAGGTAAGGAGGGGGGATGGGGGGAAGGTTAGAGGGGTGCTGGCTATTCATGCTGCCGCAGGTAAGGAGGGGGATGGGGGGAAGGTTAGAGGGGTGCTGGCTATTCACGCTGCCGAAGGTAAAGAGGGGGGATGGGGAAGGTTAGAGGGGTGCTGGCTATTCATGCTGCCGCAGGTAAGGGGGGGGGGGGAGGTTAGAGGGGTGCCGGCTATTCACGCTGCCGCAGGTAAAGAAGGGGGATGGGGAAGGTTAGAGGGGTGCTGGCTATTCACCCTGCCGCAGGTAAAGAGGGGGGATGGGGGAAGGTTAGAGGGGTGCTGGCTATTCACGCTGCCGCAGGTAAGGGGGGGGGGGAGGTTAGAGGGGTGCCGGCTATTCACGCTGCCGCAGGTAAAGAGGGGGGATGGGGAAGGTTAGAGGGGTGCAGGCTATTCACGCTGCCGCAGGTAAAGAGGGGGGATGGGGAAGGTTTGAGGGGTGCCGGCTATTCACGCTGCCGCAGGTAAGGGGGGGGGGGTTAGAGGGGTGCCAGCTATTCACGCTGCCGCAGGTAAAGAGGGGGGATGGGGAAGGTTAGAGGGGTGCTGGCTATTCATGCTGCCGCAGGTAAGGAGGGGGGATGGGGGGAAGGTTAGAGGGGTGCTGGCTATTCATGCTGCCGCAGGTAAGGAGGGGGGATGGGGGGAAGGTTAGAGGGGTGCTGGCTATTCATGCTGCCGCAGGTAAGGGGGGGGGGGGTTAGAGGGGTGCCGGCTATTCACGCTGCCGCAGGTAAAGAAGGGGGATGGGGAAGGTTAGAGGGGTGCCGGCTATTCACGCTGCTGCAGGTAAAGAGGGGGGATGGGGGAAAAGGTTAGAGGGGTGCTGGCTATTCACGCTGCCGCAGGTAAAGAGGGGGGATGGGGGAAGGTTAGAGGGGTGCCGGCTATTCACCCTGCCGCAGGTAAAGAGGGGGGATGGGGGAAAAGGTTAGAGGGGTGCTGGCTATTCACGCTGCCGCAGGTAAAGAGGGGGGATGGGGGAAGGTTAGAGGGGTGCTGGCTATTCACCCTGCCGCAGGTAAAGAGGGGGGATGGGGGGGAAGGTAAGAGGGGTGCTGGCTAGTCATGCTGCCGCAGGTAAAGAGGGGGGATGGGGAAGGTTAGAGGGGTGCTGGCTATTCACGCTGCCGCAGGTAAGGAGGGGGGGATGGGGGAAAGGTTAGAGGGGTGCTGGCTATTCACGCTGCCGCAGGTAGGGGGGGATGGGGGAAAGGTCAGAGGGGTGCTGGCTATTCACGCTGCCGCAGGTAAAGAGGGAGGATGGGGAAGGTTAGAGGGGTGCTGGCTATTCACGCTGCCGCAGGTAGGGGAGGATGGGGGAAAGGTTAGAGGGGTGCTGGCTATTCACGCTGCCGCAGGTAAGGAGGGGGGGAGGTTAGAGGGGTGCCGGCTATTCATGCTGCTGCAGGTAAAGAGGGGGATGGGGGAAGTTTAGAGGGGTGCTGGCTATTCATGCTGCCGCAGGTAAAATGGGGGGATGGGGGGAAGGTTAGAGGGGTGCTGGCTATTCACGCTGCCGCAGGTAAGGGGGGGAGGTTAGAGGGGTGCCGGCTATTCATGCTGCCGCAGGTAAGGAGGGGGGATGGGGAAGGTTAGAGGGTAGCTGGCTATTCATGCTGCCGCAGGTAAGGAGGGGGAGGTTAGAGGGGTGCTGGCTATTCACGCTGCCGCAGGTAAAGAGGGGGGATGGGGGAAGGTTAGAGGGGTGCCGGCTATTCACGCTGCCGCAGGTAAGAAGGGAGGGGGTGGGGAGGGGGGGGAGATTAGAGGGGTGCTGGCTAGTCATGCTGCCGCAGGTAAAGAGGGGGGATGGGGGGAAGGTTAGAGGGGTGCTGGCTATTCACGCTGCCGCAGGTAAGAAGGGGGGGGTGGGGAGGGGGGGAGATTAGAGGGGTGCTGGCTAGTCATGCTGCCGCAGGTAAAGAGGGGGGATGGGGGAAGGTAAGAGGGGTGCTGGCTATTTATGCTGCCGCAGGTAAAGAGGGGGGATGGGGAAGGTTAGAGGGGTGCTGGCTATTCACGCTGCCGCAGGTAAGGAGGGGGGGATGGGGGAAGGTTAGAGGGGTGCTGGCTATTTTCGCTGCCGCAGGTAAAGAGGGGGGATGGGGGAAGGTTAGAGGGGTGCTGGCTATTCACGCTGCCGCAGGTAAAGAGGGGGGATGGGGGAAGGTTATAGGGGTGCCGGCTATTCATGCTGCCGCAGGTAAGGAGGGGGGTTGGGGGGGAGGTTAGAGGGGTGCTGGCTAGTCATGCTGCTGCAGGTAAGGAGGGGGGATGGGGGGGAATGTTAGAGGGGTGCTGGCTATTCACGCTGCTGCAGGTAAAGAGGGGGGATGGGGAAGGTTAGAGGGGTGCCGGCTATTCATGCTGCCGCAGGTAAGGAGGGGGGAGGTTAGAGGGGTGCCGGCTATTCATGCTGCCGCAGGTAAGGAGGGGCGATGGGGGGGAAGGTTAGAGGGGTGCTGGCTATTCATGCTGCCGCAGGTAAGGAGGGGGGAGGTTAGAGGGGTGCTGGCTATTCATGCTGCTGCAGGTAAAGAGGGGGGATGGGGGAAGGTTAGAGGGGTGCCGGCTATTCATGCTGCCGCAGGTAAGGAGGGGGGAGGTTAGAGGGGTGCTAGCTATTAACGCTGCCGCAGGTAAAGAGGGGGGATGGGGGAAGGTTAGAGGGGTGCCAGCTATTCACGCTGTCGCAGGTAAGGAGGGGGGATGGGGTAGATTAGAGGGGTGCTGGCTATTCATGCTGCTGCAGGTAAAGAGGGGGGATGGGGGGTAGGTTAGAGGGGTGCTGGCTAGTCATGCTGCCGCAGGTAAAGAGGGGGGATGGGGGAAGGTAAGAGGGGTGCTGGCTATTCATGCTGCTGCAGGTAAAGAGGGGGGATGGGGAAGGTTAGAGGGGTGCTGGCTATTCACGCTGTCGCAGGTAAGGAGGGGGATGGGGGGGAAGGTTAGAGGGGTGCTGGCTATTCACGCTGCCGCAGGTAAAGAGGGGGGATGGGGAAGGTTAGAGGGGTGCTGGCTATTCACGCTGCCACAGGTAAGGAGGGGGGATGGGGGGGAAGGTTAGAGGGGTGCTGGCTATTCACGCTGCCGCAGGTAAAGAGGGGGGATGGGGTAGATTAGAGGGGGGCTGGCTATTCACGCTGCCGCAGGTAAAGAGGGGGGATGGGTGAAGGTTAGAAGGGTGCTGGCTATTCATGCTGCCGCAGGTAAGGAGGGGGGGAGGTTAGAGGGGTGCCGGCTATTCATGCTGCTGCAGGTAAAGAGGGGGGTTGGGGGGGGAAGGTTTGAGGGGTGCCGGCTATTCATGCTGCTGCAGGTAAGGGGGAGAGGTTAGCCAGCATTCCTTCCAGCCCCCCCAACCCCCCAGTGAAAAACAAATCTTAACTCTGCAGCGGTGTCACCCTTCACTGTCTCTGATGTAACTTCAAAGAGACCCCTTATAGTCTTTTCACAGTCTCATAGTTTCAGAACTGAAGCATTTTCAGATTATATACAAGGAAGCCGTAGCTGCTTATTTGTGCAACTAACAACCATTTATAAAGCCAATAGTCCTGGCTCGTTCTAAGTGGAATGTATTATTTATCCGGGTGCAATGACAGAAACATTACATTTACCAGTGGGCGGCACACTAGGCTAAACACAGATTTTTTTAGCTTACGTTTTTCAAGCCACGCCCTTAGTTCATCGGCCACGCCCCTTTGAGACCACCACCCCACCCCACCTGTCGTTTTCATCCCACGTAAAGCCCTGCGTAAAGTACTAGCAGCAAATCAATAAGGAATCTGTCCGGCTTCTCCCCGAGGGTCCCTGCCCTCTCACACTGTCCACATCTGGCAGCCATGTCAGTGCAAACCGGCTAAAATGGCTCAGAGAAATCCAACATCGAGGTCCAGGAACGCAACACCATTTCTTTCCATCCACACAGGCGCCGGACCAGGAGTTTCCAGTCACTATCGGGCCCACACAGGGAGGAATAACTCGCACCACAATTCAGAGCAATAAACAGAAAATGGAGATATGGCGAGGAGAGACGCGCCGTCAGAGGCTAAGAAAATCCAGACAAAATAATTACTCGGCTGTTCTCGCGGAGAAGATGAAAGTCGTGAAACGACAGGAGCGGAGACCGGAAATTTGCACGATGAAGAAAAAAAGGAAATGAAACAGTGACGGGTTCAGTGGTTGCAAGTTCCAAGGACATACGTTTGGTGCTTGGGCACACAAGCCACTTTCAGCAGACTGCAGGCATAGAAAAGTATTCCTAACCTGCCCTGAATTAATAAGGAGGTTCATTCCTGTCACAGCGAGTTTGTACCTGCTCCATCTTCGATGAATACTATCACCTGCCTCTGAAAATTCACATTCTCAATTAGCAATGTCACATGCACTAACAAACCTAACTCAGTAACGTCATTTTTCACACTCACGTGGCCAGCTTATGAATGTACACCTAAGTAAAGCATGCATTATTTTAATCACAGCACGCCAGCCTCTTAACAGTCAACCACTTGGCGTTATGCACCCCGCCAGCTGATCGTGTTGTTTTGAGCTGCTGGCTGGCTACGTGCTGCATTTAGTTAAGAAATTATTTTGTTTATTTACTAAAGAGCAAAACCGTAAGTGCAGCGGACACCATGCATCACATCCATCTGATCAAGGTGTCAATACAGGCGAGCCTTTGTGAACAGAATTATCCTTTCCTTCAAAAACCAATGGCACCATTACATTTTCATTTCTTTTATTTTTTGGAAATTTGTACAGCTCTAGACAAGCAGCTGAAAGCCGATTCAGAGTGCTAGAAAGGAAACAAAGAAGGGGAAACCGGAAGAACAAGCATGGGCAAACCCTACAGGTCCAGCTGTAATGACCCAGCACATGTAAAAACAGGTAATCACAAATGTAATCAGAAGCGTGGACGCATGCATAAATGCTGCTATTCACAATACAGCTTTGCCAATGCGCGGGGGGGGGGGGGGTCTGAGCAGCAAAAAGACGGATGTCTGTATAGAACGCATACAAAAGAACGGGATGTGACCAGCAGAGCCATGACAATACTTTTCAATACTTATGTAGTCTAACTGAAGCCCTTACAGGAATGCAAAAAGATATAGCAAACCACCCATGGCATGAGGTAAGACAGTAATACTACTCTTGGTAGAGCCAAAGCCCATGTATATTCTTAAGTATGTAATTATACATCAGGCAAACTGCTGCCCCATCAAAGGACACCCCTCAAAGAGAGGGGAGGGGGGCATTCACAGCTCTCAGGACTAGCACTCCAATTCCTCCAGAAAGGAGCGATCCTTAAGGCAGAATTAAACAGGAGAGGAGTTAGATCTGGAGTCAACTGGAAGTAGTGTACCCAGAACAATGTAGGGAAGCTAAAACATTACAAATGAGGCGCCTGCACCCCAGATTAAGGATGTACCTCAATCTGGGATGAACGCCAGCTTTGAAAACCAGAGTGGCTATGCACAATTTACGGGACACACCATCTCTAGATCCAGTGTAAGAGCAGTTAGGCTCCATGTCCTAACTGCGCCCAAAGAGTCTAGAAGTCTGAGAATGAAGCATCGTTCAGTCTAGGTATATATATTTTACTCATGTTCTTCCGCACTGAAGTAGGTTGAAACGGGCCATCTTTTTGTTCTTTGCCATTAAATCAACTTATCAAACTAAGCCCGATTGGAGTGGCTGAATTATTTTCGTGAAGTGGGAAAATACTTTGAAATATATATATATATTTATATTTAAACGGGTTGGCTTATTTGTATAGGAATCCCAAGCTTCTGATCATTCCCAGGAGTTAGAGAGATGTTCACCCGCCTACGATCAGGTACATGTCATGTGGTTCTGTTGGAAGAAGGGTATGGCCTACTCAAAACCCTTAGGAGCTATCCTACTCAGTTGCACAAGACCATACCCCACTGTGCACCCAGGCACAAGCGGTTTATGTACCTGTGACTGAAAGAGGCTCTACAAAAGAATTCTCGAAGAGTTAAAGAGGGTGTGTGCATTTAAGTATCGGCTTGGTCAGGTTCCACACAGTCACTCAAGAGTAATACTTCATCCCACGATCAAAATGTGTCAGCAGATGAGTCAGTAATCTGGATTACTGAAGAACAGTACGAGTGAAGAACGCTGCCATTGATATAGAAACCCATCCGCGGATGAGTTAGATCATTTGGAATATTTACTAAAAGGATAAATTCTTCTCTGTGAAGTACAAATGCCCCTGTCAAAACAGAAGTAATCTCTTGAAAGGCTTCGTGGGAAAGGAAAAGAACTAAACTACAGCGCACTACTGTTATCCCGCTCGTATTCTTCCCAGCTCAAGCAGAAAGTCATTTCTGAAACCGATCCAGCGTGTTAAAGTAAGCAGTAAGTTGAGCTGGGACGAGAGCCCACTCCAGGTCCTTGAAGCAAAGCTTAATGCTTCACAGAATGAAATATCATCACTTTCCATGCTGCATCAAACAGCGCCCGTGCACATTCCTGACCCCTAAGAATGTTTTACAGTGGAGGCGAAACACACTGGAGGAGCCAAGACAAGGGAGAATCTGTTCTCTGCAGCAACAAAACCCCCTCAGTACGGCCATTTGTGTCTAATCGGCCATGAGTATCAATGCAACCATTAAATATAAACGTCAGCAACTGTTCCGAGTCCTTTGCTACTTCTGGGTGTAACAGTCAAACGTAAGCAACACACTGAGCTGTCTCTCTGATGGCACTATGGTTTCAGCAGGAGCATGTGTACAGGGCAGGAAAAAGAATCTGTCTTTGTTATTGAAATTGCAAAGGATATTTTCTGGTAACAAGTGGAGATCATGTGGTAGAATCTCCATTGTTCCTGTGCTTGCCCCAGTAACTCTAACCTTCCAGTTGTCAGGCTTGGCATGCCACTTTTACATTGGATTTAAATTGCAGTATTTTTCACCACAGGTTGGATGACTGAGATAACTCGTTGTTGCCACTTAAGCAGATTTAAGCTTTCTGTAGTACTTACTGGGTGTTGTACCTCATATTTGCAAATCCAAACCACAGCCTATTTAAATTCTAAATCTTTCTGGTATTTTTCTAGCTAGCTTCGAGTACGAAATAGGACTTTCTTTCTGTCCGCCACCCCTGGATAGCACCTTCAGGTGCAATATGCATCTCATATCTATAAATATGTATTTACTTGACATAAAAATTACTTTAACTTTTAAAACTTAATAAACTAATATACAGAGGCTGAAGACAAAGCTTTACAGAAGTATACATGCTTCTCCAAACGGGTGAGACGTAGTAGGGTGAAATTTGAGGACAGTCACTTCCCCCCATGCTCCCATCGCAGGAAGCCACTACGACTCTGGCAAATCAGTCACTCTAAGTCTCAGTGCTGTCAACTATTAGGTAGGGATGTGTAAAATGAATCAAACCTGTAAGCACCTTAAACTGACTGTTCAGTTTAGCTACTTCTAGGTAGCTTTAATTTCGTACAGTGTCATCTGTGGGACAACATTTACTCTTACTACGCACCAGACCCGAGATGGAAGCAGCATACTGTGGTTTTCCACAGTAATAGAACATGAAAGAAATATTTTCTCTCTTCTGCTCATGGTGTGAAAGCATGGATCCCGCAAATAGATGGTATAATGTATCTGAAAAAGTCACCTTAAATTATATCTTCTCACAATGGTTGCTCTGGAAAAGCAGTGAGTTTTATTTTATGTCTGGGATAGCCGTAGAAAAAAAAATACCCCATTACATGCAAATCCCGCTTACCAGAGTGGATACTAGAGATAAAATGAAGATTTAACCCCAGTGAGAAATGGGTTCCGTCACATTTTGTTTAATCCCCCTGGATTTTTCGCTTTTTGGACTACCTGGTTTATGGACTTCTGCCATCCATCTCACTCATTGCATATTTGGTTATAATTTATTAAGAGATCTAATCATGAGAGCCCACCTTTTAAGATAAGGTCTGCTGCTGTGCACCTAGGATAAGAGGCTCTGGGCTGGTTTCAAGCAAACATGTGCACGTGTGCGCACACGGGTACAGACTAAGCATGTGAAACTACCATTTAACTCAGTCCAGTATCTGCGCGCATGTAGCCTGTGGCAGAAGGGACTCTTCATGGAGGTATGGCCTGAGTAGGCCTTTATATTGTGAGTGGGCATCAATAGTGTGGATAAATATATCTGTAGTGATATCTGAAGTGTGTGCACTTCATACTATGGGCAAAATGGGCAAAATATGCAACAAGCATTTACAATGCAATGGTCTCGGCATTATTAAAGGTAGAGCTATTGGCATTGCTCATGACATTTTTCTATTTTTTTTAAAATCATAAATAAATGGCACTGTCATTTACATTGCCAATAGCTTAATTGTTAAATAAATGGCAGTCATTTACAATGCCAATAGCTTCATAGCTCGCAAATGCATGACCTATTGCATTTACACCCACACAGAGCCACACACACAAAGCCACCCACACACACAGAGCCACACACACAGAGCCACACACAGAGCCACACACACACACAGAGCCACACACACACAGAGCCACACACACACAGCGAGCCACACACACACACAGCGAGCCACACACACACACAGCGAGCCACACACACACACAGCGAGCCACACACACACACAGCGAGCCACACACACAGCGAGCCACACACACAGCGAGCCACACACACAGCGAGCCACACACACAGCGAGCCACACACACAGCGAGCCACACACACAGCGAGCCACACACACAGCGAGCCACACACACAGCGAGCCACACACACAGCGAGCCACACACACAGCGAGCCACACACACAGCGAGCCACACACACAGCGAGCCACACACACACAGCGAGCCACACACACACAGCGAGCCACACACACACAGCGAGCCACACACACACAGCGAGCCACACACACACACACGAGCCACACACACAGCGAGCCACACACACAGCGAGCCACACACACACACAGCGAGCCACACACACACACACACACACAGCGAGCCACACACACACACAGCGAGCCACACACACACACACACACAGCGAGCCACACACACACACACAGCGAGCCACACACACACACAGCGAGCCACACACACACACAGCGAGCCACACACACAGCGAGCCCCACACACAGCGAGCACCACACACCCAGAGCCCCCCACACACCCAGAGCCACACACCCAGGAGAGCAAGCACAGCGAGGGGGCAGGGAAGCAAGCACAGCGAGGGGGCAAGGAAGCAAGCACAGCGAGGGGGCAGGGAAGCAAGCACAGCCAGGGGGCAGGGGAGCAAGCACAGCCAGGGGGCAGGGGAGCAAGCACAGCCAGGGGGCAGGGGAGCAAGCACAGCCAGGGGGCAGGGGAGCAAGCACAGCCAGGGGGCAGGGGAGCAAGCACAGCCAGGGGGCAGGGGAGCAAGCACAGCCAGGGGGCAGGGGAGCAAGCACAGCCAGGGGGCAGGGGAGCAAGCACAGCCAGGGGGCAGGGGAGCAAGCACAGCCAGGGGGCAGGGGAGCAAGCACAGCCAGGGGAGCAAGCACAGCCAGGGGGCAGGGGAGCAAGCACAGCCAGGGGGCAGGGGAGCAAGCACAGCCAGGGGGCAGGGGAGCAAGCACAACCGGAAAAGAAGAGCTCGCATCAGCATGCCCAGAATAGCCCAGCTGAAACGCTGTTTTCAAACCCACGATCGGTCCTGGTGGGAGGACGCGATCGTAATCACTCAAAGTGTGCCTGGATCTTACAGCTGGGAGGAAGCCCAGGCGTAGGGCAGTCACAGAGAAGCTGCAGCTCGTTCGCCACAGCTGTGTTGTGCACTCAGCAACCCCCACCAGATGAAGCAGCCCGCCGGTCTCTCACCATCTTTAAAAGCCTCCACGGCCTAGAGAGTCAGAGTTCCGCCGCCTCGCCCAGCACCGAACACAGTCTTGTGTCTGATACCTGTGAGGGGGGCGCCGTGCCCGACCCCTCTTGCCAGCGGCTGTATAAACATTGGCTGGCTATCACGCTGGGTCCGCTTCACTTCAGGAGTGCTTCGGGATGCCCAGGGTGTTTCCTTTGTTCCGCTGCTCGGAGCTGGTGGTCGCCATCTGACTGTAGGAGCACGTGAAACAGGCTTCCTACAAGCAGAACGTAACACTACAGGAATTACTCTACCTAGGACAAAAGACCAAAAGACAAACGAACAGCACCGGTGGGGGAGAGGGGGAGCGGAATTAAGCAACCTTTGTAACTAAATTCCTAGAGACTGTTTCCTGCATCCAAAGGGGAAACCCACAGCTCAAAACATGAAAAACCTGTAACTGAACAAAGCTTTTGTGGAAAGAGGTGGATACAAATGCGAGCTTTATAGATGTATGCTCAGGGTGCATTCTTATTGAAGGTGGGGCATTGGAGGTGCTAAATCCACTAATAAATGTTTTTATTAGCTGGTCGGGTCGGAGGTTCCTGGTCAGCTGTGTCGAGATTCCTTGGTTACAGCAGCGTTAGAGACACAGACACACACATCCAAATCTTTCAGGTGTTACTGTATACCAAGCCCTGCTCACTTCTTACCTCCCTCCCAGAACCCCCCCCTCCCCCATACACACACACACACACACACACACCAGGGCATGGAAAATAAATGGAATAAAATCATGCAAATTTAGACCTGGTGGCTTATACCCTCCCAAAATGAGGCTATCCCCTACCCCCGGCCACATTGTTTTTTAAGACCTCATTTCAACAGAGTCCCACACACACATTACAGATATGCAGATACTCCTGCTAACAGAAATATGTTCTCTTTAAAGAGCTAAACACACACACTTGCATGTATTAACCCGCCAAGCCATCTTCGTGTCACAGGAATCGGTGACCAGCAGGTACCCACATAGCACTGGCAGGCACCCAGCTCTTGAGCTATCTTTCTGGGACTGTAGCTTGTACATTGCAAGTGACAATGGCCTACATTTACTCCTGGTTGGGACGGTTCTGAAGTTCTTCTTGTGCAACACACAGATACCTCAGTGCTGGGATCGATGTAAGGTTTTTAAAAATGTTATTACATTCCAAAATACAAACTTTCTGCCTCAAAAGACCCCCACCTACCTTCTAACCTTCTCTATCCTTCCAATACACCTCATACTAGCCGCTATTGCGTTTTAGTTGGGTAAGCTACTGTGCTCGTTGATATCTCGTGCTCACATGCCCACGGTCTAACTGACATCAAAATTAACTCTTTATACCCGAGTAATCAATGGGGGCTGTATGGCCTTTCCTCCAGATTCTAGAGCAGCAGCAGTTATTATAACTATAATCTTTTCCCCATTCTTGATAGACCCTTTTCAGAGCTGCATGTGTTGATTATTTAGATATGCGTGTCAAATGTGTCATTTTTCACTGCAATGTGATAAACAAGTCTGCTTGAATATGACAGTATTTAGTCTGAACCTCGTTCTCTGTTAGAATTTATTTTTTTTATTGTTATGGACAAGGCATCATGGAAGCTCAATCTCATTTCTTGAATGTTTTTCTAATAATAAAGGAGACCATTTCACAGAATTGAAACAAGTAATGGTTTAATCAGGCCTTCTTCTGCTCATTGTTTACTTTAAAGGGTTCATCAATGAATTATTCATATACTGTGCATTAGGATAGGATTTCAATTTTAAAATACATATTTAAAATATCCATTGTTTCCTAGTGTTCTTGAGTATGCCTTTCAATTATAAAAGATGGTCTGGGTTCCACTAATCTTCCTTGTGATTTCTCACAGAATTGATTGTTACTAGAAAGGCATCTCATTCAGGTATTGCTCAGTGGGCATGGGGTCAGTCCAATTGGCTCTCTTTCTAGGATTGGCACATTGACAAAGTTGTTAGTGCCAAGGGATCTAGAAAGTCAATCCCGGGCCATGTTCTGAAATATTGACCCAGGAAACATATCACAGTGACGCAAGAGTATTCACAGTATGCACTCTTATTTACCTCTGGTGCATTGGCCCAATACTATTACCCTTCAATGGGTTAGGCAAGTTATCAAACCGCGCTCCTGATTCTCCTTTGGTAGCTCAGGATAGCAGTCCCTCCTCACCCCAGCAGGTGGCAGTAGGTTTGGAACGCAAATGCATCCTCACATAATAAATTAATTATCTAGTCAGAGGTAACGCTTATAAATAGAAAGGGAATATAGTCATATGCAAGGAAGATGGGACAGTTGGAACACAAGCTCATTTACATTCCCTTATTTAGACTAATTCTATCATTAGCACTGACTTGCACTCATTGATTTTCACCTACTCTTGTGCACTCACTGTCACCCTGAATCCCTCATTCGTACTCTCTCACTCACTCTTACTCTCACTCACTTATAGTTATTCACTCATTTTATCACACACACACACACACACATATCCACAATCCCATATACATGCTTACACATGTACACGATCTCTCACCCAAACTCACTCACATACACACAAGATACATTCAGGGCCGGACTGGCCGTTGCAGGCACCGGGCAATCCCCCGGTGCGCTGCAAGGGTGGGGGCTGGTTTTGGGCCCCTGGGGACCGTTTTTGTTACAGGGCCATTTTTGCAGCATAGCTGCAAAATCAGCCCTGTAACAAAATCTGCCGGAAACCGCCCCGGCAAAGAGCTCGGTGGCACCCCAAAATCCCAGGGGGGGGGGTGAACGGTCGATCACTCATCCAGGGCCGGTTTTGGTTCCCAGTCCGGCCCTGCATGCAGACACCACTGTGTTCTTGGCACTGATTTTGCTACCTCTGTGGCCAGGGTCACAAAGGCAGCGTCAGGGGTAGCAAGGGGCAAGCTATGGGCGACCCCTAAATGACATCCACGGTTCTTGAAAATAAAATGTGAGACCTGTAATTGTTTGAAAGTGAAAGACCTCGTGGGGGACAAATCCAGCTATTCCCAACGAATTTGTGATACATCGGCAAATGTTCGCCTTTCAATTGGCAATAAACCTGTTTCTAAGCGCTCCCATTTGTTGTCAATAATGAATCTGAAACAACAGAATAAGCAATTTGAGCAGAATCACGTTTTTAGGGGCGGAGGTATTAGAGGTAAAGTCTCCTGATACAACGAATATCCGTGTAGCCATTGGCTACATCTGCTGCCTATCAATTAACCTACTAATAGCCCCAGAGGAGAGGCGCACGCGTAGAAATATATATTTATAGCGTGCGTGCGCCGTCACTAATGTACACTTTGCCCAGTCCCCGATTCAGCCTTGGGCTAGGCAAGATTTCGAATTCAGTTTCCCACGAATTTCTCAAATATTACCAATCCCTTTAACCCACCCAACGCTCTCCCAGCACATGCACCGCTCGCAGGCAGCTCGAGAGAGGCAGCAACCACAGAAGCAACAAGTAGAATTAGTCAGTGCTGTGCATGGCGCCCGCTAATATCACTTTACTTTCCACTGAAGCGCCTTGGGCTGGAAGCATATTGTGTACGGCCATAGCAAGGACATAGTACCTTTTTTGACAAGGATCTGTCTGGGCATCGGATCAATACCCTATGATTCTGGGGTCACCTGTGCCTTAAATAACAAACATGAACGTGACCTTGTGTCATGCAACTGGTGCGCATAAACGTTATAAATAAATAAAGCGCTCCAATACCTTCGGGTCGAGTTCGCGCTAGATTAAAACTGCCAAAAAACAAACCCCATCGCCTTCTAAAGAAGGAGCAAAAAATCACAAACATGCGCGAGTAAGTACCACTTAAACGTTATGTTATTGCTGCTACTGACCAAACATAAGTATAAAATGAAAGACACCCTCCGAGCGAGAGCTCCCGGGGATGTTTTTTTGTGGTAAATAGTAATTAATTTTGCACCAAAGTGCTTTACGTTTTACGTGACTCCACTAGTCCGACCTGCCCCCACACGTTACCCTCATCCCTAGGGGCTGTCCTTTGCCGAGAATGCTATATAATCAGTGGTTCTTGCCCTGTACAGTTGGGTGAAGAGGTTGTCTACTAGCAAGTCTCTCGGGGTAAATGCAATATTAATCCACACACCATTGTAAACCTCTACAGAGTATTATAGCAAATACTCTGTAGAGGTTTACAATGCTGCTGGAAGGAACCTCTCCAATAGGAAGTATAAATCATGCGTGGTCAGGACATTTATTTGACCTTGTTAAAATAAATGCATATGGAGAATCACTCAAATCCCTGAACGCAGTCACGTCTCATTAAGAACCAAAACTAGAATAAAGTGTACGTTTCTTACCTGCCACCGTGCATACACGCGCTGTGAAGAGTTTCTAAGTTGAGCAGATTCAGGAAGAGGAGCCGTTTGTGTTCCATCTTCACGTTAGGCTGCCTGGGCAGATGTAAACAAGGCGCGCGCTCTGCAGTCTGTCAGGGACTTGAGCTCTCGCCCGCCTCGGGTGACACCTATCCCGCAGCTCTCCTCATCATCGTCACCTCAGCTGAGGCCGGATAACAGTAATAAATGTGCGAGGCGGGCTGGCTCTACACAAACACGCTCGTTGCCACTGCATGGTCACATCCTTTTCAGTTTCAATGCCTCGCTTCCTTGCCCCACGCCCTTCCCTCTGTGGCTCTCCGTCAGTGCCTTTCAAAGCCAGTTCCAAGTCGGTGACAAAACTATCGCCCCCCCCCTCCCTGACGCTGAGATCCTGTGCGGGCGGGCTGCAGACACAGCGGAAGGGGGCGGGAACAGCTCTGCAGGAAAACGGCTCACCTTCACTGCGGTGCTGCCTTCAGGCTCGCGGGCGACTCGAGGAGGAGGCTCTCTTCACTTGAAGACTCGGCGGTGGACAGGCAACAATGGTGGCCAAAAGCTTCTGAAAATTTTCGGATTCGGGGGCGTGGTTTTGCTGTCCTGAGTGACGGACAACGTCACTGTCTAAAGAACAGCAAAACTTACGCCCCCAAATCCGAAAAAGACGGAGCTTCTTTGGAGGGACGGATCTCTCCTCCAATGGCTGGCCTCCGTTTAGGAAGCCAGCCAATTGGAGAGAGGCAAAAACAGAGGCGGGACAAATAGTCCACACTAAGAAACATTAAATCTCGGTACTTCCGGTTCTGCCTTCGGCAGACCGGATATTACCTCGACCTAAAAAGTACAGTTTCACCCTAGTTAGCCATAGAGACAAGTATAAAACACCAACCCTAGGGTAAATCAGGATAACCAACCCAGATCCTTTCCACTTTACTGCACTTCAAGATTTCTTTTTTTTCTCACTCGGCTTAGCAGGGTGATTCAAAGGCCTGAATCTAATTAAGAGTCAAGTTAATTACCCTGCTGGCCAGCTGGAGGTTCAAAGGCCATTTGTCAGCAAATAAACCTCCTCCTAGGAGAGGTACAAGGAGGGGACGGAATCTGCATATGCCAATTACTTTTCATACTTCACTTGGCCCAAATAAAAGTTAGCCAAACCTCTGTAGCTGGTCACAGGAAGGGGCACATTTGAAGTTTTGGAGGTTAGGCACCAGGCAGCAATGGCAGTTTTTGTCATGGGTATGCTCTCAGGGAATGTCTTTCCATCAACCACTTGCTGGCGCATTTTGGAAATTCTGAAAACGCGGTCTAGAAGAGTTGAGGAAGTGGTGGAGTCATGATGGGTCACCCTAGGATTGGGCAGTAGTGAATAGCTTCTGGGATTTTCTCCCCCACTTAAAATTCCCTGCACAAGGGAGAGACATTTCAGAACCTGAAGGAAGGCCATAATTGGGATGCCCAGTTGGAGGAGGAAACCCGATTCCACTGCAAAGAAAAACTCAAGGACTTCTGATTTCAGTTGGCACAAAGGGACTAGGACTGGTTTCTCCAGGGCCAGTGGCTCTGCCCCCTAATACCTTCTGAGGGACATAGACATTTAAGGGATGGACCTGCTCGGGAAGAGGGGAGTGAAGGGTTCCCCATGATAATTTGTGGACTGGTCCTGCAAGATTGTGACCTTCAGAAAGAGGAGGCCCCTAACTTCCACTGGCCCAGGTGCTCTGCAAGTGTCCAACAGAGGCAATGGGAACTAAAGTATGTAGGCAGGGAGGGCACTCGCCCTTGGGGTGTGGATGAGAAAAGCCCCGGTCCCAGGAGAAGTGTCAGGCACCAAGACAGGTGCTGTGTGAGGAGGGAGATCATAAAAACATTTTTAAAAAATCAGGCTCCCCAAAAATTGAAAATTTAAGAGGCAAGGAGGCTGAAGCTCCTGGTGATTGGAGCGTACCATCAGAATCAAAATGCAACTTTCCTGTGCAGGGCATCATTTCAGGTATTAATGAATGTCCTTCTAAGATGGTACCATCCTTAAGAATTTCCATGCAGTTGCATGGTCTTATTACGACATATTTCTGCTTTTATTTTTTTGGTAAAACCCTGACAAAGCCAGCAGGCCTGACTTTTGATAACTCCACCCCATTATACTGTGTCTAATGTATGTGGAGGGTATCATGATGTTTGTGTTTAGAGCTTGCTAGAAGAGTGAACTGTTAGTAAGGTGTCACCATATGCATTTCCACCTGCCAACATGTATATATCTTAAATTAATGTGTTCTTTTATGGTTTTGGATCATCCCAGCAACTTAGCACAATATCTTAGCCAATTTCATGGAACAGCAATTGTAATTTATCCGTTCTAGGAATTCCACCCACATGCTCTTACTATACCATACACATCACAAAAGGCACTCATACAAGGACTGCTTACAGGTATATAGTCACGTTTTTGCAGCAGATACTGTCACAGTAGCATGTCATACTCCTGAACAAAAATGTTCATGCTTGTGCAGTTACTAGCTGGCACTTTCCTCTTCAACTGGTTACATGATGGTCCAGAGAACTAACTTCCCATGTGCGGTTACCAAGTTCCATTGGAGGGGTGGTTCCTGAGAGGCAGAGGCATATTTGTGGGGAGGGAGGCGAAATAGAGGAAAGAAAACTAGGGAAATATCCATGTCTCAGTTATGGAGAAAGAAAATGCTATGTTAAACATGCCCTCATGGTCTCAGTAAGGAGGGCAGGGCATGGTGCTGCTTAGGAGGGGGAGTGGCTCACTGATTAGAGCGGCAGACCCTGATGCAGAGGTCGGCCCGGGACCAGGGTTCAATTCCCTACGCGGCAGGGTCCTGAGCCCAAAATGTCCACCGACTCGATAATTCTCACCTCAGTGCCTATTCTAATCATGGGGTCCCACGCTGCAACTCTGGGCAATAGTTGCTTAATCTCCACTACGGCGGCCCACCCGCTGCGGGATGCCTGGCTTTCACCCTGGGGATACCCAGTAGGGGTTATCTCACAGGGAAAAGCCAGGACGGGTTCTCAAGGCAAGCGCCTTGATGCCTTCGGGTGATACGTGCGCTATATAAGTCGCAATACATTTACATTTAGTGTGGGTGGGCTCAAGTGAGGAGCAAGGGAGGTGAAGAGACAGCTGCAAGCAGAAAAGCCACAAACTTCTGGAATAATATTTCGGCAAAGAGGAGGAGGAAGCTCTTCACTCTTTGTTGCAGGTAGGTAGGGCCAGTGAAAGGTAGCTTTTTAGGTCTCGGCTGCACGCGCAGAAGCGCGTGTCCGCCGACAGCCTATTGTTGCCGTGTCTCCTTTCCAGGAGACACTGCTGGCCGCGCGCATCGCCTTGGAGGCGATTTCAAACGAGCGCACACACACACGAGCGCACACACACACGAGCGCACACACACACACGAGCGCACACACACACACGAGCGCACACACACACGAGCACACACACACACACACACACACGAGCACACACACACGAGCACACACACACACACACACACACACACACACACAGCCTCCCACACCCACATACACACGCACACAGACACACGAGTGCTGCCCCCCTCGCCCCCCCCGCACACCGCACCCCCCAGCCCTTTCTAACTTACCGGGGCAATCTCGGGGGACTCCGCCGCTGCAGCTCTCCTTTCACGGGGCTCCCTCTTGGTCAAGGGAGCCCCGCAACAGTCGCCTAACCTCCTGCTGGCGGGCCCGGGGTTCTCCACTGCTCACAGGAGCCCCGGGCCGCGATACGCATGCCTCCTCTTCCGGTCCGGACGCGGCCCCGCCCCCGTCACAGGCGACATTGCCTGACTTCCGGTGGGTGCGTAGATTTCCGTTTTCTTTCTTTATTTATGCAAATTTAAATAGCGCGGACTTTACCCGAAGGTGTCAGAGCGCTTCACAAAAGGACCAATATTGATACAGGAGGAACAAAATACAAAATACAAAATACAAAAACAAACCATAAGTTACATGGAGCAAAGTGACACTAGTGAGCAACCAGAGCAATCGGTGCATTACAGGAGAAAAAAAAGTGATATGGGTGCAGGTTACAAAAACGTGCAAAATTTATGTATATGTGTGTGCATCGATCGGTTTCTGGATGTTGTGTACGTACGTGTTTCCATTTATGAGCTCTCTCTCTATATATTTATATGGACAAGTGCATTCTTGTCTGTTGTTCCATGCATACATGTGTTTGTATGCCTGCTTACGTATGTGTAAGCATGAGTAATACAGTGGCCAAGAGGCCGGCGCTTGGGGCTTCGAGGCGCTCTCGCCTGCAGCAGGCAAAGACACCAGCAGGCAAAGACACCCTGGGAGCTGCTGCAGCAGCTCTGCTGTGTGTCGAGTTACTCTTCGGGTGCTTTGGCAATCAGGAAGTTATGCGCAGAGCTGAGAGGCCAGAGTTAAATGAAGTTCAGCGGCTGAGAAGCAGAGGAGGCGGCACCCGGGCTGGATGGAGCGAGGTCGAAGCTGCCTCCCAGCTGCAGGCAATGACCCCCGCATCCACACCGCAGGTACCTGCTGACCACGGCCCCCTCCTGGCCTCGGGGGAGGGGGCGCGTGTGTGTGTGTGTGTTCTGTCCACTTCAGGGCTCGTCCCGTTACCTCGGACATGTCGTGAGGCGATATATTGATTATAGCGCTTTATATAAGCGCTAAACTATGAATTGTATTGCCTCCAGGCGGCTGGCGCCTCGAAAACCCCGAGCGCTGCCGTGTTCTTCGTGCCAGTTTAAAATGCGATTTTTTTTTTCTCTTTTAAAATGGCCAGTTGGCTTCTGACCTCTTGGTCATTTCCGCAGCTTCCTCTTATTTGAAAAAATGAAAACATGCAGAGCAGCTGCTTTGGTGTTTTTCTGGTTTGTTGTTTGCTAAGATAGCTAAGTGGGTTGATGGCGATACATGCGTGTTTTTTGCGGGTGATAGGTTGAAAATCTTGTAATGTTCGCTTGGTATACCTTTCGGGTCTTGTGCTGGGGTTGGTTCTCTAGTGTCTTTGGTTCTAAAGACAGATTATTTTAATAAAGTGTTGTGCACACACCTGCACTTTAAGAGGACTGTAAGTAAGACGTCATGTTGTTACCCATCTCATTGGTATTAATTTAATCGACCTTGGAAGGATGTCTGTAAACTGAGAAGTTTCAAATTTGGAACCCATGCCTAATGCGTAACTTATAGCCACCTGCTACCAGGGTTTTCTCCTAAGTGCCGCCACTGGCAATGCCAAGTGCCTGTACCGCCAAAACCCATGGCTGCAGCCTTCCTCTCTCTTCCACCCCCCTACACTTCCTGCCTCTTTATCTCGCTCCTGCCGGTTCTTTTTCTCCGTTTTATCACAGTTTCACGTTTTTTTCAAATTCTCCTTCCTCTTTTGTGCTTTTGCTGCTTTTTTAGGTCTTGGCTATAACACGCTGAAAACACAAATATAAGCCCACAGATGCATACACACATATATAGGCACTCACGCAGCCCACACAATTGCACATGGTTCCATTTGGCTACATAAAAACGCACACTCAATGCCACACAGAAACACGTAAAAGTTTGATTAGATATGCCACGTGGATCCATGCACACACGAGGCATACACGCTCTCAAGCCAACACACATCCAAACGCGCACACATGGATCCGTGCACAATGTGTCACACACACACATGCACGGGCAAACACATTCATCACTGCTCTTGTGCTGCATGGAATATTACAGTTGATGTTGCAATATTTAGCAATGCCAATAGCTCAAACTTAATTAACCCGAGACCTATTGCATTGCAAATGCTTGTTTTTCTTGGCAGTGGTAACTTGTCAACGGGCTGGAGGAGGTTATGCTCTCATTTCGTTTCTGTGAGCAGATGGGACAATGGCAGCTTGACATGGGACACTCATAGGAAAGCCAACCAACTCTGTATAAAATAGTCACGGTAGGCTGCTGTTTTAGCATAGCACGGGCAGGGTGTCTTTACAGGAAGTATCTAGATAAAGGTTAATTACACATCTGGATAGCAGTGGAATTAGGGTGGAATCAGCACCATGCAGTGGTGGACATCCTGACAGTAATCTGGAGTTACTAAGGGTCTAGAAAATCAAAGTGAGACACCATCATTCACCACTGCCTTCCACTATGCCGTTGGTGTGGTGAGGCGATGCAGGACCAATAAACAGGATAGATCAGTTTTGAGGGGGGTGGGTAGATGCGAGTGCTCTGTGCCCCAGCAAACTGGCTTACAAATGGGACCCGAATGTCTCAACGTTCTCTGCCACCATCCACTACTTTCAGGCCCAGAGGTGCATGAATGATTTTCTTCTTCACCCTAGAGTTCTAGCTAGTCTCCTGTTCGTTACAGCCAGTTCAAGAACAACTTTAATAATCCTTACACTTCTGGAGATGAAGATATCTGAAACTGCAGTTACTTTGCAACCCTGTACAGTTTCTCAGTCCCAACCAACGTATTCCCGCTCCCACCAGATGAATTTAATCCAGAACTAAACTATCTTCCAAATTGTTTACCATCTTATTTTGCGTATTGCTTTTCGGTCGGACTCCATCTTTTGGCTTTGCTCAGTTTTCTCCCAGTCAATATTCCACCTTCAGTAAGAGGATTCTTATTTACAGCTCCACGCCCTAGGTGTTCTCACTGTGATTTCAGTTGACAGTGCTTTTTCCTAGGGAGAGGTTTATTCTTGCTCGGTTATTGCTCATGACTTCACTGTTCCTGTTCACTTTCTCCCATCGGTTGACATGATATATACAGTAAGTGAGTTTACTCCCCCAGCTAACACTGCTGACTAACTCCCCTCAGCTATGAGCTAAAAAACGGTGTTGGATCTAGCCCTGATCTTTTGACTGGGTGAGAGTATTCTGCTTAATTCAGAGACTCTGTCCCTCACCACCCCTTGTTGTAAATATTTTTGTCCACCCTAAGCGTGGAAGGGTATACTCAGACATGAGTCCCTTGCTCATTGCACCATCAGGATTCAAGCAAGCCGGGCCGAAGACGGCTGTAATGCCAGAAACCGGTCCCCGGAAGCTTGTTTCCTTCCCAGTGTAAGAATTGGCTTTTGTAGTTTGGTTTGCCCTGTTCCCATCATGCACTGGGACAGGAACAGACTAATTTGCATACAGCCAGGTTCTGAAACTGGGATGGTGCAATGAGCTAAAAAACGGTGTTGGATCTAGCCCTGATCTTTTGACTGGGTGAGAGTATTCTGCTTAATTCAGAGACTCTGTCCCTCACCACCCCTTGTTGTAAATATTTTTGTCCACCCTAAGCGTGGAAGGGTATACTCAGACATGAGTCCCTTGCTCATTGCACCATCAGGATTCAAGCAAGCCGGGCCGAAGACGGCTGTAATGCCAGAAACCGGTCCCCGGAAGCTTGTTTCCTTCCCAGTGTAAGAATTGGCTTTTGTAGTTTGGTTTGCCCTGTTCCCATCATGCACTGGGACAGGAACAGACTAATTTGCATACAGCCAGGTTCTGAAACTGGGATGGTGCAATGAGCTAAAAAACGGTGTTGGATCTAGCCCTGATCTTTTGACTGGGTGAGAGTATTCTGCTTAATTCAGAGACTCTGTCCCTCACCACCCCTTGTTGTAAATATTTTTGTCCACCCTAAGCGTGGAAGGGTATACTCAGACATGAGTCCCTTGCTCATTGCACCATCAGGATTCAAGCAAGCCGGGCCGAAGACGGCTGTAATGCCAGAAACCGGTCCCCGGAAGCTTGTTTCCTTCCCAGTGTAAGAATTGGCTTTTGTAGTTTGGTTTGCCCTGTTCCCATCATGCACTGGGACAGGAACAGACTAATTTGCATACAGCCAGGTTCTGAAACTGGGATGGTGCAATGAGCTCAAAAACGGTGTTGGATCTAGCCCTGATCTTTTGACTGGGTGAGAGTATTCTGCTTAATTCAGAGACTCTGTCCCTCACCACCCCTTGTTGTAAATATTTTTGTCCACCCTAAGCGTGGAAGGGTATACTCAGACATGAGTCCCTTGCTCATTGCACCATCAGGATTCAAGCAAGCCGGGCCGAAGACGGCTGTAATGCCAGAAACCGGTCCCCGGAAGCTTGTTTCCTTCCCAGTGTAAGAATTGGCTTTTGTAGTTTGGTTTGCCCTGTTCCCATCATGCACTGTGACAGGAACAGACTAATTTGCATACAGCCAGGTTCTGAAACTGGGATGGTGCAATGAGCTAAAAAACGGTGTTGGATCTAGCCCTGATCTTTTGACTGGGTGAGAGTATTCTGCTTAATTCAGAGACTCTGTCCCTCACCACCCCTTGTTGTAAATAACTCCCCTCAAGGCACTTGGCTATGAGCAGTTTGAAAACTGGTGATGATTAGAAGTCTGGTAAAAAAGTTAGGATGAAAAAAGCACATACCCACACGCACAAGGGGTGCGGACTGGTAATGGTGGGCTGACAGTCAGTTAGCTGGAAGTAAGCCCTGCAAACTTCTTAGTGTGATGCGAAGTGAAGGCTAATAGGCACAGTAGAGCTCTACATGACAAAAAAAAATTTTAAATGGTAAAATGAATTCCTATTTGTGAGGGGCCCAATTAATTTTTTCACGGGGGGTGGAGAAATAGGGACGGGGGGGGGGTTAAAAAGTGTGAAGAGCACCGATCTACTTGAAACAGATTCCTGCTTTCTCAGACCGAATATGGCTCTAAGGCAGTGGTCACATTGAGGCAAGGCCGGCAAATGTGTTTGAAGCTTTGCATACCACGTACATGCAAATGTGTGCATCACACATGAAAGTAACCCTTTCGCCTTCAAATATGCCCAGTCACTCCAGTTTCACTCTTAACAGACAAAATCTATTACATTTTGGTAAACAGTTGAGGCTTTATCAATAGTGTGTTGTAGATAGAAGAGACTAGGAACTATAATTAATTAAATCACAGTAGCTGCACGCTACAGGTAGGTCGTGGCTCTCAACCTATAATGAGATTTGGCAGGAAAGACAATAAAAAGAGTGGTGACAAAGTTTCAGGTACTCGTTGAAGTGGAGAAAGTTGGGAACCCGGCAAATCTGGATTGCATTCTTGATCTAAATGAATTTGTAACTCAGTCAACATTATAGGACCATACATGGGTCGAGACCTCAGAATCACTTTGGACAACTATAGTGACCACGAAGGAAGTCTGCCAGGAGACTAGCATCCTATAGCTGGTGGTCATGGTTCAAAGGGTGTGCACGAATGCAGCCAGGAGATTAAAAGGACTGCTACATGCCAGACATGAAGCATCATGTCCATCAGTTTGTTCGTTTAAAAAACTCATAGTGGTAGGAAATATTTCCCCAGGTCTGTGGCAGTAACCCCCAATGTAACACTAGGATGAGGGGTTTGTGTTGGGTCCTCTATTTGGCTGAGGAGTATCATGGAGCAGATCTACTCTATGAAGGGACTGGTCATCTATGGTGCATGGAGAGTGCTCCAGTGGCAAGTTTGATCATTTCGTTGTTGAAGGATGAGAAGGAAAGCTGTAAGAGTCCAGCTCCGAAAGCAGGAAACAGTTCATATTATGCACTCCTAGGGAGATGAACCTTGAATTGTCAGTGTGGAAGAGGAGTTGAGAACAAATCTGTCAGATGACGGGTACTTGGAATCTGCTAATATGCAGTGGAAAAGATTAAGTTTTGAAGTGTCATGGTGAAAATAATTCCAAGGTTTCACATTTAGGTGGAGAGAGCCAAGGCTTATGGGGAAAAAATAACGGTGGACCAACTTTTCGGAGCAGGGAAAGTAGATTATAACCATTTCAGGTGAGTACAGCAGGAGACTGATTCTTGTAATCTTTCTTATGTGGTCTAACACTCCACTGTGCTGTACCAGAGTTGGCAATAACACTATGCTGAACCGGAGTTCGCAATATCTCTATCCAGATCCACTCAACATACCTTAATGAAAAGCAGTGTGTCAGACTGATGGGCATGCCGATTAGAGAGGTTCTGGTTCAGAGCGATGGGATGCAGAGATGTATAAGGCAGTGATGGAGGTGTGCCTCTCTGGATGTGGTGGATTGATGTGGTGCCATAGCCCTTCTTCCAGTAAGTCCGGCAGCCTCAAGTATTGCAACCCTGTGTCTCCAATCATGTGTTCTTAACCACCCAAAACCACCAAGGCTTCAAGGAAAGGTCTGTAATTGTACACAATTGTCTAAACTGAATTTTAAATTAGGCAATAAATCCTATTTGCCAGTTTACAGGTGCAAAGGCTGGTAGGGGGAAAAGAGTAGAAACAGCATCAGTTGGTTAGTGGAGGGATGCGGATAAAGCAAGTCCCCCTGAAGAATCAATTTATAATGCAGATTATTTTAAATCCTCTACTTTTCTTTGGAATTACAACAAGGCTCCTGACGTGGACTGCTTTGTTCAAAAACTATGTGCGCGTTTTTTATGCCAGTCCAAATGCAACAATTTAATTTAATTGCACTGTAAGAGTACTGGCCACTATTTGGGCTAAGACATGAGGAACAGAAAAAGTGAGTTTAACACTGAAGTGGTTTTCAAACTTTTAGTGTATTGGACTCTAGGTGTCGTAGCATCTTGTGGGATATGTGGCTACACACAAAGCAATACTTTATTATGGCAGAGAGTTTGTGCAGCACTAGATTTCCAAAAGTGTTTTAGTTTAAAGGCACAAACAAACCAGTCTAATTCTACTCTACAAAAAAAAGAATTCCCAACACTCATTTTTAGATGATATTTCTTCTTGACGCAGGATGCAGACGGTGAGTCTATTATCAATGTGTTTGCAGGGACAATGCCTTTAATTTATATGTTTTGTTAATTATGACATACATAAAAGGCAGTGTCATTTACAATGCAAATAGCTCCAACTCTTGTAAATGCCAGACCAATTTCACTTCCAAGAACCAAATCGCCATTGTCCCGTCCTGCTAGGAAACTGAAAGCACGCTTGGCACGCTGAATGTTGCAGGAAAGCATGTCGTGCCTGCAGTAGGAGAAACTCATTAAAGAAAATAGTGCTTACAGACTAAATAAGACATACTGTGTAACAGAAGTAAAAGAGCCAGTCCTGATGGGAGGTTACAAATGAAGACAAGGAGGTACTAAGGAGGGACAACATGCCTAGTAATGAATCGGAAGCCAGCATTTACAAAGGACAATGACACAAGCCAATGAAAAATATGGGCGGAGAGTGGGGGGAGCTTCAAGGCCGTACTCTAATACAGCATGCCTCCCAGAACAGCAGATACGCTGCCCAGGCTTAACCTAAAAACAGTGACAGTACAAAGGGAAGAATAGGTAATCTATTAGGTGGGCTGATGGCACTAGAAACCTTCAACTTTGGTTCTAATCCTGGCTTTACCACATATTCAAACAAGCACTGACAAAGCCAATAGGTCCAGCCTTTGAGACCTGTTGATTTTCACTATGCCCTTTGTTTACGCCTTTTCTGTACAGCATCAGCAAAAATGCAGACGCTGTACAGAATGAACAAAAGGGGAGGCTGTGGAGGGTAGTGTGATTACCCAGGATTGTGATCTTTTTGTATGCACGAGTATGTCCTGCCGCATGCACGAATATGAAAATGAAACAGTACAAAAGCGCTTTCTTTCATATATAAAGAGGAACAACTCCAGAATGCCCTGTACCAATGAAATGTTCCCAATTGTCATCCAAACGCATCTTGGTCTCTGTAGTCCAGTCCTACCCAGAGCTTCGACATCTCATGTCATCCTACGTAAAACACTTCTAGTTTGAGAATGGTCTGCTGCAATAACATTCTCTTTTGTAATCTATTCATGGAACTACGGCCACACTATAACAAATACCTGCCTAAAATGAAGTAAGCCTTTTCATGCATGAGAAAACCACAATGAAAAATCTGTAATTCCGGTCTAAATTTAATATTCTGTCACATGGACACGTACACACAAAAAAAAATGCAAATAGACACAGCACTTAATTTGCTGGCAGGATTTATCTGTAGCTCTGAAAAAGCAACCAAGCGTCCATTCCCTTCATGATCAGATCACATCACAGCTGGTTGAAGAGCCAACGCCAACTCAAGACACTATAGTTGCACACCTAGGTTAAGTAACTATCAACAAAGGATACAACAGGGACATGGTGCAGCTTGTGTGGTTAGCTCACCCACCAGATGAGGTCAGTGGTTTGAAGTGCAGCTACTGTGTGGCTTCACTCTACAGTCATTACAAAAAAAGCCTCACCCATCCCAGATAATGGCGTAGCTTTCACACCTAGCAGAGAGAGAAGGGCCCGCTTTGCCTTGCCATGGCTCAAAAATACTCTCCAGTTTTGCTCTATCAAGTGGTAGGTTTTCAATAAGCACTTCAAGTAACAAAATATATATATATATTTTTTTTAACATGCAGAGAGCAAGAGTAGGCAGGAAACTAATACCGCAGCGAGCCTAACTTCGGACCATTGTGGGCCTGAAAATTCAATTTTCTGGATCCGCCCAGAAGAAATGATCACTGAAACAAAGAGTATGTACATTACATCATAGGCAGAGTTAAGTTGCAACTTTTAATCGAGAATTTCGGAACCCAGCAAGGCTTGACTGGATTTAGAGAGAGGACTGCCAGTCCAAAGGACCACCTAAAGGACAAGAAGCAAATCCTAATGATAGAATCACCAAATATTCCTTTTTATCACCTCTTGCACCAAAAGCCCCTCCATAGTTATCTAAATATATGGATCTAGCAAACGAGTTGTGTACATGCCCTTTCCATTACAAAATGACATAATTTCGAATACATTTTACTAGTTGCACATGACTGCAATTTGGAAGCAATCAAAAACTGTTCCGTCTGAGAACTTCCACTTAGGCAGAAACCTGTCTGAACCTGCTCATCTGTGCACCCTAGGGCATTATATCAAACTTGCTAAAAACAGAATTTGTATTTAGTATTTCTAAACTTCCTCATTTTATAATTATGCCCAATTGTTAAGACTATAGGATGATGGTATGGCGTATTTATTTTTTTGAATGATTGTAGGTCTTGCAAAATGCACATTATATCATCATTTATTGAACTAGTGGGAGATAGTGTAATTAATATTGTTGATTTTAAAGTCCATGGTATACTAGGTGAATGTACGTACAGCTGCTTGCACCTTATTTCTTTGTCTTGCTGCAACTTTATTGTGTAATATGTTGGCAGTGGTGTAACAGGTCTCAGCGGTGCGGGAGAGGGGCCCAAGCTCCAGGGGGGGCCCTTAGCACAGTACTCTGGCTGGAAAACTCCTGATTCAGTTCGGAAGGGGCCTGTCCACATACCCTGCAGGGAGGGGGGGGGTCACTCTAGTTTTGTTACGCCAGTGTATGTTGGCTTTCTTTTAACACGTGCCAGTGTAGGACACTTGGATTTCTGCGAGATTTCTCTGAAATGTAACCAAAAAAGATAAGTTATCTTGTGCAGTTGGCAGACCTTAACACTTGGCCAACACTCAGGCTATTTGCATGTGGGTGACTATTTTGAAATGGCATACAAGAGCTACAAAAAAAAAATGCAGCTCCCACGGGACAGTAGTGCAATCAGCAATGCATCGTTGATGCAAACATTTCTGTCACAGTTTAACAACGTCACCTGTCGGATCTTAACAGGTCCAAGCTCCATACCAGAGCGCTATGTAATTTTGGATATGCAACTGGCTCCCAAAGACAAACTCCCAATTTTAGACAGAGTACGACTGTTGTGCAAGCTACCTAGGCTCTTACACAAGTTAGTATCTTTCTGTGCCTCTCCACTGTTCAGAACTAATGGACATTTAAAAACTTCCTCCACCACAGAAAGATAGAGGAAGCTACCAGAATTACTAACGGCCCATAGTGCTTAAAATATTCGCCTAAAAGGAAACACAAAGCCACATATTTTCAGGGTGAGGATAACGTGAAGAACATACCGAACCTCCTTATACTTAAAACATGAGCATTCCTTCACATTATTCTGAAAGTTACTATCACTGCCTACCCTTTGATATTCCATCCATACTTGCATTTTATCAATCGCTAATCTTGTCTCAAAGATCTACTCAAACTTGCTGTTCTATCCCCCATGCCTATATCAGGTTTATAATTAATTGCCTAAAATGGAGACTTTAAAATTAGAGGACAGCATGGGGATCCCTTTGCAGGTAAAGGGTATTGGGTTTCCTTTGTAACTTGAATCCAACACACTAGTCTTTAAACAGAAGCCAATCAGGGTATTCTCTAGTAACTAGACATAACCAAAAGGGAGCTCCATTACACAACAGCCAATAAGATATAATTTTAGAGGAAACAGGCAAATACTCCCCCCGTTCCGAAGCTTCCGAGATAATCTAGGGCGTACCCCAAGGATCCTCCCTCAGCCCGACACTGTTCAACATTTACATGGCCCCGCTCGCATACGTCACCAGACGGCACGACCTCGAAAATATCCTACGCCGACGACACTCAACTGATCCTCTCCCTCAACAAGAAACCCATCATCGCCAAAGCCAACCTCCATGAAGGAATGAAGGCCGTCGCCGACTGGATGAAAATCAGCCATCTGACGCTGAACTCTGACAAGACGGAGGTCCTCATCCTCGGCTCCAACCAGTCAGCCTGGGATGACTCCTGGTGGCCAACGGCAATGGGGCAGCCCCGACCACCACCGACCATGCATGCAACCTGGGAATCATCCTAGACTCAACGCTCTCAATGACCAAGCAAGTCAACGCAGTCTCCTCCTTCTGCTTCAACACCCTCGGCAAGATCTACAGATGGATCCCGACAAATACAAGAAAGACAGTCACCCAAGCCCTCATCAGCAGCAGACTGGACTACGGAAACGTCCTCTACGTGGGAGCCCCGACCAAGCTCATCAATCGACTACAACGCATCCAAAACGCCTCGGCACGACTGATCCTCGATGTACCACGACACGGCCACATCACCCCCCACCTGAGAAACCTGCACTGGCTCCCCGTCAACAAGAGGATATCCTTCAAGCTCCTCATCCACGCACACAAGGCACTCCACAAGACCGGCCCAGCCTCCCTCAACAGGCACCTCTCCTTCTACACCCCCAACCGCCAGCTACGCTCCGCCGACCTCTCACTCGCCACCGTCCCACGTCTCCGAAGAACAACCACCGGCGGGAGATCCTTCTCCCACCTCGCTGCCAAGACATGGAAAACCCTCCCACTGAGCCTACAACAGACCCAAGACCTGCTGACCTTCAGGAGGATACTAAAGACCTGGCTGTTCGATCAGTAGCGGCCCCCACCTCCCCCCCTCCCCCAGCGCCTTGAGACCCTCACGGGTATGTAGTGCGCTCAACAAATGACTGATTGATTGACTTAAGGGCTGTCATGGAGGAAGAGGGAGACTAATGTGGACATTCCGATACCTTAGATAGAACTGAATAACACACGCTTAGTCTGTACAGGTGTAGATTTAGAAAGAGGTTACAACAAGAGAATAGTGTCTAGGATGGTCATCATATAAAGGGCAGTGAAAACATGGATGTGCTGTTCTATGGATTTGACAGCGACAAAGACTGCAATGGAATTCCAGAATGCCTACGCAAGAGAAGACGCGTTTAATGGATGAGCATACCTGGAGATGGGGGTGTCTGTTCAAAAGAGGCCAGGAAATTGGCAAACCGGTAGGCCTTGCTATGAATAAAAGCAAAGCCTTACTATTCATCTATAAAGATTTAGCAACTCCTTTTCATCCAAATAAAACGGAACTAAGAAGTGTCTGGAACCTTTGTATTGCAAAGTATTCAAACATGAGCAGCCCCTTTAAGGTAGAATGGATAAGGTCTTATGTCTGCCAAACTCGTACGGTTTACCTGCGGCTCCACCGTGCGCACCTAGCTCAGGAATTTGAAGGAAAAGAGCGAAGCCGTCCCGGCTGCGGGAAGCAGCTAGAGAGGCAGAGATCAGGAACTAAGAGACAGCAGCATCAACAAATTAGGAGCCTCACCTGCCCTCCCTCCCTACTTCCCAAGATAAAAGATGCTGACATCACCAGTGCTGTGGACGCTCCACATTCAATGGCTTCGATGCAGAGTCGATCAGATTACACAGCTGGGATGAATTACAGAGCAGGAAAGTAGTCGAGATCGCACGCTCTGCGCCAGAAGCATCCTCACAGGGCAGGGTCTGCTCAGGCAGTGGGCCAAAACAAACCGCTCTGTACTCTCATAGCATCCCAAATCACACTGCCTGCTCCCAAACACAGCTTGCTTTGAGCTTCTTTTTCAGATGTATCAGAAATAATGGAGCAGTCTGAGCCACAAAAGAAAAGGCGACGAACAAATGGAAAATGTATTTATTCTTCAGAAGTGAGGTAAATGAACATCCAAGGGGTCTGACCAGAACAACCTCTGTACTCCTCCACCGCTTGCCTAAGAGCACTGGCTCCCACTGCCTAAGAGCACTGGCTCCCAAAGACAAACTCCCAATTTTAGACAGAGTACGACTGCTGTGCAAGCTACCTAGGCTCTTACACAAGTTAATAGCTTTCTGTGCCTCTCCACTGTTCAGAACTAATGGCCATTTAAAAACTTCCTCCACCACAGAAAGATAGAGGAAGCTACCAGAATTACTAACGGCCCATAGTGCTTAAAATATTCGCCTCAAAGGAAACCCAAAGCCACATATTTTCATGGTGAGGATAACGTGACGTGATCTCCATCACACACTGGATGTGGCCATCCCTCCAACTGTTCACCATACGCTGACAACCAACAATGGGTCTAGTTACAGCAAAGAACCAACAAAAGGCATTTATTAAAGCCGTAGAAATGTTGGTAAAGCTCCAGAATGAAGGAAACACATTTATATCTCCTCCAGTCCAGTTGCAAAGATAAGTAGATGTATAGTATTACAACAAGGCTGTGACCAAGGAAGGGAAGTGAAGAGCACTGAATAAAATTACTTCCAAGGGCAAAAACTGTGCAGCACTGCCTTGTCATGCCAACCATAGAAACAGCCACGATACAAAAGGGGATGATGGACGGAGCGTTTGAGCAAATCAAACACTCACCCCCAGTCAACTGATCTGGGTTTAATCCATCACCATTCTTTAGCTCACTCAGCCACCCCAGTTCAGACATGGCCATATGCAAATCAGTCTGACCCTGTGCCTCATGGGAACAGTCCAGCCCGAACTGCCAATCCATGTCTTCCCTGGACCGGAAACAAGCATCCTGGGACCGGTTTCGGATTCATAATCCTCATCAGCCAGGCTATCTTGAATCCAGTGGCCAAGTGAGCAAGGGACTCACGTCTGAGCATACCCTGCCACACTTAGGGCGAACAAAGAGATACAAAAGGGGATGATGGACGGAGCGTTTGAGCAAATCAAACACTCACCCCCAGTCAACTGATCTGGGTTTAATCCATCACCATTCTTTAGCTCACTCAGCCACCCCAGTTCTGACATGGCCATATGCAAATCAGTCTGGGGTGGCAGAGTGGGCTAAAGAACGGTGATGGATTAAACCCAGATCTTTTGACTGGGTGTGAGTGTTTGATTGATTCAGATGCTCCGTCCATCACCACCACCTTTTGTTCCGATAGAAACAGCCACAGCATCTCAGAGTACACGCCAGTGCTAGGTGAAAGTGAGCAAAGGCCCATGAGGAAGCATGACAATATTCCCATTCAAGGAATGCAGCTGAGAAGACGGTGGACGTGGTCAAGGCCCCAGTCAAATGTACAGTGAGGCCGAAAGGCAAAGATTCAGCCTACTACAACCCTTAAGAAATGTATGCAGGACAGCTACAAAGTACGTATTGTTTAGCGTAAGAACTAGCAATCAGTAAGTAGGTCTACAACGTGCAGAAAAGTTGCGCTACAAAAAGTAGCCATACCATTTGGTGCTTCAGGGACTTGTGGACCTACAAGTGAAGAGTGCTTCTTAATTTCCATTCTTTTTAGGACTCAGCTAGACAGGTTTACAATCAGTGGGCTTACAGCCCGCATATAGCTTACCAATTGTTAGATTCAGTGTCACTTTGATATCCTTCATTCCTGTTAGTCGTGGCATGCATGCATCATGCTTCTTTTTGTGTTTGGCCCTCCCTTGGAGCAGGGGCCAAGTACTTATGTCCATCCACTGCTCCTGTTCTTGGGGCTACTTTTTAGTGTCCAAGCACTCTATATGAGGGATCTTGTTTTCAGTCTCTCCTTTCCTCACTTTAATCTAGCTTCCGTGATTGTCTCTTTCAGTTTCTATTGCTACCTTGGCACCAGTGTCTATGGCACGCACTGTTTCCCTCTTCTCACACCACGGCCATGTGCTTTCCACTTGGGTTGTTTCCCTGCTCACAATTAAAGCTGCCCATCAATCAATTAATCAATCATAGCATTTATATAGCGCACTACTCACCCAGAGGGTCTCAAGGCGCTAGGGAGGGGGGGTCCGCTACTGCTAGAACAGCCAGGTCTTGAGTTGCTTCCTGAAGGCGAGGTGGTCCTGGGTCAGGCGGAGGTGGGTCGGGAGGGAGTTCCATGTCTTGGCGGCGAGGTAGGAGAAGGACCGACCTCCTGTGGTGGCTCTTCGGATGCGGGGGACGGCGGCGAGGGCGTGGCCGGTCGAACGAAGCTGGCGTTTGGGAGCGTAGAAGTTGAGGCTGCTGTTGAGGTATCCCGGGCCTTGGTTGTGTAGGGCTTTGTGTGCATGGGTGAGGAGTCGGAAGGTGATTCTCTTGTTGACCGGGAGCCAGTGCAGGTCTCTCAGGTGTCCGGAGATGTGGCTGCGACGAGGGATGTCCAGGATGAGACGTGCTGAGGCGTTCTGGATCCGCTGAAGTCTCTTCTGGAGCTTGGCGGTGGTTCCGGCGTAGAGGGAGTTGCCGTAGTCCAGACGGCTGGTGATGAGGGCCTGGATGACCGTCTTCCTGGTCTCGGTGGGGATCCATCGGAAGATTTTACGTAGCATGCGCAGGATGTTGAAGCACGACGAGGAGACGGCGTTGACTTGTCTGGTCATGGAGAGGGAGGAGTCCAGGATGAAGCCCAGGTTGCGTGCGTGGTCTGTCGGTTTGGGCGCGCTGCCCAGGGCGGGGGGTCACCAGGAGTCGTCCCAGGCGGAGGGTAAGGATCCCAGGATGAGGACTTCCGTCTTGTCCGAGTTCAGTTTCAGGCGGCTGTTCTTCATCCATTCGGCTACCTCTTTCATCCCTTCGTGTAGGTTGTCTTTGGCGGTGGCGGGGTCGTTGGTGAGGGAGAGGATCAGCTGGGTGTCGTCGGCGTAGGAGATGATGTTGAGGTTGTGCTGGCGTGCGATGTCTGCGAGGGGGCCCATGTAGACGTTGAAGAGGGTTGGACTGAGCGAGGAGCCTTGAGGGACGCCGCAGATGACTTCGGTGGCTTCCGATCTGAACGGAGGGAGGCGGACTCTCTGTGTTCTTCCGGCGAGGAAGGAGATGATCCACTCCAATGCCTTCTCCTGGACTCCGATGTTGCTGAGGCGCTGCACTAGTGTACGGTGGCAGACAGTGTCGAAGGCCGCGGAGAGGTCCAGGAGGATGAGGGCCGCCGTTTCTCCGTTGTCGAGCAGGGCTCGGATGTCATCGGTGGCTGCGATCAGGGCGGTCTCGGTGCTGTGGTTTGCCCGGAAGCCAGACTGCGAGGGGTCGAGGGATCCGTTCGTCTCGAGGAAGGCGGCCAGCTGCTTGTTGACGGTCTTCTCGATGACTTTTGCAGGAAACGGGAGCAGCGAGATGGGGCGGTAGTTCTTGAGGTCGGTGGGGTCGGCTGATGGCTTCTTGAGTAGGGCGCTGAGTTTGGCGTGCTTCCAGCTCTCCGGGAAGGTAGCGGTGTCGAAGGAGGCATTGATGATGTCCCGCAGGTGGGGTGCGATGACAGCGTCGGCCTTGTTGAAGACGTGGTGGGGGCAGGGGTCGGTCGGAGATCCGGAGTGGATGGAGTTCATCGTGCGGATGGTGTCTTCGGTGTTGATCGGAGTCCAGGCGCGGAGGGTGGTGGTGGGGGCGGGGGTTCGGTCGTGGCGTGCGTCGGTTGAGTGCTGAAGCTGTTGTGTATGTCCGCGATCTTGTTGTAGAAGTAGGAGGCGAGGGAGTTGCAGAGGTCTTGCGAAGGGGTGATGTCGTTGTTTCCGGCGTTGGAGTTGGAGAGCTCTTTCACGATGTTGAAGAGTTCCTTGCTGTTGTGTGCGTTGTTGTCCAGTCGTTCCTTGAATGCGGTTTTCTTGGTGGCGCGGATGAGTTGGTGGTGCTTTTGGGTGGTGAGCTTGAGGGCAGCCATGTTGTCCGGAGTTGGGTCTCTGCGCCAGGTTCTCTCGAGGGCTCGGCAGTTGTTCTTGGAGTTCTTGAGTTAGTCGGTGAACCATGGGGCTTTCTTGCTGCCGGGTCTGCTAGGCGGGGTCCTCAGGGGGGCGAGGTCGTCAGCGCAGTCGCTGATCCACTTCGTGAGGTTGGTGGCCGCTTGGCTGGGGTTAGTTGCTCTGGTGGGTGGGTTCTTGCTCAGGGACGTCGCGAGCTGGTCGGCTGTGATCTTGTTCCAGCTTCTGCGTGCAACCTGTTGGTGGTGGTGGTGGATCGTGGTCCTACTGAAGCTGAAGTGGACGCAGCTGTGGTCCGTCCAGTGGAGTCCGGTGGCGTGGCTGAAGGCGATGTCCTTGCTGGATGAGAAGACTGGGTCGAGTGTGTGTCCGGCGTAGTGGGTGGGGGTGTTGACCAGCTGCTTGAGTCCGAGGTTGGCGAGGTTGTCCAGCAGGGTGGTGGTGTTGCGGTCGTTGTTGTTCTCCAGGTGGAAGTTGAGGTCCCCGAGGAGGATGTAGTCAGCGGAGAGGAGTGCGTGCGGGCTGATGAAGTCGGCGATGTCTTCGCTGAATTGTGTGCGTTGTCCCGGGGGTCTGTAGATGAGGGTGCCTCTGAGGGTGGTCTTGGGGTTGATGTGGACCTGGAAGTGCAAGTGTTCGGCGGTAGTCAGGGTGTCGTCGGTGTTGGTCGTGATGCGGATGGTGTTCCTGTGGATGATGGCGATGCCTCCTCCGGTCTGGTTGATGCGGTCCCTTCGGATGATCTTGTAGCCGTCAGGGATGGCGATGGCGATGTCGGGCGCTGAAGAGGCGTTCATCCAGGTTTCCGTGAGGAAGGCGACGTCTGGTGAGGTGGTGTCGAGCAGGTTCCAGAGCTCGACGGCGTGTCTGTGGACAGAGCGGGTGTTGAGCAGGATGCACTTCAGGTGGCTGCTGTTGTTGCTCGTCTTGGTCTTGGTGGGTGCGGGTGTAGTGCAGGTCCGGATGCAGGTGAACTTGCAGGAGCGGCAGCTGAAGGGTCCGTGGGTGCGTCTCGGGGTGGCTCGGTAGCATCCCGGGAATCGGTCGGTGTTGAGTGCGATGAGGGTGGCGGTGTCGTACTTCCGGCGGGTGGGCTGGTGACTGCGGGGGCCAGGGGTCCTGGCACTGGGCGCGGTCCAGGCGCGGACGGGCGCAGACGGGCTTACCTTTGGTGCACCTTCGGCGTTCATTCGGTGCTCCCGCTGCGCGCGTCCGCTGCGCGGTCGCTCTGGGGGCGTCATAAGTGAGGAGCCGGGAGGGCGGGTCAGCTGGGTGGCGGGAGCGGGGCGGCCAATGGGCAGGAGGGGGGCGGAGACGCCGGGGGGCAGTGGCGGGAAGGAGGGCGGCTCGAGAGAGCGAACAGGAGGGGGAGGGCAGCACAAGGGGTACAGAAGGCAAAAAAGGGGGAGGCAAGTGAGCAAAGGCGAGGGGGGACAGGTTAAGAACCGGGGGGAAACAGGAGAAAGAACAAGTGGAGGCAAGTTACACAAAGGGGGGGGGGAACAGGTGAGGATACGAGTGGAGGCAAGCTTACAAAACGGGAGAAAATACCAGGGGGGCTAGTGGACAGTACAAAGCAGCAGGCGCACAGATAACACAGGGGGGGAAACAGGCACGCCGCAGCAGACAAACAGCGGCGAAAACGGGGGTGTGCGAAGGCAGTGTGCAGCACTCAGCAGGGCAGGGTCCTGGCCACGGCGGGCAGGAGCAGCGGAGGTGGGGCGACCTCACCTGGAACAGGCTCGAGCGGTCGCTGCTCACCTCTGCGCACAGTCCCCTTAAGTGAGGAGCCGGGAGGGCGGGTCAGCTGGGTGGCGGGAGCGGGGCGGCCAATGGGCAGGAGGGGGAGGGCAGTGGCGGGAAGGAGGACGGCTCGAGGGAGCGAACAGGAGGGGGAGGGCAGCACAAGGGGTACAGAAGGCAAAAAAGGGGGAGGCAAGTGAGCAAAGGCGAGGGGGGACAGGTTAAGAACCGGGGGGAAACAGGAGAAAGAACAAGTGGAGGCAAGTTACACAACGGGGGGAACAGGTGAGGATACGAGTGGAGGCAAGCTTACAAAACGGGCGGAAAACGGGAGAAAATACCAGAGGGGCTAGTGGACAGTACAAAGCAGCAGGCGCACAGATAACACAGGGGGGAAACAGGCACGCCGCAGCAGACAAACAGCGGCGAAAACGGGGGTGTGCGAAGGCTGAGCTTGTGTGGTGTGGTGTGACGAAAATCCCTTTGCTGGAACAGACGCGCTTGGGCTGTTTCCTCGCTCAACAGGTAACCCAGTACAGACCCAAAAAGCAACTGGCTTTGGGTGGTCAGTTCTCAGGAGTCAAAAAACATAAAACTGAGCTGGGGAAGGAGAGAGAGCATAAAATGTGTGGCGCCGCTGGAAGCACATGAACGCTCGCCAATGAGGGACTAGGAACAGAGACACTTGTCACCTCCTAATCCCTATCCATACTTTATCAAAAAGAACAATGCCCTCTTCACTTGTGATACTCCCAGTTTTTTGTCAGCTTCCACTTTTCCTATTTTCATATGCAGTGATATTAAGATAACCCGACCACACACTTGTGCCATAAGAAACCTTGTTATGAGTGGCTGCTTTGAAAAAATAAAGCAAGGAGGTGATGAAAAGTGAGTATGCAAGTGCTGCATATACTTCACGATGCAGACAAGAGCAAGAGTGCCTACCATACCAAACCACTATGCAGTTATCGTTGTCCAGCCCCTCCAGTCAGACAAAAAAAGAAATGACTCCGCCAGCGCTGGCCGAGTCATAGCGCTTTATTCCATGACTTTCAACTATGCTGAACAGCAGCTGTTCTGCTATACAACTTGGCTAAAAGACATTGGCAACTCCAATAGCTCTCGCATTGCTGAGATCTATTGGCTTTGCCAATGCTGGTTTAGGAATAGAGTAACAGTGTAAGGTTGTTACACATGCTAAAGGAGACACTATAATGAAGCTCCACGGTATTCCAAAGGTGGACGGATTAATGCTTCACAAGTTTCCTTAAAAACAGACATGCTAGGGAGAAGATTTCACAGCTAAGAAATAGACCCCTATAAGGTGAATGCTACCATACAGAGCTGTAGCTGCGGCATTGTTCAAGGATTACCCACGAGGGAACAAATAGCTAGTTGGAATTATATATAACCCACAGTTAGTGATTGATTCATGAGAATTTGATATAACTTTAGAGAAACAATGGAATAATGCAAAGAACAACCTTAACCCTTTGCAAAACTTGAATGTGTGGTAAAAACAAGATGTCATAATCTGTACCCATAGACTGAATTGCCACCGGGAAAAAATGTTTTTAATGTTCTGCTGGATACTTCCGCAATGATATAAAAGAAAAAAAACATTAATAAGGCCAAAACAGCACTTATCGCCAAGAGATTGTGCCTGCACCCAGTGAAAACATTCTTCACTTTCTCAGAAAAAAAGTCAGACAATTGAAAGCCGTATAAAGTTTTAAAAAAACACCCTACACCGAGGAAGTTAATTATTTTATAGGAATACAGTTTGTCGAGGAAAGAAAATGTTTTCCTGGTGAAAGCAACAGGTTTAGTGGAGTATTTCTAATCTAAAAGGTCCTGGTTACTTCCTTAGCAAAACAAGTATAGTACTATATTGTACCATTTGTATAGCCCTTAGTACCTGTGTGGGGCACTGAAGCGATTACTCACACGGATAGCAAACTAGACGATGTAGGGTGTATGGTTGGAAGGGCATATTTTTTGAGCCTATGTAGGGAGTGCTTTCAGGTCATGTGTTTTGACCAATGAGGTACTTACTGTTATTGTGTTATTGGATGCACTGCGAGGTGGTGTGATGGGTGAGTGTATGTGAAAATTAGACACACAAATTATAATGTATTAAGGACTTAGACATTTCCACAGCACCAGTCTGGCTATAACAGCAGAACGATACCAGGTGTGTGTGTGTGTGTGTATATATACCAAAACAGAGGGGTGGTAGTCAGAAAAGGCCCAGTAATCCAAATGGCACCATGCAGAGATGATGTTAAATGAGTTAAAGGATGTCAAAAGCCCAGGATTTCAAACTGGGAACATAAACAGTAACCATTTCCCTTTTTAGGTCGAGCCTGGGCAGCGCATGCGCTGCTCCGAGGCATGCTGTATTAGAGAATGGACTTGAAACCCAGCCCACGCTCTTCCCATATTTTTACATATTTTTCACTAGCTTGTGTCATAGGGCCAGATGTATCAAAGGGTTTTGCCCATTCTGTGTCTATGGGTAAATGTGTTGATACATACGGCCCATTGTCCTTTATAAATGCTGGCGTCCTGTTCGTTAATATGCTTGTTAGTCCCTCCTTATTACCGCTTTGTCTTCATTTGCAAACTCCCATGAGGACTGGCCCTTTAACTTCTGTTGTTAGACCATATGTCTTATTTAGTCTGTAAGCACTATTTTCTTTAACAAATTTCTTCAACTGCAGGCATGACATCGTTTCCTGCAAAATTCAGGGACCCATGTGCGCTTTCACTATCCAACCAGCCCGGGACAATGGCAGCCGCTTCTTTGAAATGAAATAGGTCTTGCAATTACAAGAGTATGAGCTATTGGCATTGTAATTGACAATGCCTTTTATTTATGTGTTAATTATCAAAACAGATACATAAAATGTATTGTCACTTACAGTGCCAATAGCTTGAAGTCTAAAAAATGTGAGACCTATTGCATTGCAAATGCTTGTTTGGAAAGGCAATTATACTGCCTACAGATAAACAAATACACAGCAGGAAGGAAGTGGAAGCTCAGTCGAGACTGGCAACCTAAGCAGCCACTACTAAATCTTTATAAGGCTCAGATTCCACCTACTCAATCAAAGATGGCCAACATTTTAAGCAGGGGTCACACCCCTAGACCTTCGTAAGCTCCTGAAAGCAGACTAGCACCAGTAGGAAGAGTCTTATTCTAGTCATATCTCATAACCTAGCCAGACTGCCACCCTGCTCATGGCAGGTTGAAAGACAAGCACTTGGTCAGTTCCTGCCCTGACAAAGCAAGAGCGGTTCGGCCTTCCTCATGTTACACTTCTGTTATCACCCCCTCCATGTGAGCTGAATACTTGTCTTCGATTCCAGAGATCCATGCTCGTTTCAGTTTACATTAGGAGGTGGCCTCCTGACAACTTCTTTCGTTATTAGTAGTGAATGACAATTCGGGGTAAAAAGTGGTTTCAGCTAGGACTGCAGCATGGCACAGATCTGGTAGCTCTCATTTTGTTCATCCTTAACCCAGCTCCGCTTATAGTATTGTATAATTTCTGAAGCACTTCACTACCACGTAAACAGGCCCCAAAAAAGTGTTTTCTGGTTGGTTGTGCAAGTAGCTAATCTATTTGTGGTGTATAGTTGGAAGAGTCGTGCATTTTGGTGACATGCACAAGTTCAGTAATGCAAAAAGGACAATTGATGGACAGAATGTTGAACAATGTCAAACATTCACCCCAGTAGAGATCTGGGCCTAAATTCATAGTTTTTTTTGGGGGGGGGTTCTCCCCCATGCCATTCCAGTTTCGACCCAACCATATGGAAATCGGTCTTGACCCGGTTCCTCATTGGAACAGTTCAGCACAAACTGCCAGGCCAGGTCCTTCCAGGACTGGAAACAAGCATCCTAGGACCGGTTTCGGAGTTTCATCCCTGATCAGCCAAGCTAGCTTGACTTCAGTGGCATGGAGAGCACATGACCCACATCTGGGCATACTCGTCCCACTCGGGGTAACAATGCTCTCAGCTTGATATGGTGGCAGGCAGCTGTATTTTGTACGTGGAGTCGTAGGTAAATGGAGAGCCAGGGACAGTATAACGATCATTGTTTTCTTTGGGGGGGGGGGGGGGGTTTGTTTCAAAGGTTACACGTCTGTACATAAAAGGAGTTCCTGACAAATTTTTCTTTTAAAAAGAGTTTGTTTGGAAAGGGTATGGAGGACTGAAGTAATTATGGAGATCTTTCATTTGACTGTACAGTTAAATTTTTTGACTGTATGAAGGTGGATCCTGTCCAATAACCCACATGTATCCGATGTAAGGCTTCAATTGAGATTCTTCACAAGACTGGCAACCAGTCTATAGAGCTATTAGGGGCATGGAGATTTGATCAGAACGGCCTAAGATTAGGTCATGTTGTGTTTTGGATCCGCTGTAGTTTTCCAATTAAGTCTTTAGGCAGTCTGAGTTAGAGGACATACACTTTGTCAATGTGGGTAAGACTAGGGCTATTTATGCCTGAATCCTGTGAGATAGGCCTATGCAGAGGAAGACCCGCTGCAACGTTGTCATTGTAAAGGGAAACATTTCTGGTCAATTTGTTAACATGGGTTTGGAGTAAGAGGTTAGGGTCTCAAAGGGTCATCATCCCATTCGGTGTGGTTCGTAACAGTTCCAACTCTGGGGGCCAAACTGTTATGGGATCATAATGTTGGTATGTTTCAGAGGCAAGTATTCCCACTTCAAACAAGATAATTTTAAGATTTGCGTTATCACTGAAGCATCTATTGCCCAGAGGCGTTCGCCAACGTCCCAGGCCTGACTTTTTTTGAGTTTCAATATGATCCAGGTATCCTCGTCATGGTTGTTGCAGGTAAGGTTAAAACAGTTGAGATCAGAAAGTGGAAACAGATCAGCATTAAAGAGGAGGGTGGTGGTTTATTCAGTGGGTGGCATGGGAGTGGTGGAAGAGCACCTAGAAAGGTGAATGGCAGAGAGCAAAAAGGAGAAACTGGGACAATATGAGCTCTATCACTTTGGTACAATTTTACACAATTGAGCACTAGATTTTCGATTGATGTTTCAATCTTTTACATGAGTAAATGGTGGTCTAGATTGTCAACTGCTTACAGGTCAAGCTGAAATAATGCTGAGACTCCACGAAAATGTATAGTGTCAACAGTCATTTACGATGGAGAGAACACTAATTTGACGCTGCTGCCTGGTTTAAATACGGTCTTAAAGGGTCTGATTTGTTCAATGAAACTACAGATCTATGAAAAGGCTGCCCTTTAAATTATTTTATACAGATAGTCTGCTGGCTATTGGTGGGTAATTTGCAGAGTCTGTAAGATCAAGTCCCCAGATTTTTTAGTATGGGTTTAATAAGTTTTTAGGCCGCTACTGAATTTCCCACTGAAGAGAGAAATTAATGATCACTTTTGTCAGTGTAGCAGTAGAGATTTTTTTGATAATGTGTTTTTATATACTAGGAAAGCAAGCAGGCTTGCTGGCATTTCGGCTGCATATAATGATTTCCTTTAATGTTAGCTAGCTGAAGGAACACAGTAAAGGATATGCTTTGGATGCACCACGATTTGAAGAAATTTGCAGCATTAGGCTGTTACTGCCTGCCTTTACAAGGAAGTGGGTTTGAAGATTTCTGCTTTTTTGATCAAATGATCTGCCAAAGAGTTGCAAAGCTCCAGAATGTGTCCTACACCAGCTGAGGTACAGCTTAGGTTACAGAATCAGAGTAGTTGTAAGAGCTTGTAGTGGTTCCTGTAGTTTTCTGGAAGGTCATGAGCATGGTGGTTTCTTAGCTTTCTTGATGAAAGTTATGTATATTTTGTGTTTTCTTTCGAGATGGATTTTATCATTCCGTTGCACATTTCCTTCATTGTTTTCCGATGTACCAATTTTTGTATGCCTGTTTTGAGCCATGCATTCAGAAGAGGTCAATCATGCTTTATGATACATGGATGAAACTACTTTATGGGCACTGAGGGTTAAGTGTTTGGGTGGCACAGAGTTTTGCTTGAAAGGAGTTTATTTTGTTTAGTATGTTTTGAGGTCTTGCAGGCATACCTAGGGTAAGACCTATTGGTGGCTGTGCTGTCATGTGAACATTAAGGTTAGAATTGATGAAGTGGTGATACCTCCAGATAACAGGTTGAATTCATATGACTGAGATTAGTTCTTTTGAGGAAAAAGCTTTATCAAGAATGAAGCCTGCGGAGAAAATTGGCTTGTTGACCAGCTAAGAGAAGTGACATACTTCAAGATCAGCTAGGATGCATGAAGTCTGGTGTGGTGCCAATTGGCCAAACCAAATGCGGATATATTATAAGAAACGGAGGTCTGGGTAGTCAATGGGAATGTCGGATATTGAATCCAGGAGAGGTTCAGCATAGGTTGCACTGTGTGGATGGGAGAGGTGGGTGTTGATAAACGAGATTGAGAAAGCTTGAGTTTGGGGGGGAGGAGCCAAGCTCGCGAGCGGAATGGTCGCCTTTTAGCTCGGCTCCGTCAGCCCTCCGGCCTGACTCGTATATCCTGCTTTATATCCTGTCCGGAGACGACACGTTATCGAAGAAATGGGAACATAACATTTCGCTCATACTCACCGTTTGACCCGGAAGCTCCGACGTGCTGCGGTTCCGAAGTTGTGCCCCCCGAATGGACCGGGGCCTCCGTGGAGCCTGGACCGGGACCTCGCCTATGGGATCCGGCCTGGTGTTGCTGTGACTGTCGGCCCCGGCCGAGAGAGTGAGCCACTGGTGAGAGCCGTTGTGCGAACATCCCGGTGATCCTGAGCCGGGCCAGTCCTGGTGGCCGTGAGGCTGATGCGGGGCACGATGCTCCGGGGACTGATCATGTGAAGGGGTCCCCCCCGCCGCTGCTGCGTCCGGCGACCCTGGACCCTCGCGCCTGGACTCTGCTTGTGAGGAGCGCCGGCGTTAATATAGGCGGACCCCCGCATTGGGCGAATATCCTTTCTGCACCGAGGCCGCCATCGCTGGGAACACCCCGGAGCTCTGTAAAGTCCTACATTTTTTAACTGTCTTGAGAGTCGCGGAGGGTGGTGAGGGGGCTGACTTCAAAAAATGGCTGCCGACTTTCTGGAACATGGATCACCTCGTGGCGGCGGACTTGGGTTGCCGGACTGCACGGGGGCCTGGACATGTGTGCATGAGCCTACGATTGGAGATGTCCTTGATGCCCTGAGATCCTTGCACGCGTCCCTGGCCCCCGATGCCCCTCTACGCTTGTCGCGGTCCGCCGCCATTTTGGGTGGACGCTTCTTCATGCTTCCCTCTTGTCAAGGTGCTTCCATCGCCTCGCCCCCCTCGGCTGTTGCGAAGGTTATTACCGCTGTTCATCGACCATTTAGTGGGCCAGTGGCTTTGGAACTCCCTGCTCTTCGAAGTATTGAGTTCGGGGACTCGGATATCGTGCCGGAGCCCGGTCCTACTTGGGTGCCTGAGAAGAATGGTGGACTGCTGCCTGTTTCTGCATCGACAAGTTCGTATTTCTACATTGCAGGGAAACTCCCGTGTTTCCGAACAGCGAAACTGAACTCCTGTTTTTCACCGCCCGTGCTGCTGTTGCTGATACACTATGGATACCTATTTGAACTTTTGCTCACTTGCGGGTTGATTGACCCCCCTTGTCTACGTCTTCATCGTACTTTCTTTGAATTGTGTGCTTGCCTCGCATCGAGTAGCTCACTTCACATTGTCATGTGGCGGGTGGGATTTGTGGTTAGGAAAGGCTTGGGGTGATGTGCACGACTCCCGGTGGATTATTGGTGTACGAACTCGTGGTGCAGTTGCTTATATTCATAGCGCGGTGGGAGGTCCCCCCCTGTAAGTTTCATGGCGCTCCAGACCGTGTCGTTCTGGTTCATTCGTAAAACGATTGTAAGGTTGGGCGGAGGGCTGTGGCCGACCGTATTTGTTTCTGCCCTCTCGCTCCTCCCTCCCGTTTCTTTGCTTTGTGTTCCTGTCTCTTTTTGTCTCATTATTCTTTCTTCTTCTCTCTACTGCATTTCGGGTTCTGGTTTAGGGCGACAGGCACGCTGTCTGAAGGGTAGGCCGTAGCCTTCTACAGGGGTGCAGGGTGGGATGGGTGGGTTGGGTCCTCTTGATGTTCATTTTCCTCAGTTCTATGGCCCTTTTGTATCTCTTTATAGGAGTGCCGCATCTGTCCCTGCCTTCCGTGGTATGATTGGGGTGGGGTCTGTAGCGTCGTTGATCTTCTTCTTATAGTTCTGCTGTTCCATAGCGACTGCCATACCCTCCTCGTTGCTCATACTCCTGCTCTCTCCTGTGTTCCCCGCCGCGGGACGCCTGTGTCGGCGTGGCGTTCTTCTCTTTGGTTTGTGTTTTCAATTCCCTCTCTTCCTCTTTTTTCCCATCTTGTCCTCCTCTTTCCCCCCCCCCTCTTTCATCCCTTTCCTTTTCTCCCAAGGTCAGTATGACGGGTTAGTCTTGGTAAGATATCCATCCGATCCCTTAGTTCTGGTTCTGATGTGCTATTGGGTGGTGGGCATGCAAGGCTGATAATGATCGCATATTGATTGTGTTTAACGCATCTGTTTTTATACCTATGTATATTGTGTTGCCTCTCCTGTGTTGCGGCCCTATACCCCCTTACTGTTGCGGAGGGTTTGTTTGGGGAATTCGGATTCTTCTACGTTGACACTGAGCCTGTCGTACTCCTTATCCCCATATTATAAAATTAACCTTCTCTGCTCCTGTTTACTGGCCGCCTAGATCTTCTGTGTTTTCCCCTTTCTAGGATTGTATTGCTCATGCTCCTTAATGATGGATTCTGTAATGCTCGCTCTGGATCTTTTGACTGCTTTCCGTATTGTGGCCAGCCAATTTGGTTGTAGGCCTAGATTTGTATATCCTTTTGATACGAATAAAGGTTTTCAAAAAAAAAAAAAGAAAGCTTGAGTTTGAACAAGCAACTATTCCCATTTCAAACCTTGGTACTCTTAAATTCTGGAAGCTGGTAGTGCATTTCTATGAACCACCACAGGCCGTCTGCTACTCCTTTTATTTGGACAGTTCTTGAACAGTGCTGGATAGAGCAAGGATATGTGGGCCTGATCTGTCTGTGTATTAAAACGGACGCTGTAAGAAGAGTCAGTCGGGAGGGGGGCGGGGGTGGAGTAAATCAGAGGTTTCCGAGATTCATAGAGGGAGACTGAAGTGAAGAATGAGGGCAATTCAAGATGAGAAGATTAGGTATGCGGGTGAGAGTGAGCACAGAAGAGTGAGTGCATATAACAAAGGGTAAATTGTGTACTAAGATGTGTTGGCATGTGAGGTGAAATAAGGTGTGTGGTAGAGAGGTTGTATGGATTGTTCATCCAAGGATGGAGTGCATGGATGCTGGCAGGTGATTTGCTTTGATTGTAAGCATGGGGTACATTAGGTAAAAAAGTTAATGAACAGGAGTTTCTTTTTTGGAGCAGGTGGAAAAAGTAAGTTGTAAAGGCAGATGGAGTACCCTGGGTGAGATTGGAAAAGGGCGAGTAACCAAAGTATGTTATTTTGAGAGGGAAAGGAAGAGGAGTTCAGAAAATGTTGAAAGATGTGGGAGCGCAAGGTAGTGTAGAGGGTTAAGAGAAGAGTGCAGGACAGTATGACGAAAGAAGGTATGGTGGTGGTAGTAGTAGGATAAACTATAGAACGGACATATGGCGCTGAATGTGTACAGCACGGCTAGGGTGCTGTTCAAGACAAGGTTGGCAAAGACCGGAGCAATCCTCTGTTTGGCAGGGTGAGTGAGGGCGAATTTAATAGTGACATTTTTGCCACTGTTAGAGACCATGCAGTAAGAGTACTTATTGAAAGTTTGAGCACTTTCAGCATTTATCTATGCTTTCGCGTGTTTGCCTCTGGCACAGGATGGAAGTGATCCCTCAATGACTAGGCCCAACAAGGCTGAAACTGGTCTGAGGTTGCTCGTGGTCCCTTCTAAAGGGGGATTCACCAGCAGTTCAGGGGACTGCTCCCAAGAGGATCAGGGTGAATACTGATTTTCTTCAGGTGTGCCTCGGTCTAGGGCACAGTGGGCAAAAGGTAATAGTTTGGAATGCTACCCAGAGCGATTATCAGTGGTTTAGACTATTTGCAAGCATTCGCCCCATCACGTTTTTGTGTTTGATGAATCTGTGTCATGCCAGTGAAAATACATGTGGCACATTAACATGTTATAAGGAGCAATGGCAAAAGAAAATCTACACATTTATTACTACAGAGCAAAGCTCAAATTTCATTTAATCTCCACAGTAAAGCGAAAGAGACACGAGTATAAAATCACTTTACTACATCAGACTGCATGTTTAATTGACGTTGAACAGCTAAACCGCTCATAATGTGGTTGGCTCTTGAATATGATTTTAACACACTGCATGGACGCAATACCTTTAACTTCTAAATGCCTTTAACAAATATATATTAAGAAATGTCATGGCATAACCCAAATATGCAGGTACGTAGAATTAAATATGGTATTTATTTCCATAGCTGATGGAGGGGAAGAGGTCATGACACGCTAGAGGCTTTCCCTCTTGTGCGTTATGGACACCACCCACGCTCAACACCTATAAGGAATGAAATATGACACTTTGTGCTGCTGCATATACATTATGGTATCGAATTGATTTTAGTTTTCCTTAAAAAAAAATATGAACAGAAGGTAACTTGGAAACTAATCCAAGAGTCGGAAATGAGGCTCGAGTGACCACTTCCGTGCTGGAGGGGGGTCGAACATGTGGTCAGCAGTGGTCCAACTGAGGTCTCTTGGTCGAGGTCATGAGACTGGGCCTGTAACAGCTGGTAAACTCGTACACTACAATGAGGGGCGTTTCCGCCCGCCAGCCCCGTGATGGAGCATCGAGGGTTGAATGAAAGGGCACCCAGCGGGATCAGGAGTACAGGCACGTCCGCTAACAGCAGGCAACATTAGTGGAAGCGCAGGCCGTACAAATATTATTGAAGCAGCCTTCTGAAACCAGACCACTGCCTGCTGAGACAGTCAGGGGGGTGTTGGGGGATAACAGAACCGTCTGCTGATGATGGCTGCCCAGTGGCCCCACCTCATGTTTTTCGCCCGAATGGAGTTCACACGTACTGGTTTTATAGGCACATGCTGTTGCATTTTGGAATTTATAGTTTAGACGAGCAACAAAAATCTTAGTATTTAGAGTGAAGTTGACTGGTGAAAAGTGACGTGCCTTTCATGGCACCACTTGGCTTTAACCTCATCAGTACCATGGTGCGTCGTCGTCTTGTTACCCTCCGTGGGATCTGGGCAGAGAGTTCACTCATGACTTAGCCTTTTGGGAACAGGAGGTACGATATGCGAGGCCCTGTAGCGTAGTGTCCTTCGTGTATACAAGTCCACCTCTACCCCTCACAATCTCAATGCACCCCAAGCTCCTCACGTCCAGAAACGCAGAGCCTCTTAATGCAAACACGGAGTTTGCGGAAAGGTCGACTGACGGAAGAAGCAATGTAAAGTCCGCATTTTAGCATGTCGCAAACACCACAAAGGATCTAAAGAACAAGCCTCTTAAAAGAGAGACTTGGTCGATTCTAGCAGATATCCATTAACAGATCAGTAAACGCAGAATTAACCACGGACTGCGCATGCGCGACATCTCCCACTCGTATATAAAGTACCTTCAAACTATCCCATGTAAGGTAGTAAAGCGATGCTTGGGGATCAAATCAATGCCTGCGGCCCGCCCTGCTAATGCGGTAGTCGGACAGAGCACAGCTCCACCGGAATACCTCTATCTTGACCTGCGGCACTCATTGGTGCATTGGGGCGGCACTCATTGGCGCATTGGGGCGGCACTCATTGGCGCATTGGGGCGGCACTCATTGGCGCATTGGGGCGGCACTCGTTGGCACGGCACTCATTGGCGCTTTGGGGCTGCACTCATTGGCGCGGCACTCATTGGTGCCTTAGGACGGCACTCATTGGCGCATTAGGACGGCACTCATTGGGGCATTATGACACCACTCAGCTCAGCGCGTGCACCTCAATGGTGTAGTGCGGCTTGCCCGCACCGCACACCTTTACCAGAGTGCTTCCAATCCGCTCTGTAGCAAGTAGGACCTCATACTTGTAATGGCGGAGCCACCCGGCCCGTCCACACATGCACGCGCACACACACCCAGAGGGCAGGCTCGCCCGAGGGTATAAATAAAGGGGTGCGAGACCGCACAGGGTCTTCGGCCCAGAATAGTAAACAGAGCCTGTGTCTGTTCTTACAGTGCATGTAGGCCCGAATCAGTGGCATAGGTTATCCCTATTCCCCAAGTGACTCCTGTCACCACACTGGCGACGAGGCGGGTCTACCCCACGCCTCGCCCCTGCGGACGCACGTCGGCTCCTCAGTCTCGTGTCCGTGGTGCTCATGCTCCACGCACTCGAGCTGGTGCGTCAAGACACGATCGCAGGTGCCTACCCCGCATACCACCTGCACCCGTCCGATGCTGAAGCCAGGAGAGACTGCTGTCCGTGGGTGCTCACCCCACATACTACTCTGTTATGTTATACTATATTTGTAAAGCGCACGGCTACTCAAAGTATCCCGGCGCCGATTCCCAAGAAAGCCCCCCACATAACTATTCAAGGAAACACACAGACACATAACAATCAAAGGAGAGACAGGAAGAGCAAAGCCCTCAAAAAAGCAAAGTTTTTAACTCTCACCCGTCTGCCGCCGCGCCAGGACCGGCGCTCAGGTGAGGCCTCCTCGTGTGGAGGCAGTCAGTGACGTGCGCTGCTCTTCCCTGCAGGCGCTGTACCCGCCTGCCGGAGTCTGTCTCTCTCTCTCTGTGTCTCTCTCTCTCTCTCTCTCTCTCTCTCTCTCTCTCTGTGTGTGTCTCTCTCTCTGTGTGTCTCTCTCTCTCTGTGTGTCTCTCTCTCTCTGTCTCTCTCTGTGTGTCTCTCTCTCTCTCTCTCTCTCTGTGTGTCTCTCTCTCTCTCTCTCTCTCGCTCTCTCTCGCTCTCTCTCGCTCTCTCTCGCTCTCTCTCGCTCTCTCTCGCTCTCTCCTGGGGCCCAGACGTGCTCGCGCCCACGTGTGCGGCCGGCGGGCGAGGAACGCGCCTAATTCAGCGCGTCTGCTGCGTGCTCGCACAGGGGGACAGGTTCGGCCTCGGCGAGCTGGGGCCTGTGTGAAGCGCGACTCACCGCCCTACACAAGGTGCAACCCTCTGCACGACGACCAACCGCAGCACCCGCAGGCAGGCCTCCTCCACGTGTCGGCCGAGGGAAGGCCAAAGACTGCCTGCCTCATTTGCAGCATGGCCAGAGGGACGCCTGACGAAGAGTGGGACAAGAGAAGCACACAGGTAGCCCCTCCCCATCCCTCAGTGTTAGGAGATACCTGGGACACTTGACTACATCGGATGCACTTGGTCCTCTGCATCATTACAGAGCCACAGCCATCTGCTAAGGACAAGACCAGGCATAGGTGTCCGCTGCCGCAGTCATGGAGTGCCTTGAGAGCCCACGCCCTAGCGCACTGTGCTCCTCCCCCCACCACCCCACACTGCTGGGTGCAAGCTCACCCGCGAAAAAAGGAAAAGAAAGGAAAGACTGCAAGCTCTTGCGCGCAAGGGGTCCCCACAACACTACACGGACGGACGCCCAGTAAAATGAGTAACCCTGCTACCACCGGGGGTGCCGCCCTTTCAACCGCGCCAGTTCCTCTGCAGGCGGCACTCGAAGGCGCTGCTCCTCAACAAGTCGCCATTCAGGCCCCTGCTCCTGTCCAGGCCGCACCCCACTTTCCTGCCCCCCCCGGCCACAAAATTGATGCCCCACTGCCGCCTTTTAGCGAACTCTCGGACCCGTCCACCGCTGCGGCAAGATGGCGCTCCTGGATCGGTCGCTTCGATCACTATTTCATCGGCGTCAGAGAGACAGATGGGAAGGTAAAGAGGTCGCTCCTCATGTGCTATGGCGGAGCCGAGCTCTATGACATGTTCGAGACGCTGCCTGACAGGGGCAACGATGATGACTACGTCGGGGCGGTGGCTACTCTAAATCGCCATTTTGATCCACAAATCAACCCGGACTACGAGTGGTTCAATCTGCGACAAGGAGACACGGAAACAGTCTACGCCTACTACGCCCGCTTAAGGACGCTTGCCACCTCTTGTGAACTGCCAGATCAGAGACTGGAAATTCTTGCCCAGCTCATTCAAGGCTGCAGATCCGTCCAGCTCAGGCGTCTCATACTCCGGAAACCCCACATTTCCCTTGAAGACATACTAGTGCTTGCAAGGTCTCATGAACTGTCCAAGGCGCGAGCTGACAAGATGGAGGTGGCCCTAAATCGTCCTGTGGCGGCAGCACGTGCACCCGTGATAAAGGAGGAGAGGGTTGACGTAAACCGCAGACTGCCTCAACAGTCGAGGGGAGGTGCAAAGACCCCGCAGGCTCCCATGTGCGGCATCTGCGGCATGGACCATCCTGCTGGAGGGAGATGCTCTGCGAAGGGGAAAACGTGCTCACAGTGCGGCAAACTTTACCACTTCTTCTGCACACTTTCGCGAGGTGGTTAACGACGCAACAATCTCGGATCACGTGGGTTCACGCAAGGAGTGTGTCAGCTGACGCTAGAAGACCCAGGACCCTGCAGTGACACGGCGCGATCAGCTTTCAATCTAGAAGACGACAATGACGTGTTTGCGTCGTTCGTCAGCAGGGAAGGCTCCAGAAGGCGACCGCCACCAATGTGCGACATCACCGTTGCAGGTTCCCCGGTACATGCCCTGATAGACCCCGGGGCCTCAGTCCATGTAATGGACAGTATCCAATACAACAAATTGTCACCTCGCCACCCCCTTCAGCCGTCCAGAGCAAAGATATACACATACGATAGCGACGAACCACTCCCCTTACGTGAAGTCATGGAGGTAGAGATTGCCAGCAATAGCCAGGTGATGAAAACAAGATTCCACGTCACGGAAGGAAAGAGAGGGACTCTCCTCAGCTGTCATACAGCAGAAGACTTACAACTAGTGTTCTTTGCGAACCAGACACACGAGCTACATGCGGAGGAAGTGCTGAAGGATTTCTCCATGCTCTTTCAGAGTCTAGGCTGCCTCATGGGAAAGACTGTCAAGCTACACGTGGACCATACGGTCAGGCCGACAGCATTGAGACATAGGAGGGTGCCGTTCCACCTGCGGCCGCAGGTAGAGGAGGAACTTCGAAAGCTGGAAGAATTGGAATTGGGGATCATCGAGAAAGTGTCAGGCCCGACACCGTGGGTCTCACCCCTCGTGGTCGCCCCAAAACCAAAGTCGCCAGGAGTCATTCAACTGTGCGTCAACATGCGCCTACCAAATAAGGCTGTGAAGCGAGAACACCATCTTACACCTACGATGGATGACAGTCGCAGATCTGAATGGGGCCTGGTGGTTCACCAAATTAGATCTCAACGCGGGATACCACCAACTGGAACTGCACCCAGATAGCCGCAACATCACCACGTTTTCGACACATGTTGGTCTGCGCCGATACAAGAGGCTAAGCTTCGAGGTCTCTTCAGCAGCAGAAGTTTTTCAAAACGCCATAAGGGAGACACTCTCCGGGCTATCAGGTGTAATCAACTTGAGCGATGACATTTTGGTCTTCTCCAAGACCATTGAGGACCACCACATCCATCTCAGGGCCACTCTGCAGCGCATGGCAGATCATGGACTCACCCTGCACCGAGCCAAATGTTTCTTTTACCAAGAATCCGTAGACTTCTTTGGCTACATTTTCTTAAGTGACGGGCTCCGCGTCGACCCAAGAAAAGCAGAAGCCATCCGCTCAGCACCAAGGCCGACAACTGCTACGGAGGTCCGAAGTTTTTTCAGTTCAGCGCCCAACTTCGCGTCCCTCTCCGAGGCCCTTCGGGTCTTGACCAAAGCAAGACAAGCATGGGTGTGGTCAGCAAAAGAAGATGAGGCATTCCAGGCGGTCAAAAATGCCCTCATCGACGACAAGGTGATGGCGTACTTTCGCCCGAACAGGCGCACAGAGGTCGTCGTCGACGCGAACCCAGTCGGCCTCGGAGCTGTTCTCATGCAGGAGACGGAATCAAGGGAGTGGGGGCCCACTGCGTTTGCCAGCACGGCGCTGACCGCCACGGAAATGCGCTATGCCCAGATTGAACGCGAGGCATTGGCGATAAAATGGGCGTCCCAACACTTTCATTTGTACCTGTATGGCCACGAATTCCGGGAAATCACAGACCACAAGCCACTTGTGCTGCTGTTCGCTGGGACGCAAGACTTGCCCCTCCCCGGATAGAAAGGTGTGCCGTACAGTTGCAGACCTATCGTTTCGAAGTACTCATCCGACCAGGAGCAGACAATCCGGCTGATTTTCTGTTGTGTCTTACGAATGCAGCCCCACCAGCTCCAGTGCAAGATGAGATCGAGGAGGTTGAGGAGTTCGTGCAAATGATATCACAGGATGCATGCCCTGTTGCCCTCACGCTGGAAGACGTTGGAAAAGCCACAGAGTCGGACGAGTGTCTGATTAATGTGAAGAACACTCTGGCCATTCGGAGCTGGAAACACTTCCTGGATGGCGTCAGTTCTCTCACGGCAACAGAGCAAACCTTTAGACAACAAGTCTGGAGAGTTCAAAGGGAGTTCAGCGAAGGCCCCCATGGTGTGGTGCTACGAGGCACGTCGCTCGTTATCCCAAAAAGCCTGCAGAAGGAGGTAATTCGGCTGGCGCATCAAGGCCACCAAGCAGAGTCCAAAACCAAAGCCCATTTACGAAGCAAAGTGTGGTTCCCCGGGATGGATGCCATGGTGGAGGAGGAGGTGCGCAACTGCCACTCGTGCACCATCACAGGCAATGATCCGGTGCCACACCCTGTAATCACGGAAGAACCTTGTCTGGAGCCATGGTCCAAATTGAGCATTGACTTCGGATCGTTCCCAGACGGCAGGAACACCCTCGTGCTCATAGACTCGCACTCACGGTTCCCTGTAGTGGAGGTGGTACCCTCAACGGCGTTCTCACACGTCAAAATGGTACTTGATCAGACATTCGCAATGATGGGCCTGCCGGAGGAAATCCGGTCGGACAATGGGCCACCATTTCAGGGCAAGGACTTTCAAGCCTGACATCCAGGGGCATCAAACACCGGAAGATCACCCCACAGTGGCCACAGGCAAATGGAGGTCGAGCGGTTCATGCGCCCGTTGAATTGTGCTTTTCGAATCGGGGTGGAAAAGGGAGAGGATGCGGAAGAGTGTTTCTCTCAGTTCCTTAGTGCATACCGCCAAACACCCCATTGCACCACCCGGTGTGCCCCGGCACACCTGCTGTTCCGGAAAGTCCGCAGGGACTGTGTGCCGGCTGGCCCATCCTGGAGTCCCCCGGAACACTACCAGAACGCCACCCAGAACAGAAGGAAACTGGCAAACGACAGAGCAAGCCAAGCTTGAAGAGCATGACCCATGTTCATCGTGGTTGGAGATAAAGTGATACTAAAGGACCGGTATCCAAACTAGAAATACTGCACCGCTTACGAGCCGGAGGCATGGCAAGTAGTCAACGTCCATGGAACCATGGTGTCGGTGGAAGGAGGCACACGAGTGGTCACTCGGAACACGTCATGGTTCAAGAGAGTCCCCAGAGAGGGGGAGACAGCAGAACGACAAACCGAAGATACCGAGCACGGAGAAGGACCTGCATTCACGGAGGCCTCCCAATGCCAAAGTGGAGAAATGCCGACACAACCAAGAGCTGAACTCGAGACAATAGCTGACCCGAGGAGCGCTGCGGGGAGTCCAAGTGTCCCTACGGAACATACCGAAGAGTCGGAAGCAAGTGAGAATCCCCGGAGCCAGAGGTACAGTCTCCGGTCAAACCCGACCCCCAGTCAGAGACTAAAGGACTATGCTTGGCGCCTGAACAAGATCTAAGACTACCCCATGTGGGACTATGTGTCCGTAAGATTGGAGGGATGTAATGACGGAGCCACCTGGCCCGTCCACACACGCACGCACACCCCGAGGGCGGGCTCGCCCGAGGGTATAAATAAAGGGGCTCGAGACCGCACGGGGTCTTCGGACCAGAATAGTAAATAGAGTCTGTGTCTGTTCTTACAGTGCATGTAGGCCCGAATCAGTGGCATAGGTTATCCCTATTCCACAAGTGACTCCCGTCACCACAGTACTTCGGCCAAGAACAGCTCTACAGATGATAACCACATTTAAACTATTGCACCACTTTTGTACGTCTTTTTGCCAGTTCACCTCAGGTCTGACTAGCCGCAGCCTCTGCTATTCCAGGGATTCTGACCCCCAAATACAGCTCATCTTTTTAGTTAAGAACACCTGCTCTTCCGATATCCCGGCACAAGAGACTGAACATACTGCTCAGCAAAAGCACCTTACTCCTGCCAGTTTTTTTCACAAAAAAATGACGCATTTGCTGGTGCAGAAAGTCGAGGACTCGAGACGCCTTTCGTCCCTCTCCATGAACAGACAGGTCAACGCGGTGACATCGGCATGCTTCAACACCCTCCGCATGGCTCCGCAAAATCTTCCGCTGGATCCCCACCGACACCAGGAAGACCGTCACCCGCGCCCTCGTCACCAGCCGCATGGACTATGGGAACACTCTGTACGCCGGCATCACTACCAAGCTACAGAAGAAACTTCAACGAATCCAGAACGCAGCCGCATGACTCCTACTGAACATTCCCCGCCACCACCACATTTCCGGACACCTGAAGAAACTTCACTGGCTCCCAGTCAGCAAGAGGTTCACCTTCAGGCTCCTTACCCACGCACACAAAGCCCTTCACAACCTCGGACCAAAACTCATCAACCACCGCCTCTCCTTCTACTGTCCTCCTCGCACCCTGCGCTCGACAGGACAAGCCCTGGCAGCCGCGCACCGCATCCGCAGGGCCACCGCCGGGGGCAGGTCCTTCTCCTACCTGGCAGCGAAGACCTGGTAATTTTCTTCCCAGCCACCTGCACGCCACACAGGACCACCTCTCCTTCAGAAGGCAGCTCAAGACCTGGCTTTTTGAGCACTGACCCCCCCCCCCCCCAGCGCCTTGAGACCCCCACGGGTGAGTAGCGCGCTTTACAAATGCAAATGATTGATTGATGGTCTTTGTTGCAGCAGGGGCCATAGAGCTCTGCTGGAGCACCTCTGTTAAAGCCCCCCCCCCTCCGTCAGAGTTCTCTCGCCACTGCTTGCAGTTCCTAGTGCTACGCCATCGCCGGGGAACCAAGAACCGAGCTCTATCGATACATCTCGCTCGTGACCCACAGCTCTCCGTCGTGTTTCTGCGAGGAGTGCACATGTAAACACTCACTGCTCACGGGCGTAGAAACCGCAAAGGATGTATCGCCCTTCAACCACATTTATTTTGGAGTGGGGGTTCAGGGGCAATTCCCACCACCAGATATTTACGTGGCATCTGAAGAATATACACTTCTTCAATTCTGTGGGGTCTGTACGACCTCTTTGTTTTTTCTTTGTTTTTTGATGGTGGTAATTAAGACATTGAATCTCTGCTAAAATCGTAAAGTTAGGTAAGCTAAGGGACCCTGCAGTTAGGGAATGAAGGTGCTATTTTAGGTTACTGCTACAGCTGGATCGCCTGTTTTGAAGAGGTGGTTTTTAGGAAAGCGTAACTCATGCTCGCAATTAGCTACGAGCATTGGCAAAGCCTTGCTACACGTGTAGCAGTACAGAGGAACGACCATTCTAAAGGTTGACTGGCCACCTTTCTGTTGCTTATGGCTATGTTTGAGTGTTAAACTGGATACTAATGAGGTGCAACCTATGCCCAGAAAGGATTAACAAGTGTTAAAATAGTGAAGCAATACTATCAGAAAATGTGCCGCATAATTTGCGTTTTCTTGCAGCATAATTTGGTCAACCCTGCCACATAATTTGGCACTCTTCTGCCGCATAATTCCAGTGTCCCCAACCATGTATAATTTTTCTTAGCCATTAAGTTTGAGAGCACATTGAAATAATTCAGTAAAGGATTTGTTCTAAAAAAACAACAACTTCTCTGTGTGCAACATAAAACAATCTTGCTTTACATTTAATAGGAATATATTCTATATAAACAGAGAAAGTAAACTGCCATTTTGGGTAACTCGTGGGTAGGTAGTCAGGGCATGGGAGTGTGTGTTCTTGAATATTTAATGTCTAAAAAAGTATAAATACCACTACATTCAGTGATGTAAATCGTATGTACCCGAGACACAGGTAAATGTTGATTTTTTTTTCTTTTAATGCCGTTAATGTCGGATTTGCATCATTTGATGGCTCGTACTTTGGCGCTTCAGGCCGAGCCAGACCCCAGGCTCGGCTCTTCGAGGCTGTGCGTTCCCCCCAGAAACGTGATCTCTCCTACACCCTTGCTACTCGTGCTCAGGAAGCTCAGAGCACGTTTATTGTAGGACTACACTTGCTGTGGAGGCGGGGCAATAGAGATTAGTGGAATGGCGCCAAATTCCGATAGCCAGTTCAACAAAAGGGTAGGGCACCAGGGTAACCTGGGAGCGCAATCAAAGGGCTCCTTTATCTACTCTCCATTTAACGAGCTTGTTAAGGCTTGGGTGCTTTGATGCCGTCATGCGAGCCCATACTCTCAGGTGAATAGAACCACAGCGCATTGTTTCAACAAAACGAAAAACAACTTTCTTTGTATACATCCTCTGCCTGACCTCCTTGCTAAAATCGTTCGAAGTCTGCTCTGAGCACACAGAAAGTGCAAGCTCACCTTACCAGAAAAGTGCTGAAGCTTTGGCTGCAGTACAAGACGATTTTAAGATCCCGCAGCAGATTAAGTTCCAAGTCAGGTGGAGATCGACTGAACGAGACCCTCAACCGGAAGGATTTTTTATGCGCCTCTCCCATCTTCTTACAGAGGCAAATACTGATACAGAATTCCCTCGTGATGATCTAATGGCACGACTTGTTCTGCCCAGCCCTTTCCTAGAGCAGTCTATCCCCTTTGATTTGTTCAGAGACCGCAACTGTAACAAGCATTTGCAATGCAATAGGTCTCGCATTAGGAAAGTTTGAGCTGTTGGTATTGTAAATGACAAATTTTATATTTATGTGTTGGTTTTGAAAATAGCGAAATTAATAGCTTTGTTATTTACAATGCCAATAGTTTTAACTTTCGCAAATGTGACACCTATAGCATTTGTAATGCAATATGTGTTGTATTTACGTGACTTAAATGTATTGATATTACTAATAACAATGTAGCATAATTATGTGGCAATGCATGGTATTGTGTGGAGTGTGTTGCATTCAGTACAGTGTAATTATGTGGTGTGTAATTATGTGGCACTGAGTGGTATTTGGAGTGTATGTTGCATCAAGTGCAGTGTAATTATGTGGCATGTAATTATGTGGCACTGAGTGGTATTTGGAGTGTATGTTTGCATTGAGGGCAGTGTAATTATGTGGCGTGTAATTATGTGGCACTGAGTGGTATTTGGAGTGTATGTTGCATTGAGTGTAGTGTAATTATGGGGTGTGTAATTATGTGGCACTGAGTGGTATTTGGAGTGTATGTTGCATTGAGCGCAGTCTAATTATTTAGCATATAATTATGTGACACTGAGTGGTATTGTCTGGAGTGTATTTTGTATTCAGTAGAGTCTAAATATGTGGCATGTAATTATGTGGCACTGAGTGGTATTGTTTGGAGTGTATGTTGCATTGAGTGCAGTGTAGTTATGAAGCATAATTATGTGGCACTGAGTGGTATTGTGTGGTGTGTTGCATTCAGTAGAGTGTAATTATGTGGTGTGTAATTATGTGGCACTGAGTGGTATTTGGAGTGTATTTTGCATTGAGTGCAATGTAATTATGTGGCACTGAGTGGTATTTGGAGTGTATGTTGCATTGAGTGCAGTGTAATTATGTGGCACTGAGTGGTACTGAGCGTATGTTGCATTGAGTGCAATGTAGTTATGAAGCATAATTATGTGGCACTGAGTGGTATTGTGTGGAGTGTGTTGCATTCAGTAGAGTGTAATTATGTGGCGTGTAATTATGTGACACAGTGGTATTTGGAGTGTATGTTGCGTTGAGTGCAGTGTAATTATGTGGCGTGTAATTATGTGGCACTGATTGGTATTTGGAGTGTTTGTTGCATTGAGTGCAGTGTAATTATGTGGCTTGTAATGTGGCACAGAGTGGTATTTGGAGTGTACGTTGCATTGAGTGCAGTGTAATTATGTGGCGTGTAATTGTGGCACTGAGTGGTATTCTGTGGAGTGTGTGTTGCATTCAGTAGAGTAATTATGTGGCGTGTAATTATGTGGCACAGAGTGGTATTTGGAATGTATGTTGCATTGAGTGCAGTGTAATTATGTGACGTGTAATTATGTGGTGCGGAGTGGTATTTGGAGTGTATGTTGCGTTGAGCACAGTGGAATTACGTATTATGTGGAGTGTATGTTGTATTCAGTAGAGTGTAATTGTGTGGCGTGTAATTATGTGTTGGTCTGACTTGTTACAACCATGGCAAATCAATGTCAAGCTATGAAAAATTGAATCCTTTCTTTGTCTAAAACATTTTAAAGGATGTGCTTTTAGTGAGACAACCAACTTATACTAATTTTACTTTTAGCTACATAACAATGTACAGTTATCGTCCGGGCTTTTCTTTAGAGACGGACTTGTCACTTTTTGCAGCTCTATTTACATATGTTGATTAACTATTTGTTGCTTTCTTCAAGCTCCCGAACTCAGAATACCATGTGAATGGGTGCCTTTAGAAACGGGCTCCACTCAGCCACTAATGCCGCAAACGTTTATCATGCCGGGTGGAGGGCCGTGGGCACAACTATTGCAGTAACAGAGTGCGGATCTAACCACTGCCACTTACACCCAAGGTCAGTACATGCTACACAGATACCTAGTAAGCGTTAGAGAACGCCCACCGCGTGCCCGGGCTACCCAAATTGCGTCCCATATGACAGCTAACTAACGGGCCTGCTGTCTAAAGGAAACAGATAACTCCAACCACACGCGGAGGCCCTGACGGGTCCAACCAGCGTTCCTTCCACGGATCCTTCATGCTGTCACGGTGTCACCCCCAAACCCCGGGTTAGCTTCCAAATTCGAAGGCGGGCAGCCCTTTTCGGCTGAGACGTGTAAAGCTAGCACACGTACCTGCACAACACCTTTGAAGCGCTACCTGGCAATCTATATTTCCCCCAACTCACTTAAACAACACCAGAAACGGCGTTGTGTCCTTTCCACGGACGACTTTTCTTGAGCATTCTTTCTAAGATGAGCACTGCCATCTGCAGAAATGGAGGGAACATCTGGAAGATATTCTGCGCTCCGTGACGCGAATGGGAGAAAGATGATGTTTTTTTAAGCAGAGAAATGGTGGGGAAATCCTAATAACTGTGAAAAACGCGAACAAAGCAACAAATACTCTCTCTAGCTACCTCAAAATATTGTGTATTCCGCACAAAAAGCCCGCGTTTCATTTTGCAAAGGCCCGCTCCTTCATTTGCCCAAATCAACTCGGCATAATAAAAAAAATGCATAAATACATAAAGAAATAAATCCCGCCTTCGGGTAAAGTCCGCGCTATATAAAAATGCATAAATAACTAAATTAATTAGTACCGCAAATCACCGCCGTCACTGTGCCGGCCTGCGACCAGGAAGTCAGGCAGGCCGGCGCGACAACAGGAAACAGGAAGTAAAATGGCTCACATGGTCGGTATCTGTAGTCCTGGGGAAAGGGGAGACATTATCTTACACATATTTATATATTGCGTACATTCTACCACTGCCTTACAGAGCCAATCAGCCTCGGTACGTCTTGTCCGAGTTTTGAGGATTCTATTGAAGAACGTGATCTAAGTGATCGTGAACTGTAGGAAGCTGCAGGAGGATAACTGATATTTTGCTACTGATAATTAGATGTGTTATAAGTTTGCTAGGTGTGCTTAGATGCTAAATGGGTTATCTGTTGTGTGCTTTGCCCGTCAGTGCTGTAAGTGTTTGAATTAACTGCAGAGTGGCTCTATGGAGCCCTAATATTCATCTCACGACTTATATTGCAGTGTTGGGTGGGTGAGAAGTTCCGATGCTGGACCTCGATGTTGAACCTCGATGTTGACAACAGTCCCCATTCTAGTAAAACACCAGGTGGGGCACTTTATTTTACTCCTAGTGGGGATTGGACCTTCTTGAAAAGAGCACAACTGCATACACCCATGCTGAGGACAGTCAGTCTGCTGCTGTGTGGACATCCGATTACGCATGCCAGGTTTATGCATAGAGGACCTTGGACTGTGAGGGGAGAACAAGACATTTGGCTAAGAAGCAGCACTCAATCCACTGGGGCAGGGTCACCGAAGGCTACTTGGTAAGGAGGAGAATCTTTTTTGCCCTCAAATGTAGTTTCTGTTTTCCATTCAAGTTCAGTGGAAGCTTGGTGTCCCTTGCTGCAATTCTGCCCTTCCTCCTCAATACGAAGGGCGAGCTGCTTACCCTAAGCAGCAGCTCTGAATTATCCCACACCTCCGAAGAACGACCAGTAACATTAGGAGTGGTTACCCCAGGCAGAAGCTCCAGTCTCCCCTTCCCTGAGCAGAACAAACAACGATTCCCTTTTATAGTTTGGCCGTTCCTATAAACAGGCAGGTGATATTTTGAGTGGCAAACGAGTTTTCTTGCTTTCGATCCACAGACCTAAACACATGGGGAATTCCAAACATAAATATAGGAAATATCCCAGGGCTAGAATGTGGCATGCATCACTATGTACAAACCGCAGACATGTAGGAAGGACTTCAAGAGCAAAATCACAAGTTAGAGTGCCACAGTACCAAGTGCAAATGCCTCGGGCTGATCTGAGAATAAGCTCCAAAATGAGCGAAGGAGACACGAATTACCAGAAGCAGGCCAAACATCAGAACGAATGCACAGTCGAACCCAGTACGAGTGCAAATGCCTCGGGCTGATTTGAGAATAAGCTCCAAAATGATCGAAGGAGACACGAATTACCAGAAGCAGGCCAAACATCAGAACGAATGCACAGTCGAACCCAGTACGAGTCTATCCTCTGCGAGTGTCTGACCTGGCCCATCCCTCCACCATAACATTTCCCAAACACTTGCAAAGAGATAAAACTATTTTAACAGAATGGTTTTAATGTGTGGCCTTGATAAAAATCCAGGGTAAATATCCAATCAAAGAGTGAAACGTGATGGCCATGTAATAAGCACACTGACTTGCAATATAATCAAATGCAATAAAACAGAAGAAAACGACCAACGATCTCAAAAAATAAATCCCGCCTTCGGATAAAGTCTGCGCTATATAAAAATGCATAAATAACTAAATTAATTAGTACCGCAAATCACCGCCGTCACTGTGCCGGCCTGCGACCAGGAAGTCAGGCAGGCCGGCGCGACAACAGGAAACAGGAAGTAGGAGGGCGGGAGCCTACCCCGCCTCCAACGGAAGAGCCGCGATGGGAGCCGCGTTTCAAGCACCGGAGCTGGCAGGAGCCGGAGCCGCGTTTTAAGCACCGGAGCTGGCAGGAGCCTACCCTGCGGGTGCCGAAGGAGGGAAGAAGAGTCCTGCTGCCGGGCCCTGAGGAGAGCCGCCGCAGGAATGAAGCCGGTGAGTGGGTTGCTGAGCGGGGAGCGGGGGGGCAGGGGGGGGGGGGGAGCAGGTGTGCGCGCGAGTGCGGGGGGCGGGCTGTGTATGTGTGTGTGCGTGCGTGTGTGTATGTGTCTGGAGTGCGTGTGTGTGACTGTGGGGGAGGGGGGGGGTGTGTGAGCGAGTGTCTGCCGTGTGCCTGTATGTGTGTGCATGCGCTCGCCTGTGTGTGCGCATGCAGAGGGGTGGGGGGTGGGGGCTGCCTATATGTAAAGCGCTCTGATACCTGATTCGGTTCGGGGCTGGGGAAAAAAAAAATTGAAAAAAAAAAATGGCTGACTTACTCTGCGCATGCGCGGGTGAGACGCGCGCTCCCGCGGTGAAAACCGCGAAGGAAACGCTCGTCCACATCGGTGTCCACATTCCCATTAACGGGCAACAATAGTTGTCGAGGCAGACACTCTCAATGCTCACGCATTGAGAGTACGTCTGCTCGACCTAAAAATGTTAGGCATCAAAATACAAAGCCGCAAATGAGTCCCAAAATAAGAGGGTTTTTGTTAAATATCGCAACCTAGGGTTGTACGGCATTTCGAAAAGGGTGGAGGGGGTGTTAGGAGTACATTTTTATCCTAGAATTTCGTCAAAACCACCACCACCTATTTCAGAGTCCGCCCCTTCGAGGTTCAAAGTCTGTGGTTTGACACACTACAAATGCGCCCCTTTATCCTCAGAGTTCACATTTCCCAGGAGGCCTTACAACAGTCAGGGGACTCTCAATTGCATGCAATCCAATGAATCTCAAAAGTTCGAGCTCAGGTTCTCCTTTAAACATCTCACCACATACAGGCACAGTGAAATGAATACCAAGTTGTTGCAAGTGTAAAAGCTTCTATTTTCCAAGTGAGCTCCTATTGCGCTGAACTGGCAATTTCTACCACTGTAATAATTATGGACAATCCTTTTTTTTTTTTACCACCAGGGAAAACCATGATACGCTTGCCTCAGCCATGACAAGTTTCCCCAAGCTGCCTATGTTTGAGTCTGCCCTAACATTGGAGCCCCTCCACGTAGTGCATTACGGTTGTCCAAAGCAGTTCCCCGTCGGCTAGATCCTGGCCAGATTTTTAAGATATCCACATAAAATAAATTTTTATACAACACATTTACATGGAACACTAACAGAATCAGTGGTTATAATTAAAATCTGACAAAGGGACGTCCATTCTGCACTTCAGTACTTCTAAGCAAACGGCACTGGGTTTCACCCAAATTCCACAATTCACAGCCCTACTTCAAAGTCACAGGAAACCAATTCCATACCCACACACACTGGAGAACTTTCCTTTTCTCAAGAGTCAAGTCATGTCCACAAGAGTGCAGAATTACATTTCAATGCTCTCCAAAATCATTCATGGCCACATACCAATCAGCTTGAAGAAACATCACTTTATGCATGCTGAGCAACTAGCCAAATTCTTCACCTCAAGCAAAATCAGATACACTGGCTTCAGGAAAGAAACCATGGGTAGAAAGAAACTGGTGCAAAGGAGGAAGTTACTGACCAAATGCCTAGGCGGTAACAACACTACCTTTTCCCGGGCGAATCCGCCTAGCATACTTAGGTCCCACAGACTCAGGAGGACATCTCTTAAAAGACAACTAAAGGAATAATCTCCAACTCGCTTGAATACTTCTAAAGAAACACAACAATAAAAACAGGACATTAAGGACACAAAAATATAAAGTACACATAGCTACACATAAAGTGATGTTATGTAACATCTGTATAGCAGCAAGGAGCACTGGTGTGCCACTGTAGAAATGTTAGCTTATCAGAGCGATTTTGGAAGCTCAAGCGAGCAGGTATGGTTCTGAAGATGAGAGGTTGGTGGGTACTCCAAGTGGGAAATGTTGGGTGTGGTGAAGGTGGCCAAAGAAACTCCAGCGCAGCAATAACAGACTGATCACTGACACTAACCATGCAGGTTAGGTTGTGCACATTTAAAGAGAACACATCCACCAATATAGCTTCACAGTGTTGTGGCCTGCTCAGGTGTGAATTTTCATATGGCTCCAAGGAGGGCCTTCAGAACAGAGTCAGAGTCATCATACAACTTGTTTCACACACTGTGTTCTGGTCCATCCCTAAGACACTGATGCGTCCAATATGTGGGGGCTGACCACTGGGTTCAACTGGAGGTGTTCATGTTAGGTGTTTGGATGTCACAGTGATTGCTGCAATTCCGTATCGGAGTGCCCTTTCACATCCAAAGGAGTTTCAATGACAGTTAAGTCCACCCACATCACATGCAAGATGTCAAATAAGATGGAGAACATTTACACCTTGAAAAAGCATTTGGAGTAACACGATGAAGATACCATAGTCATGGGCAACCTGTTTAAGATGCAGAGGTGGCTCAGAAATACTTAGATGTAGCATAAGTGGAATGGCCCATTAAGAACATTAGGAATGGGGCACTGTGAACACAGAATAAAGCTCTCCAATCGGACATCAACAGATGCAAAACATTGTAGAAAAAATTATAGCCACCACATGGACCTACTTCTTTCACATGAATCTTGCACCACTCAAACATCCGACATCTCATCTGTCATGCTAGATTGTGAGCTGCCAATAAGGCTTCGCTAACAGAGGCCCATATGCATTTGAATCACCACATGCATGGAATGAACACGTCACAGGTGAATGTATGACGGAATCATGCTTGTGTTTTGCACATATGCCTTCAAAACGCAGTCATTAGAACAAACACGTCATTACAACACGTTCCTTTAGCACGCAAGTCGTTATAAAAACTTACCTTAGGGGGGCACTGGACTTTGGTTTAGTATAATTTACTAATCCAACTCCAGTCTGTGCAATAGTAGGGAAGGTGTTGGACTTAAAAGCCAACACCATTCTACCAATGAAACCTCTTAAAGAAAGTTGTTATAACAACTTGCGTGCGGAACGAATGCATGGTAACAACGCATTCGTTCTATTGCCGGCCCTGTAAAGACACAGCTTAATTCCAGCTTTGTTCGAAAGGACGTTTCCATCAGAGGCACCTCTCAAATCCCCTCAGAATTTAACCAACTCCGCCCCTTGTTAAGAGTCCCAAGCCGGACACAGGAATTAACTGAAGAATTTGTCAGCGATCGGAAGAGCTTCAGGGATCAAAATCTTGTGAACTTGTAAACAAGCCTCTGAGAGGTCGAAACAGCGCACAGTTGAGGAAAACTGAGGAGATCATTACGATGACATTTGACTAAACCCATGGCGACTGTTAATTAGTTGGATCAATCATATTTAAAGTGGTCAGCAGCACCTCCAATGGGACCTAAAAGACTGACTGGAGATGGGTTTTTCCCGAAAAAGGCTAGATTATGCCATCACACGTGATCCTCGTAGATGCAATTCGATGGACGTTATGGTTTTAAAGGAGTTTTTGTTTGTCACAATCCCATTTAGGAATCACTTGGGTGTCCGGCGTCAAATATCACACCTGAAAATTAATTATTACAGTGTTTACAGTGTGTACACATACTATGAATACATATTGGATGTTTCCCAAGCACAAATGCTTTTTTCAATAAGTTTCAGAATTATTTAGGCCTGATAAACCTTGTTCAGGCCCATCTAGTTCTGAGATGCTTAGAATTACTCTGGCCTCCAATACCCTTGTGCAGCCATCCACATTAGAGTAAAATGTCCCAACCAAATTCACTGAGATGTAAGATGCCAAGGCGACTTAGAATTATTCAGGTCTTGAATAGCCAGACAGGTCCACTAAGATGTGGGATGTAGCCACAGATGAGAATTGCTTGGGATGCAGACAGCCCCATCACTTTTAAAGAATTGAAAACACCACAGTTGGATCTGCCAGGATGTAGGAGGTTTATATGGCTGATAATTACTGAGCCCATTTAATTTGCAGGATAGCGAGGGAAGAGCTTTAAATGAGACATTTCTTTTTCGGCGTCAACTTCTCTTGTGCAGCATACAGATCCTGTAGTAAGGTTGGGATACTCCAGACTATGGTTAAAAGGTCTGTACTATCCTTTGCTCACCACAGGCTAGGGATCTTAATGTTTAAATAATATGCACACTCGGAATCACATGTTTAGGATGTCTGCCCCAGATATGGAGCACCATGTATAATTTTTCAATCTACAGCTTACACTTTCCGATTACTGGCTATCTCAAAGACTTCTCCCACTATATTTCCAAAACACTGCATGACAATTGACCTTGGCACACTTTCTTCAGAGCGACCTTCTTCTTACCTTCAATCCTCTGCAAACCTTCATTTCTGAGAATAGCCTCCTCTCAGCATCGTGCCTGCTTGCCTCAATCCATCTCATCATCGTAATTCTGAAATTGGCTGATAACTCATTTCATAGATCACAACTTTTCCTTTTTTAAAACCCTAATACTGTATTTTAATATTGCCTAATCTCCGTCCGACCTATCTATCTCACCAAGAATTCACCTGGAACCCTATAGCACCCGTTAATGATCACTCCTACCTGGTATGAAAATATCACAAATTAACTAAAGTAAATGATTGCAATTTTCCTTCAGAGTACAAGACTAATCGCAATAACCACAAGATTAACCACGAACCTTGGGTTCCGAAGTAGCGGGCTACTCGCTGTAAAGAGCTTCATCGCCTCATCAGGGGTAGTAAGCACTGTATAAATCCAATTACAATCACAGTAATAAACCACCAATTTATCTGTACATTCCATTAGCTTCATTATATTCTGATCCGTGCCAGAGCACGACTACCACATGGAACAGTGATGTACCCTATTAAATCCAATAACGTCGAGGGCAGGTCTTCTTTATGATGGAGCAAGCATTTGGTTTTTCTTTTATCCTCATTGTCTTCCCTCGACTTCGATTCTCCATCCTGCATTTTCGGTTACGCTCAAGAAGGGCATACTGGCTCCGGGTGCAACGCCATTCAACAAAGCTCACAGTGTTCGAAATGGAAATCAACTTCAATCAACAAAATTCTGCCCTAGAAATAACAGTGCATCTGCTCATAACAGTAAATTGTGTGACGCAGATACTGAACAGCGAAATTGCAAAAGAATGTGGTAGGCATGCAAAAACTTCCAGCTGAGAGAACAGATACTGCCTTGGAGCAGTCACAGGATGTCAGCCACATGACAGCATGTGGAGTGTTAGGGAACAGAAGAGACGTAACACTACATTCCTTTGATAACATGACTGCCTGGGCCTCGCTTGATGTCACTGTGGTCTCAACCTCAATTAATGCCCTCTGGCAGTAGGTGATGCCCTAACGTCGCTTCCTACCCAGCACTCCAGCGTGGGAGTCACTTGCACTGACACTTTCACTCACGCACACTTGGCAACCCTATCAGTGTATCAAAACAGAAGGCCCTTCTATGCAATGGTAGTCGCCCTGCTGCGCCTGTGGCAACCACGACCACAGAGGGTGGACGTGCTCCCTTGGGACACACACCATGACGGTCATGTGCGTCCCAAGGCCACCTTCAGTGAAGCACACGTTCGCTCCCATGGTGCAGTGACACTGTTCAAGATCACACAAAGGAATACTTCAACAAGCTCGAAGGCTTCAGTTTAAAACTAAAATACCTGTGCAAGATTGGAGCACCGTTCTCAATTCGTAGTAATCGTCTCTGTGAAATCTTAACTATCAAAGTCGTAGTCTAGCTTTTATTTTCAGTGCTGGCTAAAAACATTAAAAACTTGCTGCAGAGGAAAAACGAAAAAAAAAAAAACAGACTGCTTCCTGCTTACAGCGCATCTATTAGAAAAACAAGCATTGGAAATGCAATAGGTCTCGCAATAGAATAGTTAGACATTTTTCTTTTTGCAAATGGAAGAGTGGCGTTGCGTGGACGAGTAGCGTTGCGTGGATGAGTGGCGTTGCGTGGATGAGTGGCGTGTGTGAGTGGCGTTGCGTGTGTGAGTGGCGTTGTGTGTGAGTGGCGTTGCGTGTGAGTGGCGTTGCGTGTGTGAGTGGCGTTGCGTGTGTGAGTGGCGTTGCGTGTGTGAGTGGCGTGGCGTGTGTGAGTGGCGTGGCGTGTGTGAGTGGCGTGGCGTGTGTGAGTGGCGTTGCGTGTGTGAGTGGCGTTGCGTGTGTGAGTGGCGTAGCGTGTGTGAGTGGCGTAGCGTGTGTGAGTGGCGTAGCGTGTGTGAGTGGCGTAGCGTGTGTGAGTGGTGTTGGAATGCAATAAGTATCGCATTAGAAAAGTTGTAGTTATTGGTCTTGTAAATGACATAATTTTTTTTTTTTTGCGATGTTAAAATTGCTATATTGATGGCTTTGTCATTTACAATGCCAATAGTTATAACTTTTGCAAATGTGACACCTATAGCATTTGGAATGCAACATGTTTAGTATTTACGTGACTTATATGGCAGCTCTGGTCGTTATGCTACATCTCTAGATAGTTTTATCTTCCGCAAATGTGACACCTATTGTAACACAATATGTGTTGTGAGGGTGAGTGAGGGTGAGGGGATGAGGGTGAGGTGTTGAGGGTGAGGGGTTGAGGGTGAGTGAGGCTGAGGTGTTGAGGGTGAGGCGTTGAGGGTGAGTGAGGGTGAGGCTGAGGTGTTGAGGGTGAGTGAGGGTGAGGGTGAGTGAGTGTGAGGGGTTGTGGGTGAGTGAGGGTGAGGGTGAGTGAGGGTGAGGATGAGTGAGGGTGAGGGGTTGTGAGTGAGGGTGAGGGGGTGAGTGAGGGTGAGGCTGAGGGGTTGAGGGTAAGTGAGGGTGAGTGAAGGTGAGGCTGAGGGGTTGAGGGTAAGTGAGGGTGAGTGAGAGTGAGGGTGAGTGAGGGGTTGAGGGTGAGTGAGGGTGAGGGTGAACGGTTGAGGGTGAGTGAGGGTGAGGGTGAGTGAGGGTGAGGGTGAGGTGTTGAGGGTGAACGGTTGAGGGTGAGTGAGGGTGAGGGTGAGTGAGGGTGAGGGTGAGGTGTTGAGGGTGAGTGAGGGTGAGGGGTTGAGAGTGAGGGTGAGTGAGGGTGAGTGAGGGTGAGTGAGGGTGAGTGAGGGTGAGTGAGGGTGAGTGAGGGTGAGTGAGGGTGAGTGAGGGTGAGTGAGGGTGAGTGAGGGTGAGTGAGGGTGAGTGAGGGTGAGTGAGGGTGAGAGTGAGTGAGGGTGAGGCTGAGTGAGGGTGAGTGAGGGTGAGGGGTTGAGGGTGAGTGAGGGTGAGGGGTTGAGGGTGAGTGAGGGTGAGGGGTTGAGGCTGAGTGAGGGTGAGGGTGATTGAGGGTAAGGGGTTGAGGCTGGGTGAGGGTGAGGGGTTGAGGGTGAGTGAGGGTGAGGTGTTGAGGGTGAGTGAGGGTGAGGGTGAGTGTGGGTGAGGGTGAGTGAGGGTGAGTGAGGGTGAGTGAGGGTGAGTGAGGGTGAGGGTGAGTGAGTGAGGGTGAGGCTGAGTGAGGGTGAGTGAGGGTGAGGGGTTGAGGGTGAGTGAGGGTGAGGGGTTGAGGGTGAGTGAGGGTGAGGGTGATTGAGGGTAAGGGGTTGAGGCTGGGTGAGGGTGAGGGGTTGAGGGTGAGTGAGGGTGAGGTGTTGAGGGTGAGTGAGGGTGAGGGTGAGTGTGGGTGAGGGTGAGTGTGGGTGAGGGTGGGTGAGGGTGAGGGTGAGTGAGGGTGGGGGTGAGTGAGGGTGAGTGAGGGTGAGGGTGGGGGTGAGTGAGGGCGGGTGAGTGAGGGTGAGTGAGGGTGAGTGAGGGTGAGTGAGGGTGAGTGAGGGTGAGTGAGGGTGAGTGAGGGTGAGTGAGGGCGAGTGAGGGCGAGGGTGAGTGAGGGTGAGTGAGGGTGAGGGTGAGTGAGGGTGAGTGAGGGTGAGGGTGAGTGAGGGTGAGGGGTTGAGGGAGGGTGAGGGTGAGTGAGGGTGAGGGTGAGGTGTTGAGGGTGAGTGAGGGTGAGGAGTTGAGGGTGAGTGAGGGTGAGGGTGAATGAGTGTGAGGGGTTGAGGGTGAGTGAGGGTGAGGGTGAGTGAGGGTGAGGGGTTGAGGGTGAGTGAGGGTGAGTGAGGGTGAGGCTGAGGGGTTGAGGGTAAGTGAGGGTGAGTGAGGGTGAGGCAGAGGGGTTGAGGGTAAGTGAGGGTGAGTGAGGGTGAGTGAGGGGTTGAGGGTGAACGGTTGAGGGTGAGTGAGGGTGAGGGTGAGGTGTTGAGGGTGAGTGAGGGTGAGGGGTTGAGAGTGAGTGAGGTTGAGGCGTTGAGGGTGAGTGAGGGTGAGGGTGAGTGAGGGTGAGGGTGAGTGTGGGTGAGGGAGGGTGAGTGAGGGTGAGTGAGGGTGAGGGTGAGTGAGGGTGAGTGATTGCGAGTAGCAAAAAAATCGTATGGAGCCAGGGGCGTAGCGCAGGCTCCTGCAGGGGGAGGCTGGGACAGGCTGGGGTACCCCTTGAACTCAATTTCTACGACTATCCCCGAGTTGTGAGAAACTGGTGAGGGGGGGGGATTCGGAAGGACGGGGCGACATCATGTAGATTTACACCATGGCATCGTGCTCCACAGCAAGCGAACGTCTCCCACAAACGGCAACATAGCGCGGCACAAAAACTCGGACTCTTTCCCCTGAGGGAAACGCGCACAGGCCTGCAGAACGGCTTATTTCCACCCTGTCAGAAATGGCACCTCAGCATGTGCCTTCCCTCGTCACTGAACAGGGCATATTGAACAGGGTCGAGGGCTGGAGGGCTGGCAGCTCGTCCTGTTCTCTTCCGTGAATGTCTAGCTGATTTGTCTTGCCAATAAAATATTATTTAACCGGGAGATGGAAACGTGCAGAGAAATGGATAGAGAGTGAGCGGAGACAAATGGAGGCGGGGGCTGGGGAGAGCGAGGGTAGGGAAACAGACAATAGGAAAAAGTAGAAAGAGGAAACATGCAGCAATGGAGAGAACACATCAGAAGAGCAGCTGTAAAATGGGATTGCGAGAGGGAAAATGAAAGGACATGTGGGACAGAGGAGAAGAGCACGAGGTGACCCAACAGGAGTAGATGGGTACTGGGGAGACATGACAGAAGTTAGAGATTAAATAGGTGCGACGGGGGTAAGAGGGCTGAGATATAGGGGTGCTTAGAGCGACGGAGATGCAGGGAAGGAGAGTGACGGTCACAGAAGGGGAGAGGTGTATAGAGATGGCGGGAGGCGGACGAGGAAAATGGTTAGAGAAGGAAAGATGAAGGAAGCACGAGTGAGAAAAGGAAGACGTAAGAGGGTGAAAATGCGTAGAAAACAGAAAAGATTAATAGGTGGGGGAGAGGGCTAGCGAGGGGAGAGCAACAGAATAGACGATCGTGATTAGAGGGTGAAAGGGAGAGAGATGAGAGATCGTGGGACGGAGGTGAAGAGAGAGATATTCGTATAACGTGTAAGAGGAGATAGCTGAAGTGATAGATGAGTTGAGATGAGGATGAGGGACATCGAGAGGTAGGCGATTAAATGGAAACGTATTGAAAGGAGATGGGCAGTTGGAGGAAATTAACAAACAAGACGGAGGGCATTGCTGTGGGGAGGGGGTGGAGGAGAAATGCACACGGCGGGCAGGGGAGGGGGCGGAGCGGGGAGAGCGGCATGTGGGTGTGAAGAAGCCGGGGCCTTTGAAGTGAAGCTAAGCTTCACTTCAAAAGGTGTCGGGAGGAATGCGGCTGAGGGAACAGACGGCGATTGCGGCTGAGGGAACTGATGTGCACGCGCTTTTAAGCTCAATGCACATGCGCATTGAGCTTAAAAGTCACGGGCACTGCAAGGAATCGCCACGATTCCTTGCTTCTTAGTTAAAGGTTGTTTAAGCCGCAATAGGCTCGCAAGCTCGATGCGCATGCGCATCGACAGGCGAGACCTAATAATGGAATGTGTAGTGATTCAGAGCACTTTTGAGATGTAAATTAGTCCCTCACGCACGGCAATGCAAGCACACCACAGGAGGCGGAATGATACAGTCATTAGAATTAAATGTGAGAAATACACTCCTCTGAGCGAACCCAAAGCACATTCTATTTATATTGGTTTAAAGAATTAGTAACGATACGTCAATGGACAGCTGTGCTCTCAGCCCAGACCTAAAAATATTCAAGAGAAAACCAGCATAACCTTTCTGATTGGTACTGAAACAAAGGACAGTCAAAGGACAGTCAAGACATGGGAACTCAAACCACCACAGCACCAAAGCATTGAAATATATTTGGTAGCAGCATAGAGAGGGTAGTTAAAACTTCAATTATTTTTTTATTTCTGATTTTAACAATAAGGGATTATTAAACCTCCAATAAATTGCAAAACCTTTATCTGGGGGTGTTCTAGCATGGGGGGGGGCGGGTACCCTTGCTAAGCCCCCCCATGCAAATGTGGGCATCCCTTTGCCTCTGCGCCCATACCCCATTACAGACGCGGGCGCAGAGCCAAAGAAGCTCTCAGGAGGCGCACTGACAGCGCGTCCTGAGAGAAGCCCTCTGGACCGGGGTCCCACAGACCCCAGACATCCCCTTGCAGGTGGGTGCAGTCACTGACAGGGGGCGCACTAATAGTGTACCACCTTTTAGGTGGTGCATGTGAGAAGTTGGCCTGGTATATGCTGCTCACTAGTTCTAGTGATCACCTTGTACCATGCCAAGCAACCCTTATGGTGCAGGTTGTAAAGTCAACCTTATAGACAAGCTATCCTAGGGGTAGCATGGACTAAGCAGTCTTAGGCTAAACTCTGTAAAGGCATGTGAAGCAAGCTGTTTTACCATACACAATCCCCTTGAATACCAAATGAAAGGACACCACACAGATATATATTGAAAATATATATATATTTATTTCTACAAATATCCCCTATACTCTTTATGAGCACAGAAGCAAACGCGTTAAAACAAAACACAGTTTAAATACACAAAAGTTGCACGAATATGGATGAGCCCTAGGGGCCACCTAAACCATATACTAAAATAGTGGTATAAGAACCACTATGGGGAAAGTGAAGAGGCCTAGGGCCTGGGGAATCGCTGGAGCTGATCGGGACTAGCAGTGAAGAAGTCGGGAAAGGCCCGCGGGACTCGGGTGCAGTGCGGAAAGCGCACGCAATACCAATGCAATGTCAATGGTGCGTAAAAGTTACAAAGTTAGTTATTAAGGAACCTTCCGAGTGACCTAGAAGGATGAAACTTTAGACACAGACACTAGAGGTGTGTACCAGTGTGGGAACACCGGCGGAGCTGAGTTACCTCACCCACAGGAAGCGGGTGCACAGGGTTGAAGTAGTGTCGGGTTTCGTCACGCAGGTCGATGGTGCTTGGAGCTGAAGATGCTGCAGGCGGCTCGATGTGAAGAGTTCCGGTGGACCCAAGGGTGGATCTGAAGAGGTGAAGACCTGAAAGCAGAGGGGACAATGTTCAAAGTCACCAGCCAGTGACTACCGTGGAACCAGGACGGAACCAGGCAATGTCGGGTGCAAACAGGTGATGTCGTGAAGATTGTCTCTGCAGCCACGTGGACACGAAGAGGTCAAGGACGTCCAGGAGTCGGTCACGAGCTGTCCCACGTAGGCTCTCGCTGATGGCGGTGTCGGCAACTTGATTGGAGCAAACAGGCCTTGGCTAAAGCAAGCCACGCAGGAAGTGATTCAAGCTTCTCACTCGGACCAGCAAGGTCAGAGCGGCTGCTCCTTTTCAGGGGAGCAAGGGCCAATCTGGAGCAACCAGATCAGCGGTGTAGTTTGTCGTTTTCGTCGCCAAGATGGCCGCTAGCCACGTGGCAAGTGGCAAGTGGCCGGGATGGCGCGTCGAGTGGCACGGTGCAAAAGGGCCCCACGCAGATCGTGGAGATGCTGGGGGGCTGATCTTTGGTGCAAGGGCTGCTCGAGGTTGGGGCTTCTCAAACCCCAAAGCACAGCGTCGAGGGTGCCTCTGATGCTGCGCAGTCAGCGTTTCGGGGGTCTTCCAAGAGGTCCGGTCCCACGTCTCTCGATGCCTCCACGGGTCCCTTCTTCGCAGGGACTGTGGATCGGGCTGTGAGAAGTCTGGGAGTCTGGGTCTTGTCAGGCTCTGGGCTCGGGCTCCGGCAGGAGGCGGCGGCAAAGCAGACGTCGAGTTGCTGGTTGGTGCCTGTGTTCACAGGGTGGTCACTCCTTGGCCACAAGGGAGATTCTCTTCAGTCTTCTGAGCAGCAGAATGTCGAAGTCCAGTCTTCTTCTGTATTTCAAGTTGATTCAGGATGATCTGAAGTCTCAGGACACAGCTCCCACTCTTATTCGAATCTGGGGGGCCGGATCACCTACTAGGTCCCTCCTCTGGGTGGAACCAGGAAGGGGAGTGGTTACACCCCCTTTCCTTTGTCCAGTTTCGCGCCAGGACTGGGGCTGGAAGGCCCCAGCACCGGTTTGAACTGGCCTATGCACAGGGACACCTTGTGTGCCCCAGGCATGTCTGATTCTATTCAGCCCTGTCCTACCCAATACACAAAATCCTGTCTGGGGTGGTGCTAGCACCTCCCAAGGCAGGAAACCCTTTGTCCAAGCTGCCCTCGCTGGAAGGACTCCCAGCAGCAGGAGGTCAGACTTGTGTCTGCGGTGGCAGCATCCATCTTGTGATGCTGAGGCTCTGTTTAACTTTAACCGGGGTTCAGGCTAGGTACATGTCGTGTCCCTCTAGAAGGGTGGAATGCTACCCCCGTCGCCAGAACTGGCGAGGGGGTAGTATTCCAATTCGTATGACACCTTACTCGACATGTTTTGATAAAGCCAAACCCAAGATAGCATTTAACCGCGAGGATTATAATGCACTTAAGAGTATATGGTATGGCAGTATCATGAAACAGCTAAAGGACATGGTTCCGAAAGCTGCAGACAGGCTCAGCTCATGCCAGAGCACCATCTCACATATTTCCAAGCACTCTGCCTCCAGGATTGAGGAGGCCTTCCATAGGAGTGGCTGATAGGAACATGTGTGTCCATTTTAGGTTAGGTATAGGCATACTACACCTAAGTAAGGGGTGGTTACACCGACTTACCCCAGCTGAGTGATCAGCCAGTTGTGTCAAATATGGAGGCCAGGCCAGGGGTGGCATAATACATGCTGCAGCCCCTGGTAGGCCTTGGAAGCACCTATGCCCTGGGTACCTGGGTACACTGTTACAGGGGCCAATAAGGTGAACCAGTTCCAATGTCGTTATGCACCTAAAGTACATGGGTAACAATTTAGAGAGAGAACAGCAGGCTGTGGGTCTGATTAGCAGGCCCACAGCCACATTAAGTCATAAACCAGTGAAGCAAAAAGCAAAAATTTGGGGTGACCATAGGATAGCAGACCCTACTCTCCTACACAACCCCCCCCCCCAAACGCAGGGACATTAGACTAACCTTGACCAGTTGTGTCTTCATGTTCTAAGTGGAAGTACCTGGAGAGACCATCTGCATTACCATGGTCAGTCCCTGGGCGGTGCTCCACTGTAAAGTCCATCCCCTGTAGGGAAATGGACCACCTGAGCAGTTTGGGGTTTTCACCCTTCCTCTGATTAAGCCATAAGAGGGGCGTATGGTCGGTCTGAATCTTGAAGTGAGTGCCAAACAAGTATGGTCTCAACTTCTTCAGGGCCAACACCACAGCAAAGGCCTCCCTCTCAATGGCTGACCAACGTTTCTCTCTGGGGGTCAGCCTTCTGCTAATGAAAGCAATGGGCTGGTCTTGACCATCTACATTAAGTTGTGAAAGCACAGCTCCCACTCCCAACTCAGAAGCATCTGTTTGGACAATAAACTCTCTTGAGTAGTCAGGACTCTTCAGGATAGGTGCAGAGCACATGGCCTTCTTCAGGTCATCAAATGCCTTTTGACAGTATTCTGTCCACTGAACCTTTTTGGGCATCTTCTTGGATGTCAGATCATTAAGAGGAGTCACAATGGACCCATAGTTCTTAACAAACTTCCTGTAGTACCCAGTCAGGCTCAAAAAAGCTCTGACCTGAGTCTGGGTAGTTGGAGGAGTCCAGTCCTTGGTGGTCTGAATCTTACTCTCCTGTGGTTGAACTTGGCCTCCACCCACAAGGTGGCCCAAGTACACAACCTTACTCTGCCCTATCTGGCACTTGGTTGCCTTGATAGTGAGGCCTGCCTTTTGCAGAGCCTCTAGCACTTCCTTCAGGTGGACCAGGTGATCCTCCCAGGTGGAGCTAAAGACAGCAATATCGTCCAGATATGCTGCACAAAAGTCATCCAACCCAGTAAGGACTTGATTCACCAACCTTTGGAAGGTGGCAGGTGCATTTTTCAAACCAAAGGGCATCACCACAAACTGGTAATGCCCACTGGGGGTAGAAAATGCTGTCTTGGCTTTAGACTCCTCAGCTAACCTGATTTGCCAGTAGCCAGCTGTCAAGTCAAATGTGCTCAAATACTTGGCAGAAGCCAATTTGTCTATGAGCTCATCTGCCCTTGGAATTGGGTGTGCATCTGTCCTGGTGACAGCATTGAGTCCTCTGTAATCCACACAGAACCTCATCTCTCTCTTTCCATCTTTGGTGTGAGGTTTGGGGACCAGAACCACTGGGCTAGCCCAGGGGCTCTCTGAAGGCTCAATGACACCTAACTCCAGCATCTTTTGTACCTCAGCCTTGATACAGTCTCTGACATGGTCAGGCTGCCTGTAAATTTTGTTCTTTACAGGAAGACTATCACCAGTGTCCACCACATGGGTACACCAGTTAGTCTGACTGGGTGTCAGGGAGAACATATGTCGATATGACTGCAAAACCTGTCTACAGTCATGTTGCTGATGTTCACTGAGGCTGCCATCTAAGGCCACACCATCAACTGAGCCATCCTCAGGATTCTGAGTCAGCAGGTCTGGGAGAGGGTCACTCTCTTCCTCCTGCCCCTCATCTGTAGCCATGAGCAAGCCCATGTCTTTCCTGTCAACATATGCTTTCAGCCTGTTAACATGGAGCACCCTGTGGGGGCTCCTGGGAGTTCCAAGGTCCACCAAGTAGGTAACCTCTCCCTTTTTCTCAAGGATTGTATGGGGTCCAGACCATTTGTCTTGGAGTGCTGCTGGGGCCACTGGCTCCAACACCCATACCTTCTGTCCAGGCTGGTACTCAGTCAGGATAGCCTTTTGGTCATGCCAGGCTTTCTGTAATTCCTGGCTGGCCTCAAGGTTTTTGGATGCCTTCTCCATATACTCAGCCATCCTGGAGCGGAGACCAAGTACATAGTCCACTATGTCTTGCTTGGGCTTTTTGAGAGGTAACTCCCATCCTTCCCTCACCAGACATAGGGGTCCTCTTACAGGGTGCCCAAACAACAATTCAAAGGGGCTGAAGCCAACACCTTTTTGTGGGACCTCTCTGTAAGCAAACAGAAGGCAGGGCAGAAGGATATCCCATCTTCGCCTGAGCTTCTCAGGTAATCCTTTGATCATGCCCTTTAGGGTCTTGTTGAATCTCTCAACAAGCCCATTGCATTGTGGATGATAGGGAGTGGTGAACTTATAGTTGACACCACATACCTTCCACATAGCTGTCAAGTATCCTGACATGAAGTTTGCACCCCTGTCAGATACTACCTCCTTAGGAAACCCCACTCTGGAGAAAACTCCAAGTAAGGCCCTGGCCACAACAGGAGCTGTTGTGGTCCTAAGTGGAATTGCCTCTGGGTACCTGGTGGCATGGTCCACCACCACCAGTATGAATCTGTGCCCAGATGCTGTAGGGGGATCCATTGGTCCCAACAATGTCAATCCCTACCCTTTCAAAGGGCACCCCCACCACAGGTAGTGGTATCAGGGGGGCCTTTGTGGTACCACCTGCTTTGCCACTTGCTTGGCAGGTTACACAGGAGCGACAAAACTCCTTTGTATCTTCTGACATGTGAGGCCAGTGAAAGTGACAGACAAGTCTGTCCCATGTTTTGTTCTGGCCTAGGTGTCCTGCTAAGGGAATATCGTGTGCCAAGGTAAGCAGGAAGCCCCTAAATTGCAGAGGTATGACCAACCTCCTGGTTGTACCAGGCTTGGGGTCTCTACCCTCTGAATAAAGGAGTCCATCATCCCAATAAACCTTATGGGTACCTTGAGCATTCCCAGCAGCCTCAGCAGCAGCCTGCTGTCTGAGGGGTTCAAGAGAAGGACAGGATAACTGAGCCTGCCCCAAGTCTGCCCTAGAAGGTCCCCCTGTCCCCAGAAACTCAACCTGATCAGGTTCAAGCTCTATAGGGACAGTTCCTTCAGGGGTCTCAGAATCATTTTCCTGTGAAGGCTGATCCTCACTTGTAGGCATTTGGGAAGGCACAGCCTTTACCCTCCTGTTCCTTGTCTTGGAAGGCACTTGGTCCATTGTTCCAGGATCCAAGACCTGAGGTTCAGAGAGGCACTTTTTGGCCTGTGACCTGGTCACAGCAAGGACATGTGATGATATCCCTAACATCTCTGCATGAGTCCTGTACTCAACTTCTGACCAGAAAGAGCTCTCCAGGTCATTGCCCAACAAACATTCTACTGGGAGATCAGCACTAACCACAACTCTTTTTAGGCCAGTTACCTCTCCCCAGGAAAAGGTAACAATTGCCACACTGTGTAGTAGTGACATTGCTGGCGTTGGTCATCAGGTAATTATCACCTGGTAGGTACTGTCCAGGGTCCCCAAAGCTAGGCGTCACCATAGTGACACTGGCACATGTGTCCCTGTATGCTTGAGCCACTTTTTCATTAATTAAAGGTGTCTGTCTGTACTTGCCCAAATTATTGGGACTGATAGTAGGGGGAAAATCAATCTCCCCATCACAAATCAGAACAGCCTGTGTGGGGATTCTGACTAGGTCAGAATCTCCCTCAGTTCCCAAGGTGATACCCACTACCCCCTTAGTCTGTGGACCAACACTGCTAACTGTACTAGTGGGTGCAGGTGCCTTAGGGGCTGCAGTGTTGGGGGCTCCACCCTTTTTACAATCACTTGTCCAGTGAGTGGTGTTTTTGCAGAAGCTACACCAGGGTTTTCTTTGACCTTCTTTCTTCTTCTTCTTGGAAGGTTGGGACCCACCCTCAGTATTAGTTTGGGGCCCTGTTGAAGACTTCTGGTCTTTAGTTTTCTGCTCCCCACCCTTCTGGTCTGTTTTCTTTTGGTCACCACCCTGGTTCTGGTTCTGGTTCTTTTGCTTAACTCTGGTTCTAACCCATTTGTCTGCCCTCTTTCCCAATTCTTGGGGAGAGGTTAGATCTGAGTCAACCAAATGTTGATGCAACTGCTGGTTCTGACAGTTATTTAAAATCTGTTCTCTCATAAGCAATTTGTACAATCCTTCATAGTCTGTAACCTTACTTCCCAGCAACCAGCCCTCCAGAGCCTTAGTGGCACATTCAACAAATTCAGACCAGTCCTGAGTCTGTGTCTTCTGGCTATCTCTGAACATTAACCTGTACTGTTCAGTGGTTAAGCCTAACCCATCAATCAGAGCACTCTTCAGGACCAGGTAGTTTCTAGAATCCCCATCACTAACTGTGAGGAGTCTGTCTCGGCCTCTACCTTCAAAGGAGAGCCACAAGATTGCTGCCCACTGCTCCTGAGGGACCTGCTGTACTTTGCAAGCTCTCTCAAGTGCAGTCATCCACTTGTGGATATCATCCCCAACTTTGTAGGGGGGCACAATCTTACTCAGGTTTCTATTGTCATAGGACCTGTCTTTATCCTTAGGGATAGTGCTGCCACCAGTGGATCCTAATCCACTCTCTCTAGGCTGCCTTGCTCTAGCAAGTTTCTCTTTGGCCAGGGCAACTTCTAACTCTTGCTTCTGGATCCTAAGTTCAGCCTCTCTCATTTTGGCCTCATGTTCCCTTCTCTGAGGGCTAGTCAACTCCCTTCTGGAGTTGGCATGAGAACCTCTAGAAACATGGGAAGTATTGGATTCACCTGAGTGATTCCTCCTCCTCCTATGCTCCTGGTTAAGTCCATTTGGGGGGTCTGAATGGGTTGGACCCGCCTTCAGTCCCAAATAAGCTTAAGTTAGCCTGGTTAAGCCTGCTGACTAACACCTGGCTATTTCTACCATCATCAGAATCACTTTCTGCCTCCTCCTCCTCCTCTTCTTCTTCCTCAGGCTGAGTATTCCCAGGGGTCTGGTCTTCCTCATCTATCTGGATGACAGGGGCAGGGTCATCAGGGTTATCATCTTCAGAAGGAGAAACTTCCTCACCAGTCCCTGAGGGGCCTGGTTTGGAGTTCTTTAGAGCTTCAGACTGGTCTAACAGCTCTCTGAGGTGTCCTGCTGTAGGAGTAGGACCTGTTTTGATTCCTCTCATGGAACACAGTTGCCTCAGTTCCTTAAATGGAAAGATAGCAAATTTGGATGGTGCCCTTGGAGGGTCACTCTCAACAGAGTTGGGTCCAGTGGATCCCTCTGCTCCAGACATTGCTCTAGTGTGGTGGATGTGTTGCAATCTACCTACACTTGTGTTTTCCTACAAAACCTATCTAGTAGTTGTAGTCAGGGTGTGCTACTCCCTATCCTCTACAACAACTAAGTTCAGTAGAACTTAAGTATATCTAGTCTTGTTTTAGTGTACCCATCAGGTGCCTGTATGATCTTTCAAATGATATTTCCAAAGATTGTAATGGTAAAACAACAGCAAGCTCAAATCCCAATCCGCTGCTCACCAATGTGAGTTGGCCTGGTATATGCTGCTCACTAGTTCTAGTGATCACCTTGTACCATGCCAAGCAACCCTTATGGTGCAGGTTGTAAAGTCAACCTTATAGAAAAGCTATCCTAGGGGTAGCATGGACTAAGCAGTCTTAGGCTAAACTCTGTAAAGGCATGTGAAGCAAGCTGTTTTACCATACACAATCCCCTTGAATACCAAATGAAAGGACACCACACAGATATATATTGAAAATATATATATATTTATTTCTACAAATATCCCCTATACTCTTTATGAGCACAGAAGCAAACGCGTTAAAACAAAACACAGTTTAAATACACAAAAGTTGCACGAATATGGATGAGCCCAAGGGGCCACCTAAACCATATACTAAAATAGTGGTATAAGAACCACTATGGGGAAAGTGAAGAGGCCTAGGGCCTGGGGGAATCGCTGGAGCTGATCGGGACTAGCAGTGAAGAAGTCGGGAAAGGCCCGCGGGACTCGGGTGCAGTGCGGAAAGCGCACGCAATACCAATGCAATGTCAATGGTGCGTAAAAGTTACAAAGTTAGTTATTAAGGAACCTTCCGAGTGACCTACAAGGATGAAACTTTAGACACAGACACTAGAGGTGTGTACCAGTGTGGGAACACCGGCGGAGCTGAGTTACCTCACCCACAGGAAGCGGGTGCACAGGGTTGAAGTAGTGTCGGGTTTCGTCACGCAGGTCGATGGTGCTTGGAGCTGAAGATGCTGCAGGCGGCTCGATGTGAAGAGTTCCGGTGGATCCAAGGGTGGATCTGAAGAGGTGAAGACCTGAAAGCAGAGGGGACAATGTTCAAAGTCACTAGCCAGTGACTACCGTGGAACCAGGACGGAACCAGGCAATGTCGGGTGCAAACAGGTGATGTCGTGAAGATTGTCTCTGCAGCCACGTGGACACGAAGATGTCAAGGATGTCCAGGAGTCGGTCACGAGCTGTCCCACGTAGGCTCTCGCTGATGGCGGTGTCGGCAACTTGATTGGAGCAAACAGGCCTTGGCTAAAGCAAGCCACGCAGGAAGTGATTCAAGCTTCTCACTCGGACCAGCAAGGTCAGAGCAGCTGCTCCTTTTCAGGGGAGCAAGGGCCAATCTGGAGCAACCAGATCAGTGGTGTAGTTTGTCATTTTCGTCGCCAAGATGGCCGCTAGCCACGTGGCAAGTGGCCGGGATGGCGCGTCGAGTGGCACGGTGCAAAAGGGCCCCACGCAGATCGTGGAGATGCTGGGGGGCTGATCTTTGGTGCAAGGGCTGCTCGAGGTTGGGGCTTCTCAAACCCCAAAGCACAGCGTCGAGGGTGCCTCTGATGCTGCGCAGTCAGCGTTTCGGGGGTCTTCCAAGAGGTCCGGTCCCACGTCTCTCGATGCCTCCACGGGTCCCTTCTTCGCAGGGACTGTGGATCGGGCTGTGAGAAGTCTGGGAGTCTGGGTCTTGTCAGGCTCTGGGCTCGGGCTCCGGCGGGAGGCGGCGGCAAAGCAGACGTCGAGTTGCTGGTTGGTGCCTGTGTTCACAGGGTGGTCACTCCTTGGCCACAAGGGAGATTCTCTTCCGTCTTCTGAGCAGCAGAATGTCGAAGTCCAGTCTTCTTCTGTATTTCAAGTTGATTCAGGATGATCTGAAGTCTCAGGACACTGCTCCCACTCTTATTCGAATCTGGGGGGCCGGATCACCTACTAGGTCCCTCCTCTGGGTGGAACCAGGAAGGGGAGTGGTTACACCCCCTTTCCTTTGTCCAGTTTCACGCCAGGACTGGGGCTGGAAGGCCCCAGCACCGGTTTGAACTGGCCTATGCACAGGGACACCTTGTGTGCCCCAGGCATGTCTGATTCTATTCAGCCCTGTCCTACCCAATACACAAAATCCTGTCTGGGGTGGTGCTAGCACCTCCCAAGGCAGGAAACCCTTTGCCCAAGCTGCCCTCGCTGGAAGGACTCCCAGCAGCAGGAGGTCAGACTTGTGTCTGCGGTGGCAGCATCCATCTTGTGATGCTGAGGCTCTGTTTAACTTTAACCGGGGTTCAGGCTAGGTACATGTCGTGTCCCTCTAGAAGGGTGGAATGCTACCCCCGTCGCCAGAGCTGGCGAGGGGGTAGTATTCCAATTCGTATGACACCTTACTCGACATGTTTTGATAAAGCCAAACCCAAGATAGCATTTAACCGCGAGGATTATAATGCACTTAAGAGTATATGGTATGGCCGTATCATGAAACAGCTAAAGGACATGGTTCCGAAAGCTGCAGACAGGCTCAGCTCATGCCACAGCACCATCTCACATATTTCCAAGCACTCTGCCTCCAGGATTGATGAGGCCTTCCATAGGAGTGGCTGATAGGAACATACGTGTCCATTTTAGGTTAGGTATAGGCATACTACACCCAAGTAAGGGGTGGTTACACCGACTTACCCCAGCTGAGTGATCAGCCAGTTGTGTCAAATATGGAGGCCAGGCCAGGGGTGGCATAATACATGCTGCAGCCCCTGGTAGGCCTTGGAAGCACCTATGCCCTGGGTACCTGGGTACACTGTTACAGGGGCCAATAAGGTGAACCAGTTCCAATGTCGTTATGCACCTAAAGTACATGGGTAACAATTTAGAGAGAGAACAGCAGGCTGTGGGTCTGATTAGCAGGCCCACAGCCACATTAAGTCATAAACCAGTGAAGCAAAAAGCAAAAATTTGGGGTGACCATAGGATAGCAGACCCTACTCTCCTACAGTGCACATTCAGTGTGCCTCCTGATTCCACTATTTCTTCTGCACCCGCATATGTAATATGGCACGGGCACAGATGCAAATGGATTCCCTCATTTGCATGGGGCCACACCGCCATGAAAAGGAGGGAACGACCCCTGAAGATAGCACTGGCGCTTTATGTGCACAAGCACTATTGGTATTACAGAAGGGGCCGCACAAGCGTCTGCAGCCACTTCTGTAATACCAAAGTGCCTTGGCGAGCACTAAGTGGGCACAAGCGCCTGTTGCGCCCCAGGGGCACCTTGTATAATATGGCCCACGGTCTGCTATACTCCAGGGCAGACAGTGTTTTGGATACAGAGCATGGAACTGAAGGCAGAATTTTGGGTGGAAATAAGTTACAGGGTGCTAATCTTGACTGTAGGGCCACGGTAGGAAGCTGAAGTTTGCTGTAAATTTGACAGGATAGTTGCGCTGCCTCATGGAGTACTACTAATAATGATAGAGGTTCAACGAGAGCAGCAGGAAAATATTGAGCAATGTATGTTTTTTCCAGCTGCTGAAAGACCTGGAGAATTTAGCACAGTGAAGAAGTGGTGGAAGTCTATTAAGTGCAGTCCAGTCTTTAGGAGGTGTGTTTTGGTCAATTTGGGGAGGATACCATTAGGGCCTGGTTTACTGCAATTCAAAATACTGAAGTCTTATGAAGAAAAAGGAGCTTTTTGTGACCTCTCCCGCTGGACGTCACTTACTCAGCAATGAAGGCAGAGTTGTTTCGGCAGCTTATAATTAGGGGTACATTTTCTGAGTTTGACCAGTAGTCATCTTGACTTTCAAAACATTAGAGTGCTGTGCAGTGCAAACAGCAGCTGCTGGTCTTTGGCTAGTTCTGAATGGCCTGCTGTGCGTTGGGAGGAAAGTAAGGAATCCTCAGGCTCAACAGATATGCAGAGCAAAAGGCAGCACGTTTGGCCGTGAGCACTCAGAGTCTGTGGTGGATGTCATCACCGTCAAAGGCTGAACAAGTTCGAAGTAGTGTACCGGCACCTGGCAGCGCTGACAGTGAAGCGTTATTAAGCTCCTTTCTCCTCTGCAGCACTCAAGAAATTCCTATTTCAAAATCTCTTCAGTCCCTGAAAGAGTGAAAAGCAGTCAACCGTGAGGCAGAACTGGAGAGCACCAGTAACAAACATTGGCCAAGCAAATAGGTGTTACCTATGAGAGCCATCTGCTTCGGCTATTTTTTGTAGCCATGCTGTAAAGCAGGGCAGATGTTTTGCAGTGTGGCCAAAACTAATGTAAAAAAGCACTTTGATGAAGCCAAGGCTATTTATTTTTTTTGGGTGCAGCATGAGCGCTCTCTCTTGCAAGATATATTTTATATAAGGATCCTGCAGCCCACCCATTGCTTAACATTAATTGGCTTCATGGTCACTCTTACGTGCGGCCTTTTAATTGGACAGCACACGCGGACTTCAGTTCCTCTTTTTTCGTCTGTAGCATGGACCAAGTACTGATTGCTTCAGCTTGATTGCTGCCCATCCCGCGGATTGTATTGTAATTGAGGCACTACTTATATTTTTTCTTCTTCTTTGTCTGCCTTGCCATTTGTAGCTATGTTTCACTATGCCACACACACTTCAAAGAAGTCCATTCAAATGGATGATTGTGACAACAGAGGTTATCTGCTTACAAATGAATTTTTACTAAGACATGAGAGCAATTGCTTATGTTGTTTGATAGGATTAACAGATTAGCTCAGAATCAAAGGTGTGTCATTCAGAGACCTAGCATGCATTGGCAAAGCAAACAGCTCTCGCCTTTGAAACTATTGACTCTGCCATTGTCTTTTATTCATGCTGTACAGCATGGGACTTGCTGACTTTGGCAATGATTTGTAGCCATGTTGTGTAGCATTGTGGGGTTATGCAGCATTGCTAAAAATAATAATAAAACTAAAGACTATGATGTTTCCAGTGCTTGGCTATAAATCATTGTCAAAGTCAGCAAATCCCATGCTGTACCTCGAACAAAAGTTCATGGTAGAGCCGATAGTCTCAAAGGCAGGAGTTACTGACTTTGCCAATGCTTGTTAGGTCTCAGCACAACACCGTTGTGATTTTGAGCTAATCAATTAATCTCCCCATGCACGAAAAAGAAGGGGGGGGGGCATTTGGGGAAAAACATCCTAGCACATAATGAAGGCAATTGTGCCTATGTCCGTGTCATAGTAAAAATACATTTGGAAGAAGGTAACATATGTTGTTAAAATAAACATGCATTTGAACGGAGAAAATAGCTTCTTTGAAGTGCGTATAGCATAGTAAAACCGCTAAAAAATGGCAAGAGTTTCAACATGGACAACATAGGAGCAAAAATAAACGTAGTGCCTCAATCACTGCGGAAGGAGAGCCCTCAACCTGAATCAATCAATACTTGACCTGTGCTCCAGCAAAATAAATTGAAGTGAAGCTGGACAATTAGAAGGCAGCAAATAGGAGAGAAAACGAAGCCAGCGAATGTTAAGCAATGAGAGGCTACAAGTCCCTAACATACAATATCTCTAGCAAACAAGAGCACAAGCGCTGTCACAGGAGAGACCTAAAACAGACTCCAGCCATCATATCCACCTAACTTCTACTTGCTAAAGAGAGAAGAATGGCTGCGAGTTATCCTGTGAGAGGATGCTGCTTGTTTACACACAACTGTAGAAATATTCCAGCAGTATAAAAAGGGGCTGTCATGGAGACAATGGTGCTGTTCAAACAAAAGGAAGGAGGGCAAATATGTTGAGTTGTATCCTGAAGATATTGTTTTAGTGCAATGGGAAACAAGCATGAATTGCAGGGTATAAGAAACACGTTATTTCAGAGCACTCTGATAAAGCGTGTATATACAAATGTTAATCCTTTTATGGGTTCCGGAGTAGCATGCTACGTGCCAAACAAGTGCTTAAACACCCCACCGGGGGCAACCAGCGCTATATAAATGCAAAACTTTTCCCCCCTCTTTTATTCCTCCGCTATCCTTCCCAATCCAATTAACTGACTAATATCTACCACTCAAATTACTTTCACATTTCACTACACTAATTCACCACTAATCCTTCATGGGTTCCAGAGTAGCATGAGTGTGGTTTGTCGTCAAGCCGAATATGCATCACGTTGGGGGGCAAAGAACCATCAGAGAAAAGAATCAAGGCCTCGGAGAAAGCACAATCAAGATCACTGCACTACCAACAGCACTAAAACCCTCTCTCTTACATTAGGGAAGGAGCGCCAAGGACAGAGGGTGCCTTGTGCACCAACACGTGACCTGAACCCGTGGTTGCTTCCCCTTTGGGGCATCTCGAGGAAATAAACAGATCTTCACATCTGAAATGCACACAAAGAGCACCTGATTAATACATGATATTTGCAGCCTCCCTGAACACGCCCTGAAACTGAACCCTCTGCAGAGAGGCCAAGCGAGCGAACCGTGGACGGCTGGGGCAGGTCGGACGGCTTCATTCTTCACCGCCCAGGCAGAGAGGACACTAGAGCGAGGCAGAAGGCGCCCGGCGTCGCACAGCCCGAATAAAGACAGTCGTGTCGGCACAGGGCCTGCGGCAGGCACATCTCAACAAACCAGTGTTTGTTTAACGCTTGCATACGTTAAAGGCAAGAGCAGGCTGGCTCTGCCAGCGGGCGATCGTTCATGTAACTCTACCTCTGGAGAAGCACGCAACTGACAGGCGCGGGAAAGATATACACTGGTGATATTGCACAGTCTGATTCAAGTGGGAGTAGAAGGGTTTGAGAGAATGCCCTCCCGGCTACAACCGGGCCCCCGTGGCCCAGCGCCGGCTGCAGTGCTCCTCTGGGGATGAACCCCTTCCCCCTGTTCCAATAACTATGAAGGTCTACTTTCTGTTCTTTTTTTCCATCACTGTGAGAATCCCGTTAAGATGGCCACAGGGCAAGCAGGGTCTACTGGGAACAACTGTGGGGTGGAGGCCTTTTGCTCCGGAGCTTCCCCGGCCTGGCCTACAATGGATTTTTGGTATCTGACTTTTCAACTCCAACCTCGTGTACAGAAAAGTTGTCCGAATATATGGATTTTCTTGCGCAAATATATGGATTTCCGCTGCTCACCAGTCGGTGCTCTGTACACCAACTGAAGGTCACACTTGCTGAATGGCTTGATCTCCCATTAGATCGCAGAATAGAATAGCTTTACCATTTTTTTTAATAATACTAACATGTTACATTTTTCCTTTGACAACCTTAAGAACAAAAATAACATGTTTTGATTACATTTTTTCCATGTTGTTGTTGTATGTACATAATATTGGTTTTCAGAGTCCAAGTTTTCGGAATTATGGGAAGAGAGGGAGATACACTGATTTGTCCAGGATCACCGAGGAGAGATCATGAGTTATAGTACAGGTGTCAAATTTATCTACCAAGCAATATATGCACACTCAAACTATTCTTTGTGACTCAAGTAAATATGTGCACCCCAGTGAGGTGGATTTTGCTCAGGATGTTTGCATATATTATTAGCTTTTAGTTAAACTAAAAATCAAAATGCCACAATCTATCGCTAGAACGCAATCATCCTTTGACAAAAGTACAGTGCAAATGCCAGAAAACAAACTGTGTAATGAAAACCTGCTTGGTGCAAACGGCAAGCGCAAAGCAAAGAAAGAACCAAGTCTAGAACATAAGGCAACCTTCCTACCCATAAACCTTTCTCACATTCATCCAATGTTTGGCAGCATAGGTGCCCTAAGCTCAAGATTTATATAAAAAAAAAAAAAAAAAAGAGAGTATATAGAGAACGCTTGAACGTAAATAGGTCAGTACAAAAGGAATTAAAAAAATGGTCACAAAACGCAAAATGAAAAAAATAAACAAATTCTGAATGTAAAACTGGTGATTTAAAAATATAAATACATTAAACTCTGTGGTATGACTACAAATAAATATCTTGCAAAGCATCCAAGTGACTTCATGCTTCAACTTGTGATTAATAGTCATTTAAGTCCAATGTGTTTAACTGAAGTACAACAAAGCAATGTTCCCAGCACTATCTGTACCTTTAAACGCCCAAAGATCCTAGGTTAGAGAGAACATCTCATTCTGTGTGCGTACATTTTTCAGAAGAGTACAACAAGGACACCAACCACCCAAACTAACGTTCAACAAGAAACAAAAAGAATAGCATCACTTCTGAAATTTCCTTACACACAATATGCAGATCAAAGATCCTTCATGGCCAGTAGTTCTATCACCACATCCAAAATCCAAATCCTGCGTGTAGTCCTGGGCGCCTTTCCAGTCAAAGGACATCACCATTCACAGTGTCAAAACCTCATGTCGGACCATAGATGCAGTGCCCTTTACGATATAGTGCATGTCCAACTGAAGCCGTCAACAATAGCTAATGCCCACTCGTGTGCCATACTCCTCAAAGTATATCGGAGAGCCACACAAGAGGTCAGCTCATGAGATACCAGAAAACTTCTCAAGCAGCTTTACGCCCTGAACCGGGAAGCAAAATGTAAATGCTGACTATATCATACAGCTTGTAAATTCTTGAGCGGTGACCCTTCAATAGGACCATGTAAAATGACGTTACCTGAACACTTGCTCTGCTCTGTAGAGGCTCCCCGCTTCCAGGTGCGTCCTAAAGTTCTTTAGCGAGAGCTGAGAGAGTGGCAGATCATCATCAAAAGCAGCATTGCATCATGGGTCTGGGGAGCAAGAGGAAAAGCAATGTCACTTGCCATGGCTTTACAGATGCTTGGAAAAATAAATAGTTAAAGGCTGCACATGATTTTAGAGAGCACAGTGGACAATCCCAGAGAATTACAAAAAAGATTTAAGAAAGAGCAAGGAACATTTCCAAAACAAGCATTGGCAATGCCAATAGGTCTGGCTTTAAAGGAATGATGTATGGTAATATGAAGCATTACAAGTGAATTGCATGAGAATGGATAGGTATTTGTGTGGAAGCAAAGAACTGTAGAATAATATGGATATAGATTAAAAGGTCAGATGACCAGTGCACCATCAAGCCAGCCCTAAAAATCCATGTAGTTTAAGGACTGCCCTCCTCCCATCGGTGCTGCTGTGAGAAAAACATATATTAACTAGTTATCTAAAACACTTTAAAAGCATTGCAATGTCATGTGAGTGCCCCTGAAAATTCAAGCTCAACTAATACATGGCTCTGGGTGTAATTCAATGCTGTAGAAAGAAACAATTTGGCTGGTTCAGTCGAACGATTTAGTAAATGCTCGCTGTATGATTTGTAAAAATATACAGGAATACAAAACGGATAATTGATCCCGCCTGTATAGGTGTGGCCAAGATGGGATACAATGGTCACAGGAACACCAATTGTTGCATGAGTTCATTGACTATAATCCTGTGGGGAGTGTGCTCCAGGTATGATCAAAATATATACCTGAGGAAGTTCATGCAATGTTGAATATTCGAATGAGGAGTACAAGTCAAGAAAATAAGTATCCTTTTGTTTCTACTTACACCTTCATCCCTTATTCCAATCTTAAGAATCTCTTTCTTACAGCCTTGAAAAACTCCGACACGAAACATCAGGTGACAAATCGCAATATTTCCGACGACCACATGACTTGTCATCACACCACAATCTAGCATGTTACATTAGGAAGTGAGAAAAAGGTTTACGTGACATAACTGTCATGTCTGCTGGAAAAACCAAGGAGGTCTTACCTATGCATGAAAGCCTTTGATTTTACACAAAAAAGTGACCACTCATATTTAAAGTCTTCATAATTTATGAATACACGTTTTTCCAACAAACGGTTCATTGTGCCCCACACAACAAATGTGGACACTGAAAATAATACATTTGGGATTGATTTAGGACCTCCAGATTGACGCTTTTCTCCCCTCAAAAAGGATGATGACAATGTTAAAAGGTATTAACTTTCAACTGTGAAGGCTTCTGAAAGTCCCCCCGTTCCTTTAAACCCAGCATTATGTGGGTTATCAAAGAAATTGAATGCTGCATTCTCTGCACTTTATTGATCAAGTGCCCAGAAAGTAAGTACCTGAACCTGGAAAAAAAAAAGAGACCAAATGAAAAATGCCTAGAATAACTCCAAATGCTCCCCAGGTGGGGATCAGGGAGAGGGGTGATCAAGGAATTAATAAGAGGTCCTATGTATCAGAGTCTAAACCTACTAGGGTAAAGGTGCAGCCTACAACAGAAACTGGCTTCCACTGTCACCCAGACCAGAGTATCTCAATCAGCCACTTCTGATTTGCTCCACCAAAGGCATCAAATGACAAAAACATTAAGGTAGGTCTAAAGACTTAAGGGAACCAGACTCTGATTATAGAGTTAAGGACGTTTCAGAGGTCTGAGTTCATCCACCAGCACTTCAGGAAACTCTTCAAAACTAATCTCTCCAGGCTACCTTTTAAGCCGAGAGGAGGACGGCAACTGAAGAAATCTGTTTTGTGAACTATATCACACATCGAAATGACCTGCACCGTCCCCCCAAAGAAGCTTTTTGGAATCATAGAGAAAATGCAGTTTTCTTAACCACCTCAAAAGGAATGGACATCACTGCCCAAAAACTTTGTTAAAATAATAAACTTTCCTACTTGTTTAACAACCTCATAAATGGTCTGAAACAGCAAATTAGTTTATCTGACTAAATGCAGACAAATACAAATACAATGGAGAATACAAGAAGCAAGCCTGCACTACTGAGGGAAACTTCAACAATAAAATGACAAAGGTATGCTTGGATTATTCTCAGCATCTGGAAAATGTGTGGGTTGCATTCCATTCTATTGTTTTATGCCCTCCATGCCACACACAAAAGAGAACAGCCAGGTGTAAATCTGTCTTGGTCCTGCTACAATAGCAGGATTAGAGACTGAACTGCACCGCCAGGTCCCCTCCAGATGGGAACATAAGCAACCCCACAATACTTTCAGCCTACTTAGTCTTATCAGTAAGGTGTAGCTTGTGTTTCACGCCCTCTTACATGCCTCAATGTATTCGGCACTATACCAAACTTTTTGAGGCATGAGCATTAGGGAAATCACTGCAACAGTCTTTTTTGGATGCTGGCGGGGCAGTCACACGAGAGGTATGCATGTATACAGAACAATGCCCTACTCAATCTGGCCTTTCTTTAGCGTCACCCATTTGCGAATTATTGTTGAGTGGGTAATGCACCAGTTGTACACAGATGCAGGTCACAGCTTTAAACCCCAGCACAATGATCAACTTTTCACTTCCCAAAAAGGGAGCTACAGTTTATGGTACAGCAAGGCCCTTTGGAGCAGGCCCATTCACAGCCGGGATTTATTGGCATTTCATTTTTTCTACACACACACACACAATACGAGCAACTAGAACATTATTGGTACGCTTTTAAAAAAAAGAGGCATGCAATTTGAATATTTAGCAGTATCACAAATTCATATGGGTAATTGAAACTGCATAACGTGCAGAAACAAAAAGCCATAAACAAAAACAAAACTTGTGTATGTCTATGCAATAATCTTCACAAAAAATGAATTAGGGTACCTACAGATCTACCATAGCATACGATGACTGGTTATAAAATTCCCCCCACCATTCTTTGGCATCAGGCGGTGTGAATTGGAGCAGAGCTCAGAAAATACAGTCTAGGAGTTGCACAAATGTGAAGGACTGTGTGAAAGTGGATTTCTGTTGCAGTAACCCCCCACACTTTTTGCATGGCTTTTGATGCAACTTTGACTACAGAGTACTGGGTTCTGTTCCTGCTGTCCAGGCTCCCAGTAACAGTGTTCTTTCCCTAAAACTGTACCACGATTGGCGGCTTCAGACCCTCTCTGTATGCCCCTAGTAAATGGTACCCTGGTACCTAGGGCATGGGGACTGAAGAGGGTCCCCTAGGGACCCTTCGCCAGGGCCATGCTGACTGTCATAGCAGCTGGATGCCTTGGTGAAGACAAAAAACGACAAAAGTCGACATGGCACACTGCCTGTGTACCATGTCCAAGCAGCACCACCTAAGTTATGGGTAAGTCTCCTCTCTAGCAGGGGGCGTGGCTTGACTGCCGAGCGGGATGGCTGCCTGAGAGCGTAGCTCCGCCGATCGAGCTGAATAATCCGCCAAAAATCCGTTTATAACTGCATCTGGGTCTCGGGTCTTGTGCCCTTTGTGCAAGCGGAGCATCCCCGCCTTAATACGTGAAGGATTGACGACACTGCGCCCCGGCCCACGGTGGGAACTGCCTTTCCGACCTGCCTGCGCTGTGGAGCCTGCTGCGGCGTGCGGCGCCGGGAGCTTGCGTAGGAGCTGTCCGGCCGGAAGTGAATGCATGCCCGGCTCGGTGCCTCCTGCGAGTGCCGCCTGGTTCGGCGACTGGACGACCTGGCCCGATTGCTGAGGACGGAACCTAGTGACGGCGGCGTCACCGCACACACCCGCTCCGGAAGCGGGGACACGGGCGCCCGAGGAGATAGTGGTGAGGAGCCGCGCTGCGCAGGATTGTAGGCGCGCGGCAACAGCGGAAGACGAGGTGGGGGCACTCGGTCGCCGGCAAAGAGGCAGTGAGACACCCGGTAAGCTGCCTGAACGCGACTGAGACCGCTGGGAGGCGCGAGGCCCTGCAACGCATAGTACTCTTGGACCCACGTCCATGACCATTGCTTAGGACTGCCAGTGGTGGTTGGCGGGCGCAGACCGCCATTTTGTCCAGTACCCTGTGAACTGCAGCTAAAACAGTTGGAGGTAGACTGACAACCTACTTTCCTTTTGATTGCACGTAGTGGATGCCGCTTTGTATGGACATAATGCCCTGGGCGCCCTGAGGTCGACCACCACGGTGCCAAGGGGCGAATTTGCGGGGCAGCTGCCTATGGGCGGGTGAGGCTGACCCCTTCACCGGACCACGTTGCAGACGCCTGGCGCAATAACGAGACACGCAGTTTTCAAACGCCACGACCGCTGCCAATTCAATTGCCCGGGTTGGAAATACGGTGCTCCTGGACAGCGGTTAGAGGCGCGACAAGGCCGGACGACGCCATGGGCAAGCTGGACACGCGACAGCCCAAAAATCACTTTTGATAAGACGACCAAGAAGCCGACGTGCAATGAAACGTCGGATCAGGAGCTTTCGGGGGACGCCCGGCCTGTGCTGCCAGCGGACGACATCAAGGCCATGTTTCAAGACCTCAAGTCGAGTCTGCAAGGCATAGATGGGAAGATGGACGCTCTGGCTGCAAGGATGGACAGTATGACGAAAAGAATGGACAAGCAGGAAGGAGTTGTCGGGGTACTGGAAACGCGTGTGACGGAAACGGAGGAATGCCAATCGGACCTTGACAAGAAGCTGCGAGGAATGGACAAGGTGCTCTCCCTGATCCAAATGAAGAATGAAGATTTGGAAGCTAAGTCCAGAAGAAACAACGTACGCATCACGGGAGTGGCGGAATCGACGGACATTGCAAATATGGAACGCTACGTTGAGCAGATGATGAAAGATCTATTTGGAGAGGAACTATCCCCAATGTTTCTGGTGGAAAGGGCCCAACGCACGCTGGGACCAGTGCCCAAGCCGGGAGCTCAACCAAGGACAATCCTTGCACGCATTCTAAACTATAGGGACAGGGACACGATACTGCGACTGGCACGCAACATGGCAGATTTGCAATACAAAGGGAACCTGATAGCAATGTACCCTGACTTCACGCTCCAAGTTCAATCAGCCAGGCGGGAATTCTTGCCCGCAATAAAGGTGTTCCAACAAACAGGCACGAAGTACTCCTTGATCTACCCGGCGAAGCTGAGGGTGCAGGGGCAGGGTAAACCCACCTTCTTCACGGACGCCAAAGCGGCGTTGAAATTTGCCAAACAACTTGCTAAGGAACAGAGGGGGCAGACTGAGACCGACAAGCGTGGGGACACTGACCAGCTAAGTGATGTCGAATAATTTCTTATGTTATGGAATATGGCGCCGCTGGGACCCTTACTTGAGGGAGGGAAAACGTAAACATGCCACCGAGGGAGGGGGGGCGCTAACCACCTAAGCGGGGAGGTGTTGTACTTAATATTGACTTATCCAGATCTCTGTTACTAGATAATCGTTGCTCCGCTTGGCTTGGGGCGCGATGGGCCCTGTAGCGCACAGAGTCAGAGTTGCGCTCGATCGCCCTGTCAAAAGTACAGGGTTAGAAGGCAAACACCTGCGCACCCCGAGGGATGTATCCCAAACCATGGTTAGACCATCTATCGTTGTTGGTACTTGGTTCAGTTGGGTTGGTACTGGGGGGGATGAATGCATGACCTAATTGGGGGGTTGGAGCGGGTGGGGTGGGAGGGATGGGGCCTGGGTCTGTTTTGTTTGCACTGTTAACCTGTGAAAGCTATGTGTTAGATGTGTGACTGGAGATATTCTATTTGATAGTCACTGACAATGTTGCGATAAACTGTGAGCCTTGGGGCTGTGGCGATACTGCGTCGAGCGCTCTACCGAGCCGATTGCACCTTCATCTTTTAGTATTACTATGGCCGCTGGAGAGTGCTTGACGATTGGGGAGATTAATGCCTTGGATGGGAAGCCCAGATTACCGTCCATAACATGTTTGTCTTGGAATGTGAGGGGGATGAATGACAGGAGGAAGGCGAGATTGGTACATGCCTACTTAACACGGAAGAATGTAGATATTTGCATGCTCCAGGAAACGCATCTAAGTTCCACGGAAGCCCCGCAACTCAAACACTCTAGATGGGGAGAAGTGATACATGCCCCATACTCTAATTATGCCAGGGGGGTGGCAGTCTTGATCCGACGAGGCCTACACTGGGTGACACAGCGGGTGCTGAAAGATGAGGATGGGAGATACGCATTGATTCTGGGAAGGTTGTGTGGAGTGCAGTTGTTGCTGGTGAATGTCTATGGCCCGAATGATGATAACCCTGCCTTCTATGAGAATCTGTGGGATAAAATGCGTCCATTTGGTGATGCAGCAATACTATGGGCGGGTGATTTCAACGTAGTGCTGTCCGACGCGGTAGATCGACAGGGCGCTGCCCGGGAACACCACCCAAGGGCAGCAGAGGCACTGGGAGGCATTATCCTAGAGGCGTCCCTTGTTGATTCTTGGCGGCAATTGCACCCCCATGCGCGGGCGGGCACTTGCATTACAGCCCACAGGGCCGCCTGGTCGCGACTGGACTACTGGTTGCTGTCCAGGGACTTACGCTTCGGTATTGGCAGCGGTACACCTACCGAGATCATTGTCGGACCACGCTCCGGTGGGAGTGACATTGGCCACTCCCGCACAATACGCACAGCCATTTGGCTGGCGATTTCCATCGCAGGCCTTACTGGATCAGGTATTCAAGGAAGAACTGAGAACTAAGCTGGAGGAATTTTTTGAGTTCAATGAAGGAACTGTGGAATCGCCTGGTACGCTCTGGGAGGCCTGCAAGGCTGTGACAAGGGGACACTGTATGGCACTAAAAACGGGTGTTACACGGTCCATAAGAAACACACTAGATACGCTAGAAAAAGAATTGGCGGCTCTAGAGGTTGAGCTTATTAGATTGCCTACTGCTAGTACCCGGGCGGCATTCAGGACGAAACTCACTCAGTATCAGGAGGAAGCTGAGAGAGAATTGAAGTTCTTAAATAAATACGCTCAGGCTCGGAGATATGGGGAGGGAGACCGCCCTGGTAGGACACTGGCCGCGATGCTTCGAAAGCCATGGGGTGCGGAATATATTTTGGAACTTACGGTTGCGACTGGCGAGTCTGTCAGGACACCAAATGATATCTTACACACTATGGCAGCCTATTATGAGGACCTGTACGCCTCTAAACTACAACCGGAGGACGAGGTAATAACGGAATACCTTGACACAATTGCACTGGCTTGGTTCAACAACGGGGCACGTGAATACATGGACCTGCCGATCACGCAGGATGACATACGGACGACCATAGCTGGCATGCCGTCGGGTAAAGCGCCGGGACCGGATGGTCTTACGGCGTCCTATAAAGAATACGCTGATATCCTTGTCCCCAGGTTACATAAGATGTACATGGAAGCGATCGAAACTGGGATCCTTCCCCCATCGCTCCGTGAAGCCATGATAATCACACTTTTAAAACCAGACAAAGATCCCACGAGCCCTGATTCGTACAGGCCGCTCTCGCTGATTAACCTAGATGCCAAGATTTACGCTAAACTATTGGCAGAACGTTTGAAACCGATGCTGCCCCAAATAGCACTGTCGGATCAGTCGGGATTTGTGACGGGTCGATCGACCTCGCACAATCTGCGCACATTATTTGGTCTGCTCCACTACCTGGACCCGAAGGTCCAAGCTGCAGCTGCCTTGCTAGATGCCACCAAGGCGTTTGACTCCCTCGAATGGAAATTTCTGCAAGCACTGTTCACGAGAATGGGATTCAGTAGGCTATTTATTCAGAAAATTTGCATCCTGTACAACTGTCCCACGGCGAGAGTAAAGATAAATGGGCAGATCTCGCAGATTATAAGTATTTCTAGGGGGACCAGGCAAGGCTGCCCCCTATCGCCACTGCTATTCGCCATCGCCACAGAACCACTCGCGGCGAGACTGCGGCAACACCACACCCAGCGTAGCATAGGATTCACTTCCAGAGGGCTGTTAGTGTCCTTGTATGCCGACGACGTGACAATCTTTGTGCAGAACCCAGCCGACAATTTCGCCCCCCTCATGCGAGAACTAGTGCGGTATGGTGGTTTGACGGGCATCAACATTAACTGGTCTAAATCTACGATACTGCCGCTGACAGACGGAACGGTACAATGCCATACCGAATTCCCCATAACTTGGGTGACGGAAGAGGTGAAATACCTGGGAATCCATATTAGCCGCTCGATACAGGACCTATGGCTTTTGAATTACGGCAGGGCAGTGGACTGGCTCGAGACAAAGGTGAAAAAATGGGTCACTTTACCGCTGTCAATGACAGGCCGGATAATGTGTGAATCAACAAGGACCCCCTGATAAGAATCAACTTCCTGGGTCAGGGCAAATAGTATATGTGAATAAAACACCCAGGCAAATTTTCAATACCTACTAGCACATAAAAAGTGGCGTATGCCACACAACAATTAATAATATTAATAATAGACTACTGTTTTTACACATGGAATACACTTTAATTCCTCATATACAACATGATATTTGATAAAAATCGATACATACTTATACATAAATGATAAAATATTCCAGCATTATAGCATATACACAATTTCATATACATAACATTTCTTTAAAAAAAAAAACTATTAGATGGTTTCCTGTCTACGCGTTTCGACACTAAGGTGTGTCTTCCTCAGGACTGTACCATCAAGGTTCTGTAAAAGATATATATTTTTAAAAATTATTTTTACAATTTTGTATTTTAGTGCAAAAACAGTTTATACTTTGACTATAGTATTATGTGCTAGATGATGGTTATTAGCATACAGTGATAATACCGCCTACAGACATATAATAGCTTTTGACATCTTCATATGAGCTACTTCAGACATAATCCCATTTCTAGATACATGCTGAACATATTTCTCACGTCCCCATCCATGTATATACCTTCTGATAACATTCCTTAAGGTCTACCTTTTTCAATTTCATAATTTCTTTTGATATGATTTGATATTATGGTAGTGGGATTTTCATACATTTGGGTTTCCTAACGATAAGGGAAAAGAGAGGAAACAGTAAAAGGGATAAAGAAAGAAAGAAAGATTTCAGTATGACCATCCAGAGACATTACAGCTGAAAGCGACTTCTACCTATTGTTGATGACTCGCACTTATTAATTTATTATGTTACAAATTAGTTAGATTTGTTGCTTTATCAAACCATGATAACAGCAAGATACACTATGTAGCTCTAATGACTTAGTAGTATTTATTGTCATATTTAGATCGAATTTCTGGGTCCTGTTTAAACTATAAGGGATACGAAGTTATCTATCATGAATTTATCTAGAGACTGTAACCTCGATCCATATGAACTGCTTACAATTGTATGGCTTACCTATTTTGAAAGTCGGTTAGACAAACATCAGGATGTCAAGGAGATAGTATTCATATCAACAGAAAGTAATCTAAAACATGAAAATAACCTAAAGTGAATATTTGGTACAATTAACAGCAGTGTAGTTCAAATACGATCCTACTAGTTACTTTATATATATCTTGCTTACCTAATTTTTAAACAGGCACACAAATAGGATTTTAGAACCTTGTATACGTCTTCAATATTTATGCCTTGATTTGGCAGTGGAGACGGATTATTGACATCAAGATAGGGAATTATATTTCTCTGTAGATACATAACAGTTCATAAGTGTTGAGTTTGCCTTACATTGCAGTAGAGCAGATTATGTTTACAACGTTATACTGCTTACCTTGATTCAAGATTATATGCTTTATTAGTATTATTCAACGATGTCACGTGGCGTATGCCCGATTGTGCTTGTTAAGTTTATGCAGTCCTTTATCTGATCAGGAAAAGGAAGCACAACTAGCATTATACGAGTGACCAATCTGACATATAATATGATTAGATCATAGCACATGTTACTCTGCTTACCCTGATTATGCCTCTGTTTTCTAATAGTTTAAATTAAAAAAGCGCCGTATTGATTCGAATATCTTCCTTAGATTGAGCCGTTTATTATCTAATCATGAAAAGAGGAATACCATTAGCTTTATGTGATTGACTAAGCACTGTTCACGAGAATGGGATTCAGTAGGCTATTTATTCAGAAAATTTGCATCCTGTACAACTGTCCCACGGCGAGAGTAAAGGTAAATGGGCAGATCTCGCAGACTATAAGTATTTCTAGGGGGACCAGGCAAGGCTGCCCCCTATCGCCACTGCTATTCGCCATCGCCACAGAACCACTCGCGGCGAGACTGCGGCAACGCCACACCCAGCGTAGCATAGGATTCACTTCCAGAGGGCTGTTAGTGTCCTTGTATGCCGACGACGTGACAATCTTTGTGCAGAACCCAGCCGACAATTTCGCCCCCCTCATGCGAGAACTAGTGCGGTATGGTGGTTTGACGGGCATCAACATTAACTGGTCTAAATCTACGATACTGCCGCTGACAGACGGAACGGTACAATGCCATACCGAATTCCCCATAACTTGGGTGACGGAAGAGGTGAAATACCTGGGGATCCATATTAGCCGCTCGATACAGGACCTATGGCTTTTGAATTACGGCAGGGCAGTGGACTGGCTCGAGACAAAGGTGAAAAAATGGGTCACTTCACCGCTGTCAATGACGGGCCGGATAGCCATAACTAAAATGGTTGTACTACCAACATTTTTATATTTATTTGCAAACATACCTCTGCCACTTACACTATTCTTTTTTAAGCGCATACGCTCCACGATTTTGGATTTAGTGTGGGCGGGCAAACAACCCAGAATCCAGTGGAAGGTACTGACGCTTCCTTTTAGACAGGGTGGTCTGGCGGCTCCAGATTTTGAGCTATACGCGTACTGTACCCAGGCCCAATACCTGCATTTTTGGCAACACCCGATCCCGTATCAACCTCATGTGGCGATCGAGACAGACGTGTCGTCACCCACCCCCTTAACCACGACGGTCTACCAAAAATACAAATGTTCACCGGATGATGTGAACACGGTTGAAACAGTGCGGTGGGCCTGGCAAAACATAGCAAAACGGGCAGACATTACTGAACTATATGCTCCGTCCATGCCGCTGGGCGGTAATCCGCTACCGAGTCGCTTACAGGATGCGGCGATATCTGAAAGGGCACGTAAAAGCGGGCTTTTGGTCGCAAGTGACCTATACCCGGACGACACATTTGTAGAGCTGGGAGACATCTGCAATTCGGAGGTGCCTACGGCATCTGAACTGCTCCTGTATTATCAGCTCAGAGCGGCGTGTAAGGCCAGGTACCCGATGTTCCCGGTGGTGCCGCCATCGCTCTCGGCACTGGAGAACATACTAGCGAACGAATCCCCGAATAAATTGATTACCAGGATCTATAAAATAACACAAGACACGGCACCGTGGATACGACCCGGTTCGAAAGCACAATGGGAAGCGGAGACAGGACTAAGCATAACGGACAAACAATGGACGTTCTGCTGCACTCAGTTAGAGAACCTGTCGCCCAACTACAGGCTGAGATTAATACACTTTAATTTTCTGCATAGGCTGTACCGAACGCCGGCGCAGCTCTTCAAAATGGGATTAATAGCTGAATCTCGCTGCTGGAGTTGTGGTGCAATAGATGCAGATTTCTTCCATCTAACATGGACATGCACTCCAGTACAGCGGTATTGGGCAGAAGTGTTTTCAAAGTTGGGACAAATACTAGGAGAGCAGTTGCCTCCAGATCCCCTGATGGCACTGCTGGGAATGGTGGTCGATATACCCAGTGCCTCGAGAAAATTGATCGCTACGTTGCTGCTACTGGCGAAGAGACAAATTGCACTACATTGGAAACAAGAGGGTGCTCCTGGGGTAACGGGTTGGATTAACTCGGCACTATACTGTCGGGATCAACTGACTACATACTGGGAACTACTACCGCTGAGATCCAGGCCTGCCGATATTTGGCAGCCCCTGGCGAACTTGCTGGCTGGCGACAAACTGGATGAGTGAGTATGGACAGTGTGGAGGTATGAGCGGATTGGGATTATAGATGGCCGGAACGCGAGGGCCTGGATGCTATGGCGCTATGACTGGCGAACGGTGGAACAGAGGACGCTGTGATTGAGTGGGGGTGGGCACTAGCCCCATAAATGCGACTGGATGGATGGGTGAGATGCCTGATGTGGAATGCCTAATATGTCACCACCACGCCCCCTCCCCCCCCTTTTTATTGGACGGGAACTTAAGAGCTCGCTCCAGAGATGGTGACACGATACTCCATGTGTTGACAAAATTGACGTACCGAAACACAGAAGCTTTAGTTTAAAGTGTTTGTTTCTTTGTTTTTCTTCTTTAGCTATTTCACATGCAAAATGTTGTAGAATGTATGCAAGTATATACGACATGAGACCTCAGGATGAGGTCTAACTGTACCTATTGATGCTGCCTGCCTCCGGGTTGTTGGCTGAATAGCGGTGTGCTAACTTGCAACTCTGAATAAAAGTCTTTAACCCAAAAAAAAAAAAGTCTCCTCTCTAGCAGGCCTTCAAAGCCTTGAGGCAGGATACACTATATGTTTGGTGTGGCATATCTGAATAAGCAGATCTGACCACCGCCCACTCAGTCGCTGCTCACCACCCTCTGTAGATGGATGCTAACATGTCGGCACACCTCTTATATAGCAGCCACTAAGGCTGTCCTCTTCTAAGCCTCATAAACTCGTATGTGCATGCTGCTGGTCTAGAAACTAGAACGCTAACCCACTGGACTGTGTGCATGTACTTCCGACCATGCTGGTTTAATTTGCAAAGTCCGCCCGTTCAAAAATGTGATGTGCGTTATATCCTCCTAGATTAGAAGGGCTTACAAGAATGCCAGCCACAAATCTTACTGCTTATTTTGTGTCAGCCTTGTTGTGGTATATATTCTGAGACAATAGATCATCAAATAGTGAACAGTTATGTCAATGGACAGTGATGTTTTGATTCTCCAGGTACTTCTACTCTTAATGATAAAAACCCCTGGCATTAGTATGGGGCAACTTCCCACTTGTAATATGAACACCATTTTTCTTTTAGAAGCTGAGAATATGCCTCTGGAGACCTCAATTCATTATATATCTCTTAGATCTCATTTCTGCAGTGTGTTCACATAGGTCTAGTGGGTATATATGTATATGCTATGTCACAATGGAATCTGGTCAGCCCTGCATGAGGTAAACCTTGTGAACACTAGGGAAAGATGTTACCCCATTTCAGTTTCACAGCCGTAACTCCTATAAGTGCCCTGGGTAGCCCCTACAATGTGCCTCATAAGCAAATACGATAGTTCCAGGGGATATCATTGTTGAAACCCCTCTTGTGGCTCCATATTCTGCAAATCCCTCTGTATTCTCGTTTAAAGCGGAAGTTCTTGACATCTCTGAAATTACGAGGGACATTAGGTGTGTCTAAGACTGTCCAAATAGGACCATTCACTGAATGGTTCATCTCTAGAAGTATGTGGTTAGTTTTGTCATGGTTTTCTTACACTTTGCATAGCTCTTATGTTCAATGATCTTTATCTTGACCTTACTTGTGGTCTCACCCCATATAGAAAGTTGCAGGGGCAACGTATGAGGTATATAACATTCTTGGAGTTAAAAGTGATGTGTTTTGTTACAATACACAGGTATTTTAAATCCAAATCAACAGTCTTTGTTGTCCATGTGAAGGGACATGCTTTATATGAGCCACAAGCATTGTGACCCACTACCAGGGGAAGAGCCCAGGCTCCTGGTTCTACACAGAACCTATTCTCCTGTGGTCTAGAGTGAATCAGCATATTCCGAATGTTGGCGCTCTTATTATATGAGAACATTGGAGGCTGTAAACCCAAGCCATTGGAGTTTAAATTGCACACGTTTCTTGTGACAATCCTCTTAATGTGATTAGAGGCTGTACTAAATTTGTGGAAATAAGATCTTTGGAGTAGCCTCATTGAACTAAGACCTCTGACTAGGGCAAAGGGACATAAAATAAGTGCAAACATTATTGGACTGGCTGAATAGCAGAAACTCCTTTCTACATTGTACTTCAACCATTACGAATTCATCACTTCCCTTCCTAGACCTAGATATCATGGCACAAGATGGGGAATGGATTACACAGGTGAATCACAAGCCCAATGACAAACTATTTACTGTAATATCATAGAGATGTGGCAAGTAGTATCAGATACAGGGACCAGGTTCGACCTGATCAGAGAATTTACCTTGGTACCTAGTCTCAAAAATGACATTTCAAAATCTTCAGCAGGGCAAGGCAGAAAGCTGTAGCAGAGTTGGGCTCCATGAAACTGGACAGCAGATGGACATGTTCCTGGTGAACCGTTGCTTTTTGACAGGAAATCTCAGAGTGTGAGAAATTTATATTTCATACCCAGGAAGGGTCCCTTGTCAGCAGGATACTTTTGATGCCTTTGCCAGGTCAAGATTTTTTACTCTCAGTCACTTTTTCGGATCTTCAATTCCATTAGCAGGACGAGGGAGCAGGCTGTAGCCAAAGAGGGCTCCATGAGGCCAGATACAGTTTCCACGAGGTACCACTTAATAAATGTGCAGTCGCTAAAAAGATCTGAGCCCAGGTTACCAGACTCTTCAGCCTACCTTGGTCGGATCAACTTGGTAGGTTTGTCCCGGTCCTCGAACACTCTACAGAGCCGAAACGTTTTTAAGTCCTAGGTTTTCAGGGATGATAGGAGAAGGCCACCCAGGCAACTGGGGTGGCGAAGTGAGCTAAAGAAAGATGATGGGATCAATCCAGATCTGTAACTGGGGCGAGTGTCTGAAAATGTTACGCGCTCTGGCCATCATCTCCTTGTGTTTGCTTTGTTCGCCCCAAGTTGGCAGGAAATGCCCAGACGTGGGTCCCTTGCTCAATTTGCCACTGGATTCAAGCTAGCCTGGCTGATAAGGGGTGTACCCCGAAACAGGTCCTAGGGTGTTTGTTTCTCATCCAGGGAAGACTTGGCTTAGCAGTTAAGTTGAATTGTTCCCATGAGGAACAGGGTCAATACGGATTTGCATGTGGGCTGGTCTGAACGGAGGTGGCGAAGTGAGCTAAAGAACGATGATGGATTCAACCCAGATCTGTGACTGGGGGTGAGTGTCAGAAAAGTTTCCATGTTCCATCCATCATCTTGTGTTTGTAACTGTTTTAGGACCTCAGAAACAGCACTTGGGGGTCAGGACTCACTCATGCCGAGGCCAACATCAAAGTCCACGCTACATCCAGCTGGAACTGGTCAGATGGAAATCTTCAGGAAATGCCTCTTTTAGCTGGTTGTTTCCCTGTCGATGTCCACTTCATTGTCCTAGGTACAAGAGAGCAGGTCTAGTCCTTTAGGGTTCTTCTAGGGTCACAGATAGCAGGTTCATTCCTCTTTGATCTTCCTCAGGTTCAGTAGTTTTCTGAGGGTGGTACTGAGGATGCCACATTTATGCCTGTCACCAGGTTGGAGTGGACACTTGGTTCCTCTCTAATCAAAAGGGTAAAGTTTCCCAGGGTTAACCTACCCACTTTTGCAGTATTTTATATGTGCCTAACAATCCCACAGTGTCCTTCTTTCCTCAAACCTAAGATGAACAGTCCCTCTTAGAGTAATCACTCTAAACCACTTCCGGGGGCAGTACTTTCTGTACTGGAGTTGGTGCATGTCTGACTGGGATGGGGGACAAAAGAAGGGGTCTGCCCAGGTGTCGCCTGATATTTGCCTGTGACCGGAGAGGTGCTTTTGAAGTTAGTTAGGTTCCTGGGAACTGCCCAAATAGTCATTCTGAATAGAAACACTTCCCCATATCCAGGCCTTTATCCTTGCTTTGAAAGCAGTTTTCACACTTCATTCAGGACTTGAGCTCTTAAAGGGTTGAAGCTGGAGGCTAATATAAAATTGCCTAAAGATGCTTTAGTCAGTGAAAAGTTAACTTTAAGTACCTTTTCCTTACGTTTTACTAAAAATCAAACTGCCCTAGTGAATTGGCCTTTTACTAAATATTACAAAGCATCAAACAATACGTTTTCCACCGGTTTCCTTGCCAATCATAGCACTATTAAATTATATGAACTTATTAAAAAGTGCATCCCAGTCTCTCTATGGGTCAGCCAGCCTTGCTACAGTGAAAATAGCTTTTGGGTACTAGTCACTGTAAGGAAGTATTTAACATCAACTTTCTACATGTTTAACTTTTTAATACCATGCACCCTGCACCCTGCCCATGAGCTAAATAACTCATATTTAATAGGAAGATTTACACCTGTCAAAAGGGGTTTAAACTGCTCCAGTTAGGCCACAATGGTAAGCCTGTCATCATGTTTGTACTGCCAGTGTAGTGGAAAGCCCATGTGCTGCAGACCGCCAGTGGCATTTAGCATAGATGCCCTGGGTACACCTTGTACCATATTAAAAAAACAGCCTGCTTACCTGTACACTGTGGCTCTCCAAGATTGATATCTTTTATAGATTCACATGCTTCAATCTTCACCGTTGTCATGGTGGTATTTAAAGTAGTGCCAAAGCAGTAGCATTTACATCCATAGTAAAAGACATATACCATGTTAGCCTACTCACATTATTTAAATAGACCCAAACTTTAACCAATAAGAGCTCAGACCCAGAAGCACTCATCCCCTGCAGAGCCCCCATACCTCAGACTTCCTACCGCACGTCATGTGTTAGGGAGTCTCCCTGAGCTCTGCTCAGTCACAGTATTTCCCTGAAAATCTTTTGACCTGCAGCTAATCTTCAATTCTTCTAAGAACAATCAATGTACGGTTAGGAGTGTGTTTTACTATTTTTCTGACAGAATGCCGGAGTCTAAAAAAGGCTGTTCAGGCCTAGCAAGCCTTGTGGAAAGTCCAGGCTGAGGAACCATGTAAAGAGTGCTTATATTGGCTTTATCCACCACGTAAGCCTAAAGAATGTAAGTACTGCTGTACTTTTTAGGTTGAACTCCTTAAGGATCAGGAGGGTAGATTACTTCTGTGGCTACGGAAAAAGCAAAAGCATTCATACTCAGACTCTGTGTGAGGCCAAAGCCGGCTGGCCCTTCCTTCTATCATAAATTATATTTCTCCACCTTTTAGCTGCTCCTCATACTCCATTCAAGGAGCCTTCTGCAAAGAAATTTTGCCCGTCGATGAAGCAGTCAACAAAGATCTTAAGTTCATGCTCACAATGTCGCCTAGTGTCCTCACCGACGACTGTCTTGACGGCGACTTCCACTACACTGATGACGAAAACAACTGCCTCATAATCGTCGACGAAGATTCAGATAATGCGTTAGTCAACGAGACTACCTACGAAGGTGAACATTTCTCAGATGAACGCATCAACAATGACGGTGTCTGCCATTTTTCGGTCGATGAAATTCACTGCCGAATCCACGTCATAGACGACCTCGGTCGACGAGGTCATAGATTATTCTGTTAATGTCAGGAAAAGATGCATGCAAGTAAGAGAATGACCTGCTCTATGCCTCAGGATCTTTCCAAGATATCTCCCCAGCCACCAGCACATCTGTTGGAGTTTAAGGAATTTGGGGATGAGGGTATCTTTGGTCCTGTATATAGTCCCTCCCAGTTGAATGTTAAATGTCAGGAGATGGAGGACGCGGAACAGGACCAGTTAACTTAACTTGAAGGTGAATACTCCTTCTCAGACAGGGGTCATCAATCTGTCCAGGATTTTGACACATTTCAGGAGCACTATCCTTATAAAGACTAGGAAGAACATTCAAATCAGGGACAGGAGCCAGCAATAGCAATACCAGTCACACTAGTAACAGACTGGAGTATGATCAGGGACTGCTACAAAATGTTCCCAGATGCCAATTCTGCCTCACAGCCTACTCCGAGGCAGAAAGCCCCTCATGTCACTCCTGCTCCACAGAGTACACCCAGGCCACGGAAAGAACTGTCTGTGCCACCACTGATTACTATTTCGCACTCTTTCCATGACAGGAACGCTGACCAGCAGCCAGAAGAGGGTGAGATCCCATTGGATACTAGTGAGTCCCTGAGTGGGATGAGTGTTCCACTAGTGCCAGCATCTCCTTCTCCTCCTCTTGTAGCGGATTCTCCACCTGTGGGGTAGTTTCCATGACTTGCTTGAAAGACTGTCCAAGAGCTCCAACCTCTCTCTCCCACCGAAGCCTCCTCTATGATATTACAGCGCACAAGTTGTGCGCTATCCTAATTAGAGTCTTCATCTGGCAACAAGGCTTAAAACAAATGAAGACCCCAGCTCTCTGGCCTACACGCACATTGTTCAATGTACTTTGGAAATATAGGCTTATCAAGGCCTTGTACCGACCATTTGCCGCGATACTTCACACGCGAACAGCGACACCTTGCCGCCCATCCCAGGGTCAATTTGCACTTTCTGCATGCCAGGAGGGGGGTACGAGCCTACATTGCTTATTATTGTTGTACTTGGAAGGATCTCCGGGGCACTGGTAATAAGCGCATAGGGAAAAGTTGCATATTCTGCATACCGGGTAAAACGAGCCCGAGTGTTTTTCACTTGCTTGTACGGAGGGACCTCCTGGGCTCGGGTGAACGCATACAGATTTTCTGTATGCTCCTCGCATATGGAGCCGGTTATTCGCTGAAACTGCCCGCTTACTATGTCCAGACCTGCTGGTCAGTCTACCATAAATGTTGTTTGGCCTTGAAAACCCACCAGGATTCTGAGGCTTTGGGTGGCAAATTGTGCAGCCCAAAATAAGAAAAAAGCAGAATTTGCAGCCCAAAACCACAAAATTCACTGTCGTTTTGCGTTGGGCAAAAAAGGTTCCAGCCACAAAAATACCGAAGGCTTGTGCTCTTTCACTGCTGGAGACTGCTATGTCACAGTCAGTAACATTGCAGTCTCCAGCGGTACAAAGCCTGGAATCGGAGGGTGTCCGATGTCAAAGAGAGCATATAACAATATGAAACCTGCTCTTTTTGGCAGACAACCTATGCATGCAGTACAGCAGGGGTGGGGGGGGAGGAGGGGATGGCAGCAGAGAAGGTTGAGGGTAGGTAAAAAAACAATTAGGAGACATGGAGGAGGATAGGGGTTAACAGGAGACTATGGGGAGCCAAGGGAGAGCAGTACAGTGGGGGGTGGGTGACAGGAGAGCCCTTTAAGTGCCCGCAGGGGGGCACCCAAACATGTGAGGCAGCCTGCAGGCTAACTGCTCAGGAGTGGCCTAGGTGCATTTCAAAAGCAGGCAACAGAGGAATGTAACACCTCTGCTGCCTGCTGGCCTGTTGCTCACCCTCTCTTTACTGGCTCAGTAGCAGCACATCGCCAGTGAAGAGAAAGTGAATGGCAGTTTTTTTAATTTATTTTTTTAAATAAACTTATTATTGAAATTCGACAATAATCACATACAATGTACCTTTCTTATTGATATAGTTGTCCACCACAGTATACATAGGTAGGGGATAGTGAATTACAGTTACAGTTGCAGCACATCTGAGTTAATTTATTTTCATTTCCAATTCTACCACTTGCGATATACATATATTTCCCCGATATACATTCCATGCCTTCCATTTCGTATCCCACTTTTTGGGGCAGCCACGAGTTATGAATACTTACTTTTCTGCCACCATACACCTATCTAACTCCCTCACCCATACCCGGACAGATAGCACGAAACTGGGGGGCTGCAGATGCACTATCTCTCGCTTAACTAAGGTAAATCCTAGTGTTGCCATCTGTTGCTCAATTTCAGTGAGGTCTGTGGCTACCCATATATTAAGTAAGCCCTTCTGAGGTGTAAGAACTAACTTTGTTCCTATTGCAGTCTGAAGTCTGAATGTGTCTCCCTCCCATATTGGTTTCACAGCAGGGAAGTCCCAAATCATGTGATAAAAGGTGGCCACCTGTTTGCACCCCCTAAGACCGAGCGCATCCGCCCTAGCACCTATTTTGGCCAGGACGACCCTCATCATATAGGACCGATGTAGGATCCGGAGTTGGATCAGTCGGAAGCGGAGGGTAATAGCCGCCTCTCTAGGGGACATCAGGGTCTCCCTCCAGTCCTCCTCCTCAATGGGTCCTATGTTGCTCTGCCACTTCTCTAAGTTTCTCAAAAGTGTCTGGCAAGTTATTACATAGTTTTTAGGTCTCGCCTACTCCATTCCGCAGGAATGAGTATGCGAGTCTAATGCAGCTAAACCACTACTTAAACCTAAGGCTCTCAAAAGGCTCCCAAAAAGCGGATTTCGAGAAGTGCACGTCCTCGTGCACGAGCTTGCCCGAGCCTTCTGCCTATCAGCCTCCCTCCCACCTCCCCCCTAATTGCTTTAACTTTCACGGCCTCGAGGCCGTGAGCTACTTGAAAGAGATCCGCCCCGCAGCTAATCTGACATCAGCATCTCTCCCCCTCCCACCTCCCACGGCCGTCCTTTCTGCCCACCTCGCACACCACATACGAGCTTGCCCCATCACATAATGTGCACCGTGGTTATTTATTGACAGTGTGCGATGCTTTGCATAATATTCCAGTGCATGTTTCTGTTTGTTTTAGCTCGCCAAAGCGCACGTTTTCTTCATCTGCCTACCTAGTAATGCTTCTCTTCCTCCCTGCCTGGTCTCGCCCGAGTGGCTCTCCCCTGAGCCCTTCCATGATGCGCTCTCCCTAGTGTGCTCCTCCAACCCACGCTGCTTTCATGTCTGCGTCCTTCTCAAGCTCCACCTTGCTATTGCATGTTTGCTCTCCCTGCACCATCTATATTGTTCTGTAGCTTCTGGTACCCATTTACTTCTGCCCTCCAATGTTGCTTCATCCACTCTCAGGCTCACCTCCTGCTCCCCCTCTCACAATGCACGTGCACTCCCCCCCACCCCTCCCATTTGTTCTCTATTCTTGCATTTGTTCACGGCCGCCAGGCCGTGACACCACAGCAAAGGGCTTCTCCCAGCGTGGGTTCTCCTCCCCTAATTATTCATGGCCGGCCGTCCGGCCGTGCTCTGCGGCTTCTCCTCCCAAAATTATTCATGGCCGGCCGGCCGGCCGTACTTTCAGTTTCCCGGCCAACCCCCACTTTCCATGCATGTCTTGTTTGACGAAATGTTACTCAAGGACCTTGCTTTAAACAAGAATGCCCTTAAGAATTTCTAAACAGGCTTATTCTGGTACCCTTATTCTGCTGCCAAGTGCTTTTAGTTTAACTCGCACGAAGTCACATTACGTAAAGAGAAAGGCTATATTATATCCAAGTGAGTGCTTTACCCATCACCCACTGAAACTGCTGACCTGTTGCTCCGGCATGTACACAAGAGTGGCATACGCTACGCACTACGATCGCTGCATTGTATGCGGCCATATTGCTTGTGCTGTTCACTTCTGCTAGCACTCATTCCACTGGGGCGCCACCCCCTGCTGCACAGACAGTGTTCTCTACGTTACAGTTTTGACAGCCGCCCACTCAGCCAGAGTCCTAATGTCGGGGCGGGAGTGGACTTCCGGGGTATATCTTCACAGCGCTTCAATGGTGCAAACCCTAGTTTCTCTTGTGCAGCAATGTGCCAGAAGCGCGTCCCTGCCTCATCTTCCCAGCGCACACACCTACTCGCGCCACTGAGCATCAGCGATGGGTGGTAATACGACCCAAAGATGAGCCGAGGAAATTGCCAGTGCCCACCACACCCAGCGATCGTAGTGCGTAGATCGTAATGGCTTCTGGTAACACAAAGGCACCCGAGTGACTTACGACACACTTAATATGGCCAACAGCAAATACATGCAAACAATACATTCTGCAGGACCGCTGCTGCCCACCGCAACACATGCATTGATGTCAAGAAATAGAAAAAACACTGGTAAATGTAAGCATAATTGTATAATATCTTTACTGTCTTTTTGGATGTTTAAATTACCTTACAATTGTGGCGTTGGCGAATCGATTTTGGTGCATCCTACCACTGCCTGCCACTGTTATCATAGCATACCGATCATTAAAAATGCTGACTCTCAAAGGCCCCGATCTTTAACATCGGGTGAAAGTAGCTTGTATGTATAGTCATCTTGTGCTCTCGTTATTCCTCATTACAGAAAACAAAAGAATGCTAGCTAATGGGACAGCAATTTACCATTTTTTACAGGTTTCCTATTCTAGTTTGCTTTTGTAGCTGAAGACTTAGATAGATATCTTGTACACTTTGATACGCAAGACTCACAGTGATTACACCATTCTCGAGGTGCCTTCCACAGGTGAGTGCCATTTAAATAGGTGATAACACGCATCATTCCCTGTTTGTCTCCACATCCACTAGTTTGAACACATTTCCTCGGACCTTGCTATCGGACAGCCGTGTTGTGTTGACGTTAATATAGAACTCTGTGACTGCCTGTGCCGTGCATTAAATAGATTAATTAATGCGATCAAAGGCATGCTTGTTGATATTAGATATGTGACACCCTGCGTTGTTCAATATCCGACATGTGATACATTTGTTATACAGAAAGGCGTTCTGCCTTGGAGCTGCAAACTTCTGAAAGCTAAAACGTCTTTATAAACACACACACAACCACACACACCCACCCACACACACCCAACCACACACACCCACATAAAACCACACACACAACCACACACACACCACACACACGCACAACCACACACACACCCACACACACACAAAACCACACACACAAAACCACACACACAAAACCACACACAACCACACACACAACCACATACACAACCACATACACAAGCACAACCACACATACAACCACACACACAACCACACAGTCAGTGCACAGTTTCACCAGGCACAGACAGCATCAGCCGTCAGTGCATGCTTTCACCAGGCACACACACCACCACCAGCCATCAGTGCACGCTTTCACCAGCCACACACACACCACCAGCCGTCGGTGCACGCTTTCACCGGGCACACACACCACCAGCCGTCAGTGCACGCTTCCACCAGGCACACACACCACCATCCGGCAGTGCACACTTCCACCACAGCACCACTCAGCACCACTACAGCATCACTCAGGGGCACCACAACATCACTATGCGCTACAACAGCATCACTGAACGCCACAGCATCACTTGTCCCCAAAACAACATCACTCAGCGCCACCAGAGCAATAATCTGTGCAACCATTCAACAACTGGTTCAAATATTTTCTGTCAATGTTTCAAGCTTTATTACAAATGTCATAAAAAGATGTTAAATGTTTTCAGTTCTGTTCTCGTTAAAACATTGTGATTTGTCAGATCAATACATGTAAGACAGGGGAAAACTAAACATGTACCTTCACTAATGCTATAGATGTAACATTTGCTAACTTTATAACTATTGGCATTTCGAATAACAAAAATATTTATATTTTGAAAAACAAACAAAAATTAAACATTTTTTACATTTTACACACCAAAAGCTCAAACTTTTCTATTGCGAGACCTATTGCATTGCAAATGCTTGTTTTATAGGTTAGGGATATGGCCTTTGAGTGTACTGGTCCATCTAACAGCCGGTCCTCTAATGGCGACGACTCTGGTATGTCTTTAAGGTCTGTGAAAACCGCCTGGAGGGCATGTCTGATCTGCAAAAAGCTGACCAATTCCCCTTGAGCCATGTGGTAACTCCCCTTAAGGTCTTGGAATCTAAGGATGGAATCTTTTTTAATCAAATCCCCAACTCTTGAAATGCCGATCATGTGCCATTTATCGAACCCTGGTTGGTGACACAGGGTACCCAGACTCTGGGCTTGCCACAATGGTGTTGTTTTGTAAGTGTGTTTGTCCAACCCAAACGAGTGTTCGCTTGGTGCCAGATGCCTATCGTGTGAGAAGTGGGCCCAACAAACCTCTGTTTCTTGCCTTTGGAGTATGGTGCACCCAGGTAGCCGGCTGAAGATGTTTAGGACAGCATGGATGGATTTATAGGGGGAGGCAAGATAGAGCAATATATCATCCGCGTATAATGATATTCTATCCTCCTTGTCCATTGTCCAATTCAGCCCTCGCACCATTACATCCCACCGTATCCACGCCGTGAGTGGCTCCAGCATGAGAGAAAATATCAGTGGCAATAGTGGACAGCCTTGACGGGCAGTTTTTTAAAATCATATTTTGCGGGCACTTCCGTAAAAATCGCTGCATTTTTACAAAAGTGCTAATTTTGCGATTAGTTTTGCAAATTGCGAAATGCAGGGGGGGGTCCGCTTTATACGGGAGGTAAAAAGCCATGTCTGGCAAGAAATAGAGCATACATACCAGCAGTAGAGGCTTGGGTATCTCATATCTTCTGAACTATAACTTAGGGACCCAACTGCGATAAATGTGAGAGTAGAGAGGGCCCACCTTTGAGAAGCATTGCATGGCCCAAGACACAGGAGGGATCCCCATATGGTCAGTACCCTGGTTGATTAAGAAACATCGACCCTGGGGAGTGTACCCCTCCCCAATCATTAGGGCCACGATGTAGGAGATAGTCTCTCCCTCCCTCTACAAATTACTCTTTCTACTCAGCCCATGCCACTTGCCCCCCAAATCAGCAACCCTTCATTTTCTCCGACAGTATTGGGCATATACTACTCTGCCTGGGAAGAGGCCATCTGCCAAATCATAGGAGGTACACAAGACCACAATAGACTCAGGACTTTTGATCAAATCAAAACTCACTATGGGGTATCTAAAAAAGAGAGGTGAATATATATCCATATCTGGCACTGTGTGTTGCACCCCCACAATTAAACCTAAAGCCAACAGGCCTCCCCCCACCCCCAATTGAAAATGTGTCTCCAAACTGGACGACAATTGCCTGCCTGTCAAACTATACCGGTTTGTAAACCGGGCCCCACAGATCACAATCTCCAGCCCAGGTTCGTTGGGAGGAGGAATTAGAACATACCCTCTCCGAAAAACAATGGTCAGACGTTTTCCAGAGAACTCGAACCTCTGCTTTCAGCACACCAAGAAAAGAAGCTATGCTGACATTTACTCACTATTGGTATTACACTGCGGTGCGGAGGGCGAGATGGAAGATCCTCTACCAGCAACAGATGCTGATGTGGTTGAGGAAGCTCTGGCATGCTGACTAATCTATTTTGGAGATGCCCAAGTGCAAATATCAGCTACTTTCTCCTTCGACTTCCGAATGCGATAACCTATCCGCTAAACTCATACAAAAAGGGGAAAGCACGTACACTGGCTCTTTGTAAAGCCAAACAGGTTATCACATCTAGTGGGGGCATGACAAGATGCCAGAATGTATGACCTAGCGACACAAGTTGTGGAACCCACCGTGCATGAAGAAAATAATGGAAGCACAAGAGAAAAAACTGAGAATTTGATCAAATGTGGGGCAGCTGTGTAGCATTTCAACCCCGGGAATTTAAAGAGCCTACTTGTCCTACTTAACTACGGATAATAAAACTCACTGCACGAAACCCTGCAATAGTTCTCCCTAATGGATTATGGTCTGAATTGTCTGTGATCTACCTGAAGATGTTGGAATGTGACGAGCCTCCTTTAATCTCTCCAGAAAAACCTCTTGGTGGGGGAAAGGTATACTGCAAGATTCCCACTCGCTCTTTGGTTTTCCCTGATTCCATCACCTTAAGTGTTGTTCCTCCCACTCCAGCCTAGCCACTGTTTTCAACTCTTTTGAGATCCTGACCAGACAGTGGATGTAGGTCAGTAAGTGAATAGATTTGAATCATAAAATGGGGAGCACAGGTGCTTTACGACTGGTTAGCATGAGTAAAGTGCACAGAATTCTACAGCCGGCAAAAACAGAGAAACAATCTGGAGTACACCACACAATAGATGGTTATTCCCTACATCGACCCTATAATTATCAAACAAGTGATTAGTAGACCTATATGCATTAATAAAAATACAGCAGTGCAGTGCGCTTTCTACAAGAGTTTTTTTTGTAATTTCTTTTTAAAACAGCTTTTCCCTTCCACTCTGGAAATTTCTGACCAACAACCCATCGGACAAAATTTAAAATGTACTTTTGAAGTTTGTATTCAGCACTATATTAACATGGGATACTGGATATAGCACGCACAATGAAAATGGCTAAAAACTGTACATCAAATTTGACAAAATTTAACATGAACCTAGAATCTACCGAGGCTGTGCCTCAAAATGGTGAAAAGTGACTTAGAAATAATGTGGGTGTGTGCAGACAGTACAAAGTCATATTCAGCGAATGCGCGGAAAACACAACAGAACGTACATCATGCACAAAGCTATCATGAATACATGTTCGGATGCTTTGCGAACCAAACGGGACGCACAGTAAATTGTCAATGAAGTCAGTACAAAGCACAATTCCTTATCCCTCGCAGACTAGTGAACTAGATTGAGCTAGCGCTATTATGCAATAATGATGGTATTGAGAGCTATACAAATGCCAGTTACAAACAACTGATCTCAAATGTACTTTCACACAGCTGAATGCGCATGGAACAGAAGAATACTTCCAAAGCTCTAGGAGAGGCCTGGTAAGAACAAATTAAGAAGTTATTTACAAAAAGGTCATTTATGCATAGAAAAGCCTCCCAGAAGGAACTGGAGAGGTTACATCAGTAACAGAAAAAAACAAGACAGACACAGGAGGTTAATCATAGCAAAACAACAAAAAGCAACCGCAATAGTAAAGAGGCCTGCATCTCCAAGTCGATTGCCAAAACCTGACTTCAGCTACAAGGAAACCTCCACTCGATAGATCAGTCACCAAGTCAACAGGCATTGGGAAACCAATAGGCTTCACCTCTCAATGGCTTTACCTGAAGTTTTGGCATTGCTGAAGTCTTATGCTGATGTTGTTTCTTCTTTTGCAAAAAAAGAAAAGAAAAACAACAAAAAAGCCCACCATGATGTATATGAACGTATGTATCATGACTGAAGCAGCCTCATTATGATGCATGCCCACATATCCATTACCACATGTGCGCATCTACATTATAACATAGTGGCTATTTTGTTTTAATTTATTATTTCAGGATGGTGGCAGACCATCTTTGAGGAATAAATACAAAAATATAAAAAAGGTGCCCATAAACAAAGGAGTACCTTTGCCAAAAAAAGTTTGAACAGAAAGGGGGGGGGGGACAATGATGCAGTTTTGTGGGCCGGGGGAATAAATAAGCACCGATGAGCGAAAATAACAAGGGGGTAATAGACTAACTGGGCCAGGATGTACTAATTAAAAAAAATAAATAAATAAAAAAACAGAAAACAAGTGGGATCGGGAGGGGCAGAAAAACAACAGATGTGCTAGAGGTCGAGTGGGAGCAACATGGAGAGTACAGGGGCAGAGATTGGAGTAGAGAAGCAGCACATGAAGGCAGCAAGAGAATATGTACAACGATGTTTATATTAAAGGTATTAAAAAAATTAGGTGCTTAAAAAAACTCAAAACTGCTTTAATTCTTTTAAAGCAATGTAAATACTTCAATGCCTCCAAATGTGGAGGCAAGCGAGAAGCATCACACAAGGGAGAGAGCAAAAAACAAGCACTCAAATGGAGTGTTAGAAGAAAAGGGATAGAGTAGTTCCCTGAAAGCAAGCAGTATAATGAAATGTCAGCTAATCAGAACATATTAAAGACAAAATACTCCAGAGGCAGGGCAAAGAATAGGGAGAATAGCCACGGAATGAAAAGCAGAGAAATAAGATCGACCAGAAAGCCATCGAATCAAGAGCAAGGTGCTGGTCCAAAGGCTATTTATGAACATAGTGTAATGCATTAGAGACAATAGGTCAAAGATGCCTGTTAGCTAGACCTGAAAACGAACACAAAATTGTTAACGCCAATAGTTTGCCGTTGTCCAACAAAAGGGTCTGTTCAGGTTCTAATAACAAGCAAAGCATTTAAATCACAGAAGGCAAACGTGCAAATAATGCCAATCACAGAGAATAAATAAAGTTCAAGCAGCAGTAATACACACGCCCATGCTGCAGAGAACGGGTACAGCACAGTGCAAGCTTCCTACAACTAAGACATTGTAGAAATACAATGCATGGCTTATGAGGACAGACAGAACACACAGGACAGTTTGCGTCTTCTGCTCCTGTGGAGTAACTGCTCTGTGTAAAGAGCTGCATATTCATCACTAACACACAGACCCCAAGCCCCCGCCCTCCCCTCAGCTAGCACAGGAAAGGCAGTACACGCGTTCCTCACAAAGAACAGGTGCAGCACAGGAAGCAGAAACTTCGGACTGACATATTGCTGCGAGAAGGGCAAGTACAGAGTCTTCTAGTTAAAATTAAATGTAATGAGTAGCTTGTTAGAAATTACGATAAGAAGCGAACAATCTGCTACTACACTTATTAAAATAATGCATACCTAGTACAGACGTCTTACCTAATGAAAAGGCCGCTGTAGATGGGATAGACTTTTCACACGGTTTAAAGAGTCTGTCAGGCAATCGAACACTGGCAAAGCCAACAGGTCTCACCTTTATAAAGGGAGCATCAAGCTACTTGATTGCCAATCTTTCTTTGTAAAACATTATTTTATAAAGGAAAAGGAAAAATAGTTAAGGATAGGCAAACATCTCTCAAGTGTCTCAAATCTGTACACTGAACTCAATATTTTTTATATTTATAAATGGCACAGTTTATGTTTAAATACTTCTATCTTCACCCAGGAAGCTCTGAACGGAATTTACAGAGAATAAGGAAGTTTAAAGGAAAACTACTTTCCAAAGCCTAATTTGCTTTCCACAGGAATCGGAACAGAAACATTCTCAAGCAATTTGCATCTGCAATAGCCCAGGGAATAAGAATTATGGTCCTCTAGGAAAATGACAACTCCATTTTAGTCATGCTGCTAACAACTTATGTCTTAAACACCAGTTGAGGGAATGCAGCAACTTGCTCTTCTCCTGAATCACAAATGCCTTTGTGTAATATGTGGAATTCAGGGCATATAACAAAACAACTCTGAAAGTCTGCTCTTTAATCATACCCTGGAATAAAAAAATATACCATCGGTTATGCTTTTATGGACTAACTCCGATGGGTGGGTAGCAAAACAGAGCACAAGGGATGGGTTTTTTGGGGGGGAGAGGCTGGGGGTAGGTATCCCACAAGAAGAGTTAAAGAACACATGTTCTCTCATAGCGTGCTGTCTGAAAAAGAGTAAACTTTGGAAAAGCCAATAGGTTTCGCCTACGCAAGATTTATTGGCTTTGTCAATGTTTTATTACATGTTGCACAGCAGTCCGCACTGCTGTACAACATTAAAATAAAACTGGGGGGGCAGGTGGGGGGTGGGGACAGGCAACACGAAGGAGAAGGGTGAGACTATTTCCTTTTTTTTGTTCGAAGTACACTGGTCTAGATAAAATTATTTTAAAATATTTGCACGGTCAGCATATCAAGCATTGCTATGTGGTTAAACGTATGGAATCTAATCTGTGAGATTTCATTCTACTTGTCAATGCAGGACTGCCTTCGTGTCTTTGTATGTATTCCTGTTTAAATAAACAGGAGGGAGAGAAATACAATATAACAAAAAAATGAACTTTGGAAAAAATTTAAAGGGATAATAAAAAACACGCATTTAGAATGTTAGATGTCCGCTCTTAAGTCATTGGGTTGTAAACTCGATGGTTACGATCTTAGGCCCTTTCTATATCAAGAAATGTAAAGGATTAAGGGGCAGATTTACATGCCCCGTACGCCACATTTGCGCTGCAGTTGTGTCACTTTCTTGACGCAGCGGCGGCGCAAAGCCAGCGCCATGCTGTGGGGTATTTACAACAGGACGCATCTGGGAGATGCATCACTTTCTAAAGCCCTGCGCCACATGTGGGCGATCCGGCGCCGGGGGTGGGGGCATTCCAACACAGGAACGCCTCATAAAAGTGGCTGAGTAAAATCTACAAGATTTCACTCAGTCACTTAAGGACATGCTGCGTCAAAACCCTGCGCCTGCTTGAAGCAGGCGCAAGGATTGACGCAGCATGTTAGGCATAGGGGCACCCCGAGCCTTGCTGGAGCTGAGTCGCGCTTGCGACGCAACTCCAGCAATGCGTCACCTTTACGGCAGCAGATGCATCACGCATCTGTCTACTCTTGCCCCATGGTGCGCCGCATTGTAAATGGGGCGCATCCATAGCGGCACAAGAGGTGTCTGCCGTGACGCACAATAACTGGCGCATCCCTGCTGATATGCAGGGATGCGCCAGTTATAGTAAATCTGCCGCATAGTACGAGAGCTAGGAACAGCGTGAAGTGATTGCGTCTGCATGAACAGGGGCAGGGCATGGGATGTAGTTACCCACAGAGGTCTTCCATAGCACGCACATAGTGGCTTGTTACAGACGTCTGAGCGCTACATCACCTTGTTTTGTTGGAGAATTGTACACATATATTGTGGGAGAATCGGTAGAACATGTGGAAATACTGCCAACGGACTAAATCACAAGCAAATTGTAGATCTGATAACGTCTTCGAATATCTGTTGCTTTGATAGAATTAAATATTTCTTTGTCTTACAAGCGCGGAGATCTGTCCATTTACAGCAGTTGCTTTAGTTTCTCTATATGACAAAAGCAAAGTAGACTATCCAACAGACCTGTGCTGGTGCTGTATTAAGAGAAAAATACAACAGTTTGCCTGTGGTATAGTGGGCTGAAACTGATTTTTAATTTCTTCCGGTCACTGTGCCTTTCTTCGCCTCAATGATATCAAATGGGAAACGGCCACTACAACGCGGCCGTTTCCACGGAAACATTAACCATGCATGCATTACAACGCATGCGTGGTTACCACGAAAGTCTTTACCACGCATACCTTTACTACGAGGTACGTAGTAAAGGCATGTGTGGTAAAGGCTAACATTAAAAAAGGGGGTTTGGGGAGGTCTCCCCCCCCCCCCCCAAAAAAAGAAACTCACCTAAAGTCACTCGGCGTCGTTTAAGAGGAAACGGAAAGAAACCTCCACTTCCTCTTAACGACGTACGACGTCACCACGAACAAAGAGAGGAAAAGGTTATGCGTTGAAATAGCATTCCGTTGTAACGCATGCGTAGTAAAGGCATGCGTTGCAACGGAATTCGTTGTAATAACATACAACCATATCAAATTACTAAACTGCAACGTTAACGCAAGTTTAGCGATCCGTAGCCTAAGCAGTGGTTCATTGTGGCACACATTCAATTTGCAATACAAACTCCACTAACATCACCTGTCCAAAAAACAGGATTACAGGATTCTACTCCCCACACACTAAAATGTGCGTCACACGCATTGCGTGATCGCACAGGTACACAAGTTATAATACAGTGACACTCCCCTAGACCCACATTTAATGTGCAGATGAGTGCATGTATTCTTATTTGGAGAGAGCGCAACACCAGCAAGAAGGAAGTCACTCAATTGTGCCTTTGCTGCCTCACTAATGGATGCACTGACTCAGGCACAAACAGCCCCAGACCCTCGCTCGGGCTTTGTTTTAAATGTGCCAATGTTCGTAGAGTGCCCCTTAAGGGAGCAAGCGGTCTTTACAGGTCCTGAACTATTTACCTCTCTGTTCTGAAGAACAATGCTTATTAGGCAAATCTTTGTCGACATCTTCACACTAATAACAAATCAACCCCAATTATCTAGTCCCGGAAAGTCACAGGGAGGCGGCTGGAGAAGAGTTTGTGCAAATCCAGTTCTGTTGGCTTCCCAGAAAAACATGCCGTAGAACAGCACCTTTGAAGCATTAGCAATGAAAACCAAACAACCGCCATAATTTATAGGAAGATGGCGGCATCTCGATCCTTTTATTTCTTCCACTTACATTTCAAAGAAAGATGATGTGCTTTTTTGGGTTTCGCCTGCCGAAGGCTGCGCTCTGCGCAGCTCTTCAGCGCAGGTGAAATCCTATGTCGTCAATAAGGACTCCTGGAACGTCCCCCGGCTCTCATTGGTTAGCTCCATAAATGGAGGCTAGCCATTGAGTGCCGGATCTGTCCATCAAGGCTGGACCAGATTCGGGGGCGTTCCGGAGATTTTTTCTCAGGGCGGAGTTACGTTTTTTCCCGTTCCCTCCCCTTTCACTGAAAGTGAATTCAGATGCGCTGTCCATTCCCGCCCCCTCCGTGTGCCTTTCCGCCGCCCTTGCTGTCCTGTGCACGTTTCCCGCCGTCCGTGTCCTCTCCCGCCCCCTCCCGCCGTCCGTGTCCTCTCCCGCCCCCCTCCCGCCGTTCGTGTCCTCTCCCGCCCCCCTCCCGCCGTTCGTGTCCTCTCCCGCCCCCTCCCGCCGTCCGTGTCCTCTCACGCCACCAGCGAGTGCCCACCTCGCGATTTCTGCCCGCCTGCCTGCCTAGCGAGGGCCGCCGCGCTGCCCGCGGCGACCCGGAAGTACCTGGCCGGCCAATCCCTTCGCGGCCGGCCGGAAGTCCCGCACCCGCAGCCCGGGGGAGGGAAAGGGAAGCCTTGCTGTTTGCCGCTTCCCCCTGCCTGGGGGAAGCCTTTGTCGGTGTTGCCGGTCTCCCATGCCTGGAGGGAGACCGGAGAGGAGCCTGACGAGGGTGGAGCGGAGGGGGCGCGGGGCACATTGTGGTGCCCGCCCCCACCGCAAATCCGTACCGGCAGCAAGGAGGAGGGCAGCAGCGATCAGGTAAGGATCAGCCTGGGCCTGCCTTTAGTCACGGCGCTTCCTCGAGCACTCCGCTGCCCCTGGCCACGAGCACAGCGTGGAGTTGCTGTGGCGTGGCGCGCCGCTGACTGACTGCCTGCCAGAGCGGGGCGTGTGAGTCCGGGAGGGATTTGAACCCTGCGGTGCAGAGCGGAGACAGCATGGCTGGAGTCTGAGGTGCCTTGTGTGGAAGAGGGTCCCCTACCCCAGCATCAGATAACGTCAGGAGGGCTTCTCGCCGCTGCAGGGCTGTCGTAGGGAGCATAACCTGGTTGGGGAATCCGGAGAGCAAGGGATAGTTCCGGCCGACAGGCGGCGTCCTGTCCAGCGCGGGAGGGTGCGCCACCATGGCACCCTGGCGCCCACCGCCGCAGCGTGCCCTGCTCTGGCTCACCTTTGGGATCCTGTGCTGCGCGCCCAGACCGGTAAGGGGGCAGCTGATGGCGGGTGGCGGCCCGGGGCACTACTGTCAGGAGGTGCTTGTTTGGCGACTCTGAACTGCCTCTCCAGTGGCATCCGGGATGTACAATGTGTTGTGGGTGACTTTGAGCAAGATGTAAGGGGGGCAGAGTGGCATGTCGTGATCGTGCCCTCAGAGGTTGTCATTAAGACAGGCTCGCATCATGTGCAGAATGTAACCCTGGGTTTGGCATCATGGCCACCTGGCAGAGTTCAGAGGTGTTTAAAGGAGAGGATGGAATGTACCAAGTGCTTTCATGAGTTGTCATTAAGTTAAGATGGCATGCCCAAAGTAGGCATGGGTGTGAATGAGGGCACCATGGCATGTCCTGGGTATTCCTCTGAGGTAGGCATTACGTGCTGAATGTGTCTTTCCAGTTGCCATAAGGTAGGAAGCCACATGCTGAGTGTTACTCTGAGGTTGGCATTAACGAGGAATGGCATACGAAGAGTGTTTTCTGGGTTTGACATGAGTAGGTTGGCATGGGCTGAATGTCTGCGTGGCTGGCATAAGGGGCATGTGCTGATGGTGTCTTTGCGGTTGGTGTTAAGATTGTGTCACTTGGAATAGCCACAGGACCGGCTGGTATGTGATGAAGGTGACTCTGGGGCTGGCATCATGACACCGTGGCATTTGTTTAGCGTGACTTGGCATCAAAACAGGATGAAGTGAACTTTTGGAGTTGGCATAAGGGAAACCAGGCCTCTGCTGAGGATCCTTAAGGAGTTGGAATGGGCTGAGCATGTCATTGTGGTTGGCAGCTCCATGGAACAGTGTGCATTAAAATGCGTACATGGTACCTAGCATGGCATTAGAACAAAATGTCACCAAATGTTATGGTTCTGATGCTCACATCGCTGTGTTTGGCATGGAACAGACTTGGGTGTGCAACATGTTGCCCTGAGTTTCACGTCATGACATCATGTGGCGCATTATGGACTTTTAGGGAGCATTTTAACTAGGCAAGGAGGAAATGTGCCAGGTGTGTCACAGGTGTGAGCTACGTATTAAAGGTAATGTCGAGTCCTTCTCTGACGCTGGTACAAAGGTGGGATGACGAACTGAGTCAATCAGTCAAATAACTTTATTCGCATTTAGTAAATGCATAAAAGTACAAGTAGTTATCACAGTACGAATTGATCAAGGAATAATTCAAAACAGTTAAAAATTAATTGTATACATTTTTCCTTTTAAAAGATATCAACATTTATATGCATCCACATTACTGGAGCTAGCAGCTATACATTTATGAGAGGAATATTTGCAGTAATCAATTTATGATGGTAACACCCTCACGTGTGGTTTGTTCAGAATAGCCATGCACTGGAAACATGGCTGTGCTTGCTTCCCTGCCCCCTGGCTGTGCTTTCTTCCCTGCCCCCTGGCTGTGCTTTCTTCCCTGCCCCCTGGCTGTGCTTTCTTCCCTGCCCCCTGGCTGTGCTTTCTTCCCTGCCCCCTGGCTGTGCTTTCTTCCCTGCCCCCTGGCTGTGCTTTCTCCCCTGCCCCCTGGCTGTGCTTGCTGCCCCGCCCCCTGGCTGTGCTTGCTGCCCCGCCCCCTGGCTGTGCTTGCTTCCCCGCCCCCTGGCTCTGCTTGCTCTCCTGAGTGTGTGTGTGTGACTCTGAGTGGGTGTGTGTGGCTCTCGGTGGGTGTGTGTGGCTCTCGGTGGGTTGCTCCCCCGCCCCCTGGTTCCCCTTACCCTGGTTCCCATTCCCCTGGTTCCCCTTCCCCTGGTTCCCCTTCCCCTGGTTGTGCTTGCTTCCCTGCCACCTGGTTGTGCTTGCTTCCCTGCCACCTGGCTGTGCTTGCTTCCCTGCCCCCTCGCTGTGCTTGCTTCCCTGCCCCCTCGCTGTGCTTGCTTCCCTGCCCCCTCGCTGTGCTTGCTTCCCTGCCCCCTCGCTGTGCTTGCTCTCCTGAGTGTGGGTGAGTGTGGCTCTGGGTGGGTGTGTGTGTGTGTGGCTCTGGGTGGGTGTGTGTGTGTGGCTCTGGGTGTGTGTGTGTGTGTGGCTGGCTCTGGGTGTGTGTGTGTGTGGCTGGCTCTGGGTGTGTGTGTGGCTCTGGGTGTGTGTGTCTGGCTGTCTCTGGGTGTGTGTGGCTCAGGGTGTGTGTGTGTGGTAGTAATTGCTGTCTGCTGAGCTCGTCCGTAGGGTACAATAGGTCTCACATTTGCGAGAGATTAAGCTAATGGCAATGTAAATGACAATGCCATTTATTTATTTGTTTTCAAAACCAACACATAAATACAAATTTTGTCATTTACAATGCCAAAAGCTCTAACTTTTCCAAAGGCGAAACCATTGCATTGTAAATGCTTGTTTTAATAATGAGCTTTCATTGGGTTGTAATGTAAAAAAAAAAAAAGGAAAAAAAGCAAAGTAGGGGGTTTTGGGAGATGGGCAAACATCATGAAGGAGGAGTGTAGGGGTGTGTGGGACAACAGACAGGAGGATGAGGGCAGGGATGAGGGAGACAAATGTATAAGCGCACAGGTGCAAAAATGAGGGAAAAAGAAAAAAAATACCTGCGGAGGTCGAAAAAAAGAACCTGCAGAGGTCTATGGCCAGTGGAAGGACACTGGCCACATGAAGCAGTGATTGGTCTGTGCTCCACGGCAGGGACTAAAGACTTGAAGCCCAGGAGGAAGCCTGAGGCGGCACTGACTAATTGGGAGTTAGGAAACAAGAGTGACATGAGAGCCAACCAATGAAAAGTAATGGGCGGGCTGTGGGCACATTTTACGCTTTGTTTTTTAGGTCTCGCCTGTCGATGCGCATGCGCATCGAGCAAGCGAGACTATAGGGGCTCATCCAGACTTTATCTAACTTGCAAGGAATCGTGGCGATTCCTTGCAGTGCCCGTGACTTTTAAGCTCAATGCGCATGTGCATTGAGCTTAAAAGCGCGTGCACATGCCCCCAGCCGCCTGCCTTGCCTACTCTCTCTCACAGCCTCCCCCAGCTCCGCCCCCTCACTACTTGATTGCACGGCCGCTAGGCCGTGCCTCCCCTACTCTCCTCCCCCCTCCTCCTCTCCTCCCCTGCCTGCCTGCCGCTAGGCCGTGCCTCCCCTACTCTCCTCCCCCCTCCTCCTCCTACTGCCGTGTCGCACCTCTCCCCTCTCCGCCCCCTCCCCTGCCAGCCGTGTTACGGTGAAAGGCTTGTTGTTCTTTGCTCTTGTTGGAAAGATGACGTTGCCGGGGTCTCTGAGCCGCGTCTCTTCCTGCACTTATTCGCTGGCGGCCATGGTCCTGCTGCTGTCCCTGTGCGCACTGGGGGCCGAGGGCTTAATTTTCCCACAGAAGCCCACGTGAGTACCTCCCCCCCGCCTCACCCCCACCCTTTGCCAGTCTCCCTGGATGTCAGTGTCATTACTGGCACCGGAGTCATCCCCATCACTGCCAGCAGCATCGCCGCCAGCGCTGCAAGCGTTGCTCCCACTACTCTTGCTGCCAAAAGCGCCGCTGCCCGTACTGCTGTCCGTACCATCTTTCTCAGCAGTACTGCTGCCACCGCTATTACTATCACGCTGCCAAAAGCGTCACTGCCCGTACCACTGCACTTACGATCTCTCTCAGCAGTACTGCTGCCACCATCGCGGCTAGTACTGTCAATGCCAAAAGCATCACTGCCCGTACCACTGCCCTTACTAGCAGTACCACTACCATGCAAGCATCGGTACTACCACTATCGGTACCAACGGCGTCACCTCGAGTACCACTGTATTTACGATGTCTCACAGAAGTATTATCAGTACCACAACTACTGCCCCCAGCATGCACGCCTCACTGGCAGCACCGCTGCCCTTGCCATCTCCCTCAGCAGTGCGACTGCCACCTGCACCAGCATGCACACACCTCTGCTGGTACTACCACTGCCAAACACGTCACTGCCTTTACCACTGCCCTAATGCTTTTTCTCAGAAGTACCACTGCCGGCAGTGCACGCTTCTCTTCTACTGCTGCCAACTCCGTCACTGCCAGTAACACTACTCCGGTCATCTCTCTCAGCAGCATTACCGGTACCACTACTATCAGAGGAGCCAGCATGCTTTCATTGAGGCCAGTACCACTGCCTCTCGGGAGTATTTTCTGTGCCGCTGACTCCAGCGTGCAATCCTCACTGTTACTGTCGCTGCCGAAAGCCTCACTGCCGGTAGCACTGCCCTCCAGATATGTCTCTGCAGTATTATCAGTATTTATTCCACAGCCTCGCTGCCAGTACCACTGCTCTTCAGACGCCTCTCAGCAGTATTATCGGTGCCACGACCACCAGCATGCAAGCCTCACTGCCAGTACATCTACCCTTCAGATACCTCTCAGCAGGATTCTCCGTATGTATTCCACAGCATCACTGCCCTTATCATATTTACCATCAGCGGCATCGTTGTCAGTGCCACCAGCACCCCTACCGCCAGCCTTACTGCCTATATCACCAGCAGTGCTGCCACCATCCGTACCTCCAGTACCCCAGCATCTTTGCCAGCAGTACTAGCTATACCATAAACAGTGCTACCAGGATCAACAGTGTTGGAGCAAGCATCCGTGGTAGCTTCGCCAGCAGCAGCGCCAGTGCCGTCAGCATTGCTGCCACCAGCATCACAGCCAGTGCTCCCAGCACTCACTGGCATAACTGCCACCACCCTCCGGTGTTATCATCCGAGCCGCCTGCCTCCGAGAGCTTCAAATTAAAGCATCTGTTGCTGTTGCTTCCCCAGCGCACTCGGCCTCACTTCTCCTCCCCCTAATTAACACACACTTCTTTCACGGCCGCGAGGCCATGCTTCAAAGGGATCCGCTCCCCCTGTAATGTGCAGGAATTAGTGATTTTCCATGTATCTGTGAAAACGTACTTCAAAGCGATCCGCTCCGCCCCCTGCTGCATTCACTTTCCTTCCACGTTCCCTCTTCTTCCTTCCTCTCCCAGTCTCCCTGGTGACACCTCTTTGCCCACTTCTTGTTTTTTAACTTGTTTATTCATGGCTTGCGCCGGCCGTAATTTCACTTTTTTATTCATGGCTTGCGCCGGCCGTAATTTCGCTTTTTTTATTCATGGCTTGCGCCGGCCGTAATTTCACTTTTTTTATTCATGGCTTGCGCTGGCCGTACTTTCACTTTTTTTATTCACCACTTCCTTAGCGGATGAAGAGGGGCTTCTGGGTTTAGGCGGGGATGGGGGGAGGACGCCAGTCAGCTATTATTATGAAGACCACCTATAGAAACCAATTCAGCATGCCGCAGGCTCTTTTATTGAAACACACTGCTAGTCTGGGCGCCCGCACGTGACGTGACTTCATAAATCCTTTAATATTTATATATTTATTTTTTTAGCATCAGAGCCCTAAAGTCCCCAAGCATGATGTCCAGGGGAGACAGCATGGGTTGAAGACCCTTCTGGCCCTGGGGACACTACCAGACTGAGAGAGGCTCTGTTTGGGTGTGGTGCTATTGTATATGTGTATGGTGTTTACTGATGCGCACAGCAACTCTGAGTGCAGTCTCTTTCAATCGCTGACACACACAGCACGTTCCCATCTAATTGTGTGTATACAGTACAACATATTATATCCTATGTCTTCATTAACAATATAGTGTATCTGTACTGAATATATATCCAGCATTTCAGACTGCATTTCAGAGCTTTTAAAAATGTTTATGGCTTTTTTTTTTTTAAATTCTTTAGCATTGGCTACAGGAAACAAAAATGCTATAGATTTACAAAAAAAACCCATAAACAATTCTAAAAGCACTAACTCTAATGCTGCGAGACCTATTGCATTTTCAATGCTTGTTTATTTACAAGATATTTTGCAAGCGTTGTGCAGTCAAAACCTAAAAAAGGAGTTTCCAAAATCGGAATAATGGAAGGATACAGGTCAGCCAATCAAAATAATGGTCAAGAGGACCCGGGGACGGGACGTACAACAGAAAGGCAAGCCATCAAATAAGCAAGCAAATGAGTGCAACAATATATACATATTTTGATAAGCAATGGACGGGCTCCAAGCACACTGTACATTTTTGGGATGGTTCACAAGAGTTAGTCACCCACAGAAAGCAAAACACTATGTAATAGGCAAGACCTAAAAACTGCAAACTAGACCATAATAAAAAGGTTTCAGACCCAAAAGTAGACATTTTTATTACCAAAGCTGAAGACGCAAACATGTTGGTCTAGTCTTTGGTGTCAGAAGCATGAGATGCAGCTGGATAAAGGGTTGAAAGTCTACATTTCAAAGCAAGCCACCTTCTTCAAACTAACAAGATACTGTACATGTAGCACAGCTCTATGGCTTAAAGTATCTGCTGCAGACATATGTTGCAGTAAAGTATCTGCTGCAGACATATGTTGCAGCTTACAACAAACAGGGTAGCATTCTGGAACTCCTCTTATTCAGCAGACGATAATACGAGTGGCCCAAAGCTTAATAAACACAAACACGTCAATTTTATCTACTTTGAGGAGAGACTCCCATTTCCATTTAAATCGTTGGTAGATATCATCTCTTTTCTTTTTCCTCCCAAACTAACCAATGTCAATGGTTAAATAATATTTTCCCTCTTCCGGATGCAACATTTTTCATTTGAATGCATACAGACTAGAGTAATGGAAGGCAGGCACCATAGCTTGAGAAGAAAAACAGCACGGAGAAAAATTGCCCCATCTCAACGAATAGGTCCTATTTAAGGATCCCAGTGAACTCCCTCGTACTAGAACATACTGTGCACAAAATTGGAGAAAATATTCGATCAAGATACCAACATTTCAAAATCACACAGCTAGGCTAATCTTTAGTATGAGAGGACACGTTGAAAACCCTTCAAAGACTATGAAGGAAGGATCAAAGTTAAAAAAAAAGTTCTGCCTTCCCCCACAAGGCATCCATTGTCAGCCCCCACCACGTCTTTACTGTAAAGGCTTTCAGAGGCATTAGCAAACCAGGTCAGCCACTCAAAATAAACAAGTTATCAATCACGCCAGATTCCAATTATGTGGAGGAAGATATAGCCATATACAGGGATTCTCTCTATGTAGTGCTCTCTCTTCTGATCTGAGGCCATAAGAAGATAGTTTAAATTCTGCAAAGGAATCCAGAATCAGCTCTCTAAAATATTTTTCAGATAGGCCATCACCACCACAACCGTTCAACCGTTCAACCGTTTATCTGGCATACCAACATACCAAATCATCTGATATTTATGCACTGTTGGTTGCTTCAAAATCCCAAGTCTGGTCAGTGCCAACTTCCAACCATATAGCCTTCAATGCAAATGTTTCTCCAAAGTGGAACCACCACTCTACACATTGGTGGACAGACAAGTAGAATATAGCAACTGGGGTCTTTTAATCTCCATCTGGTCTCATCTGTCCACCTGGTCATCATCCAAAGTGAGGGCTTTATAAAAACATGTCTCTAAAGGTTATATTTAGACACTGATCTGCCTTAGTTTATTAATTTTTGGCGACATCACTATGATTAAACTACTGAATAGGTCAAAGTTAAGAGCCTGCAGCAGCACTCCCAGTCACCACCCTATAGCTTCTCCCAGATTGTGGAACAACTGCAAGGACATCAAAAAAGAATTATAATAGGACGTGGTCTTCATACACAAGCAGGGAACAAGAGGCACTTTTCTGTTCCTCTTTCCTACTCCACATTTTAAAACATAAATTGCCTAAAACAGTTTGTGAGAGTGGATCATGCTAGCACAGCCATGCACAATTGGCATAATGCACTGCAAATAGAAGCAACCTTTGTAACACTGAAGTTTGTGACAATTTGCATCCTCCCCTCTTGTAAAACCAATGCAATATTTTTCTTCTGGGGATGCCAAAATCAAAAACAGCAGCTCCGAGGAGTGGCCTTTAAAATCTGGAACAAATTGGCACTTATTGTCATCTCTTTAAAACTTTCAGAAAAAGAAATATTTACCTACTCTTCAAGCTGTCCCTGCAACTTGTTTAAGGTGTTATAGGTTAAGACAGTTGGTTTCAATACGTGGCCATATTGTAAACATATTTGAAGGCACAGCACTCGTGTCTTCGGGAAAGGTTCATGTTTTTAAAAAAACTCTTACATTAAAATGTATGCATGCAATAATCTGCAACAGGAGCAACTAGCAGAACCTCAAAATGTAAACAAACTGCACAAAGTTCTGGGTGTGTCACGTTCTCATGCATTTTAAGATAAGGATTTTGACAATGCAGCAGTCAAACATAACTATTACCAACTATGTAGACAGAGTAGTCTTTGGGGCTGCCCCTTTTCGTCACTAGCTTTTTTCAACAAGCCTCTTTCAGTGGTTAGCTTGAGACGGTCAATCATGTTTTGGCTAAACAAGTTGAGTATTCCTCTCTCACCTAATGATTTTGGCCAATTAGAAGTACTCTACCAGGGGTTTGAAATTTAATACAATATCTACTTGTCCATGGGGCAGGTTGCTACATAAATCTACTTGTCTTGTAAGAAAATCCACTTGTCCCTTTGGTGCCACGTAGTGCAGCAACAAATTATGGCAGCAATATCATTATATAAGAGCTCTGATATAGCCTCTCTGATTAAGACAGGGCTCATACCCTAGTAGTGTTTGAATACTTACAATTCCATTAGGTTGTCACTCTTCCACAGATCTACATACTGGGGCTGAAGGTAGTGGTAAGCAATAGTTCCAGGGTTAGAATGCCCTTTTGTGGCTTTGCAAACCAACTAACTTGCATGTTTTAAGGGTTTTCAACAACTTTTCCCATATCTTTTCCCATACTGAGAAATGTTGGAAATTTACTCCGGTCAATGGCAGACGTAAACCTTCTTCCAGAGTTGGGGAAAAAAGTGGTCGGAGGGAAAGTGAACTTGCAAACACTCATTTTCGGATGAGCAAATCTACACATGCATATTTGCTCATGCTAAAATGCAGTTCACAAATAAATTCTAGGAGTATTATTTCTTGACCTACTTCTGTAAATTTTCGGGAATTTACGAAAGCTGTAAAGCTGCACTTAATGCAAGGACGTATACCATGGGTGCACTTTGAGACTTTCTTTAATAATAATGGTGTCCCTAATTTAGTCTGGCACGGACGATGACCTTTTGCGTTTATTAAAATTCTGTCTCTCTCTCTCTGTATCGGCTGGCTTCACTGTGAGTAACAGCCATCAGCTCTTTCACAAGGAGCATATCGCAACACAAAGTATATTTATAGAGTGCCAGTAACTACTGTGGCAGTGTGTGCTTTTTGAGACCTAAAACAATTTTAGTTTTTGCCAATGTTTGTTATAATGGTGGGGGCCCGGGAGCTCCCACACCATAAGATTTTACAAAAACCATGCCAAAACCATGATCACATCGTTATGTTATGTTATGTTATATAGACTTTTTGAGCGCACAGCTGCCCCAGCGAAGGGGCGTCCCGGCGCTATAACTGAAAAGAACATAACTAACAGAGCAGAGAGCAAGAAGAAAGCTAGTAGGGCAGGGGAAAAAGATAAGTTTTAACAGCTTTCCTAAAGACAAAAAGATTTTCTAAGGAACGAATGTGGGCAGGAAGTGCATTCCATAATTTGGAGGCCATCACCATGAACGATCGACCGCCCAATCTGCATTTTTGAAATCGGGGAACAAGTGCCAGACTTTGGCCAGCCGAACGCAGGCTACGTAAGGGAATGTAGGGAGTCAAAAGATGCTGAAGGATGGCAGGGGTATCAGATTTCAAGATTTTGAAAGCAAAACATAGCGCCTTGAATTCGATACGTCTGATGATTGGCAGCCAGTGAAGTTTGAAAATTGTGTTGCGGGCTGAGCAAAACCGCGGGAGGCCCACCAGGGCTCTAGCTGCCGCATTCTGGACCCGTTGGAATCGCAGGACTTCCACCTGGTTAGCACCTAAAAGTAATGCACTGGCATAGTCGAGTCTAGATAGTACGCTCGCTTGAACCACCATCTGACGGGTGGGGGCATCAAAAAATTTGAGGATAGGCCTCAAACCGTGTAAGATGCCAAAGCACATAGATGCCACCTTTTTGGTGTGGCACGAAAAGGAGAGTTTGGAATCCAGCCAAACGCCCAAATTCTTAAGTTCCGACACAGGTGTTGGCGGTGGTCCTAGTTCATTAGGCCACCAATTTGCACCCCATAGATCAGGATGTTTCCCCAATACCATCACCTCGGTTTTGAGGGCGTTGAGCTGTAAGCAGTTGGCCGTTAGCCAACTGGCAACAGCCCTCAAACCGTCCGCAAAGTTGGATGCCAGTTGGTCGGAATCTCCATTGAGTGCTACCGCCAACTGGGTATCATCGGCGTATGATACCATAGTGAGACCCCAACTCTTCGCAACCTCCGCCAACGGTTGGACGTAAAGGTTGAAAAGAGTGGGGCTCAACGCCGACCCCTGCGGGACTCCTTGGGTGATGGCATGTGACTTGGATCTAAATGGTGGTACAACCACCTGAAAGGAACGTTCCGAAAGGAACGACTGAAACCTGCCTGATATGCCTGCCTCACCAAGCCTCTGGACAAGAATGGTATGGGATACAGTGTCAAAGGCGGCACTAAGGTCCAAAAGGACCAGTGCCACCGTTTGACCCGCATCTAGTACAGAGCGGAGGTGTTCAACCATGAATAAGAGTGCCGTCTCTGTACTATGTTCAGGTCTAAAACCATTCTGTGTGGGATCCAGTAGATGAGCAGAAGTCAGATGTTTCGATAAGATGACATTCACATGGGCCTCAGTGATCTTTGCCACCCATGGAAGGAGAGAGATGGGTCTATAACTCTCCGGCTTCAATGGATCCAGCCCCGGCTTTTTTATAATAGGCATAACACAGGCAGCCTTCCAGGCAGGTGGAACTGAGCCGATGGTAAGCGATTGCTCCACCAGATGGCGAATAGGAGGGAGGCAGAGAGACGCTGAGTCCATAAACTGGGCTGGTCTCAAAGGGTCATCTGGTGAGCCAGATTTGACCCTGGCCGCCAGGAGATTAAACTCCACCTCCGATGGTATGGGAAGAGTGGTCAGACATTGAGGGGTACGAGGTGTTATAGCCGTATTGTCCAGGTCAACTTTGGGAAAAGAGCGATAGATGGCATTAACTTTTTCCACAAAGAAACTGGCTAACCCCTCACAGTGAGCAAGGGAGCAAATCTCCGTATTTGGGAGTCTGTTTGCTGTGAGCTCCTTCAGGACTTTGAAAACCAGTTTGGAGGGGTTAGAACTTGCCTGGAATTCCCTTGCATAATAGTCGGCTCGAGCCCGACAGACAGCTCTATGGTATACCTTAACCTTGGCCAGGTAGGATACTTTTAAATCTTTCTCATAGCTCTTCCTCCAAGCTCTTTCGGCTTGTCGACAGGTGGCTTTTATACGCCTGAGATCCTCCGAGTACCAGGGATTGGACTGGGAGGAACGGTTCCTACTCCAAGTAGCCGGTATCAGTGCATCAAGCGCTCGAACAATCCAAGCACAGAAGGTGTTATACCCAGATTCGACGTCATCCGAATGAGCCAGGGGTGTGGTGGTCAACACACGGTGGAAATCCTCCAATTTGAGCTTTTTCCAGGGACGCCTGAATGATGTTTTATCGGGCTTCCTAGTGGGGTAGACCACCGATGTAATAGAAAGCTCAATGAGGTGATGGTCACTCCATCCCATAGGTCTAGGGGATGAAACCTCAGCCAATTGAAGGTTAGTGAAAACCGGATCTAAAATATGGCCACCCTCATGGGTCGGATGACGGACCAGTTGGGTTAACTGTACAGCTTCGAGATCGTCAAGCAGACCACTGACCGCTGGTATCTCTAAGGCGTCGAAATGGATGTTAAGATCGCCGATAATGGTGAGATTGGAGGTAAGCAGAGAGAGAGAGAGCTTACTAGCTCAGGAAGAGCTTTCTTAAAAGCACAGTCACTCCCAGGAGGGCGATATATCACCAGACCTGTAAGGGTCTGGTTCGAACTTGTGCTGATGGAAAAATGTGCACACTCAGCGCCAACCAAGTTCATAGGCTTCCAAACACAGGTGAAACAGGTTTTCAAAGCCATAGCAATTCCTCCACCTCTCCCCTTCCGATTCAAGGTGTAAATAGCATAGCCTGGGGGAAGGGCTAGATTAATGATGGCAGAGTCCTCATCGCCAAGCCAGGTCTCTGTCATGAAGAAGACATCCGGGCCTTCTAAGGAGATGAGATCGTAAATCTCTCGGTGGTGTTTTGACAGGGACCTAACATTATGGTGCCACATTTTGATAGTACTAGGGGGAGAGAAATCCTTCTTCCGATGTAACACTACCTGACTGGGGGCCTTCAACGGGGCCGATAGTTCCCACCAGCCGCATGGACAGGTGTGGGGACCACATAGAGGATGGTGATCCGAATGCGAGCAGGGGGGCAAAGAATGTCTGATCAGGTGTAGCGCCTCAGAAGAGTAGTAAATAATCATAGTAGCGAGAAGATAGAGTCCTACCACAGTCCACGCGTCCTAACGCGGACGAGCGCAGACGGGCAGGACTCTGGCTTGACTCCGGCGCGAGTCAGGCGCTACTGCTGCGCGAGGGAAATGAGCTTTTAGTACTGCCTCACCTGTTCTCCAAACGGAGCACTAGAGCGCAGAGTCGGGTGGCGCGCTGCAAAACCAGCAGCCCCAATATGGCGGCCAAACAAGTAGGAAATATCACCACGAATATCTCCGCTCTACAAGCGGTGGGGGGCCCAATTATAGTGCAGGTCTGTGGGCGCGGCGTCAATGTTAAAAGCAGGGGATAAAAAAGTAATTTTAAACAAGATAGAAAGAATCGGTAAATTTTGAAAATGTAAAGCGCTGCGCGCCTACTAAGCACAGGAGGTTAGTCAATGCAGGTTAATTCCTTTCCAAGGGCGAGCAGCACACAGCGCTCGCCTTTAGTACTGCCTCACCTGGTCTCCAAACGGAGCACTAGAGCGCAGAGTCGGGTGGCGCGCTGCAAAACCAGCAGCCCCAATATGGCGGCCAAACAAGTAGGAAATATCACCACGAATATCTCCGCTCAACAAGCGGTGGGGGACCCAATTATAGTGCAGGTCTGTGGGCGCGGCGTCAATGTTAAAAGCAGGGGATAAAAAAGTAATTTTAAACAAGATAGAAAGAATCGGTAAATTTTGAAAATGTAAAGCGCTGCGCGCCTACTAAGCACAGGAGGTTAGTCAATGCAGGTTAATTCCTTTCCAAGGGCGAGCAGCACACAGCGCTCGCCTTTAGTACTGCCTCACCTGGTCTCCAAACGGAGCACTAGAGCGCAGAGTCGGGTGGCGCGCTGCAAAACCAGCAGCCCCAATATGGCGGCCAAACAAGTAGGAAATATCACCACGAATATCTCCGCTCAACAAGCGGTGGGGGACCCAATTATAGTGCAGGTCTGTGGGCGCGGCGTCAATGTTAAAAGCAGGGGATAAAAAAGTAATTTTAAACAAGATAGAAAGAATCGGTAAATTTTGAAAATGTAAAGCGCTGCGCGCCTACTAAGCACAGGAGGTTAGTCAATGCAGGTTAATTCCTTTCCAAGGGCGAGCAGCACACAGCGCTCGCCTTTAGTACTGCCTCACCTGGTCTCCAAACGGAGCACTAGAGCGCAGAGTCGGGTGGCGCGCTGCAAAACCAGCAGCCCCAATATGGCGGCCAAACAAGTAGGAAATATCACCACGAATATCTCCGCTCAACAAGCGGTGGGGGACCCAATTATAGTGCAGGTCTGTGGGCGCGGCGTCAATGTTAAAAGCAGGGGATAAAAAAGTAATTTTAAACAAGATAGAAAGAATCGGTAAATTTTGAAAATGTAAAGCGCTGCGCGCCTACTAAGCACAGGAGGTTAGTCAATGCAGGTTAATTCCTTTCCAAGGGCGAGCAGCACACAGCGCTCGCCTTTAGTACTGCCTCACCTGGTCTCCAAACGGAGCACTAGAGCGCAGAGTCGGGTGGCGCGCTGCAAAACCAGCAGCCCCAATATGGCGGCCAAACAAGTAGGAAATATCACCACGAATATCTCCGCTCTACAAGCGGTGGTGGGCCCAATTATAGTGCAGGTCTGTGGGCGCGGCGTCAATGTTAAAAGCAGGGGATAAAAAAGTAATTTTAAACAAGATAGAAAAAAATCGGTAAATTTTGAAAATGTAAAGCGCTGCGCGCCTACTAAGCACAGGAGGTTAGTCAATGCAGGTTAATTCCTTTCCAAGGGCGAGCAGCACACAGCGCTCGCCTTTAGTACTGCCTCACCTGGTCTCCAAACGGAGCACTAGAGCGCAGAGTCGAGTGGCGCGCTGCAAAACCAGCAGCCCCAATATGGCGGCCAAACAAGTAGGAAATATCACCATTGACATTGACCATCACATTGACAAAACTAAAAAGCTGACCACCAATTTCAGACCTACTGGCTTTGCCAATCCTTGTTTATTTGTATTTCCCATACTCCGATTGACCTTGGTTACACTAATTTTCCATTGTGAATATTTTTGGGAACTACTAGCATGCATCCACACGTTACTAAATGATGGTGCAAAGAAAGTTTTTTTTTTCCTGCTGTCATTCTTTTTATGAACATTTTATTTTTAAAGCAAAGAATAATCAATCTTGTTTTCAAGCTTTTGCAAATATTTGCATCAAATCAGAGAGCATTCTGTGAGCATTATACGTCGCCTCATGTTGCTAAACTTTGAAAACGTGTGTACACATTTTTATTTATATTGGAACCAATGTCAGTAGTGCAGTCAGAGCTTAGAACATTTACTTAGAGCCCTCACACAACTAATAAAGGCTTTCAATTAATGAACCATGAATACAAGTTTGAACAGCATTAACATATGGACAAAAATATTACCTTAAGAGCAGACAGTGCCCTTCCCTGATCAATATTGTGGTACTGTAAACTGGCTGCCAAAAGGTTTGTGCTGCAGGGGGTTGGGCCTACTTGTCCCAAGGACAAATTACACATCTTGCACTTGTTGCACTAGACCCCAAACAATAATTCCTGGGCTATAGGAATTCCACATCCCTGTCTACTCAAGTACACGAACAGCATGAGAAACTAGTTTACAGGTATAGCCCACAGTCGGTCTTCTCTTTCTGGCTCCCTCCCATGGGTATTGAGCCAATGTGCTAATGCTGCGAGCGCTTGCACATTAAAACTTGATCAATGGTCTTTGGCAAAGCTAGATAATTAATATATTTTGAAAGCTCTGCTCGAAATGAATGAAATGATTAGGGGAAAAAAATACCCAACTAATTAAATCTGCCCAGGTACTAGCATTACACTGCAAAGAAAATACCTGCTCTAAAGGTCTGCTCTTTGGCATTAGGCCAGCTGAGAACATCACCTAGATGCTGGACATTCCAAGTAATGCAAATCAGCAAGCAGATGCAAATGCTAAGCTCGACCGTGAGCATAGCAGTGAAGGACCCTTGCTCCTTTCAATAGAGACCATGAAGTGGCATTTTGGGAGATGAACTATAGTTGGATAAAGGAATGATTTGTTACCTGTAATCCCGGTTTTCTCTCAGGGTAATGTCCAGTGAAGTCATAAGCACTGAATAGTCCCACCCACATGCGGGGATCCCTGTGCACTTTTCCATAGCATATCTTAAGTGTAGATGTTCGCTTTTCTTAAGGAAGGCCTTAACAAACACTTAATACAAACACTTAAGAGGAGAAGAACATTATGCAGCCTATAACAAGGCTACAATGGCCAAATTCTTCAGATAGTACTCAGAAACCTATATATACGTATATTTAAAGCCAATACTTTGCAAAAGATTTAAGCTGTTTTTACAAACCCTTTTTGTAAAAGTGGAAAGATTAAGGATAGCAGGACAGTGTAGTCCTATAGGCTGTCATTATGTGAATGTAAAAAGAGTGTCTGCGCCTTTAAGGACCCAGAGACCACTAGTATCCCATTATGCCCAGCAGGTGGTAGTTGCTTCACTTCTTTTTACAGCTCTTGGTGACAGGATCTTGGAGCACTGAGCTCGGCCTTTTTGGCTTTTTATCTTCAAAAATCACCAGAGGATTTTTGTGACAACAACTTCATTCAACGGTTTTCAACAGTCCCTTGCATTTTGTTTTTCGGATAGGAATTTGTTTTATTTCGTCAAATAAAATGGCATCTTTATTTGGCAAGTGTCCTGCCTGTGAGAGAAAGAAGGCCAAGTCAGACCCTAAGGATGTCTGTATCATCTGCTTTCCAGAAAGCAAGGTTCCTGAAAAATGCCAGTCGTGCAGGAAGTTTTCAAGGTGTATCATGAGGGAAAGAGAGAAGATTCACCTACATGGCACAGAAGAGCGAGGCAGGCAGCAGGCGCAGTCTAAAGGTGGGACATCAGATCGTGGAGCGGGTCAGTCCTCTACCAGGGCTCTTCCATCTACCTCTGAGAACCCCAGGCATGGAAGGTCCAAAGAGAGGAGTTCGGCCTAAAAACGCCATTGTTCCAGGTCAAAGTCAAGAGGATTAATGTCGAGACGAAGTACACCGCCAACTTGTTCTCCATCGAGGACTGGGTCAACGACGAGAAATGGCTAGGTCGATGTCTAAGGCAACAAAACCGTTGACACAGAAGGAAGTAGACATTGAGGCACAAAGAAAAGACGTCGAAGAGTATATAGAAGTCGAGATATAGGAGGCGATCTAAATCAAGGAGTATGTCAACGTCGAGAACATCAATGCATGCGGAAAGAAGGAACATAAGATGCATTTTTTTTTTAACTCTCCGGCTCTGAATACTCTAGAGTATACTCTCCTTCTCCAATAATGTTAGCAGATTCTCCTACTCCTCCACCACCATCTCCTCCGCCACCTCTACTATCTCCGCCACCTCTACTATCTCCGCTGTCTCTGCCACCTTCACCTCCAGCACCTCTTCCACCGGTGCAAGTTCCTCCTTTTCCAACTATGGGGGCACCTCTTCCGAGGCCTAGAGTTTCTCCACTCGGATCACGTTTGAGAACTGGCCATCAGTCGCACCATTCCAGACATCACCACAGATCTCAGCACTCTTTGTCTCATCCTTTCTCACGACTACTATTCCACCTCTTCCTCCAGCGTAAAAAGATATTCTACAACGCTGTCAGATTCTACACATCCAGAGATTTCTCAAGAGGATAAGGTCACTACTTTCCAGGAGGTCCTGGGTGAGAGGGTCTGCAAAGCAGAATATTCAGATGTCTGTTCCAACTCCTGCCACATCGGTTATATTTGAGACGCTTCACCACCAGTCCGCGCCAAGTTCTCTCCTTCCTTTGGTTCCAGGTCTATTAGAACCAGCTATGGAATTATTCTGGACTTCAGCCAAGTCGGTTACATCAAGGCAACAGGAATAAATATAGGATCACTTTCTCCACTCCGACCCACCTACAGACTATGTGGTTATCTTAGTGGAAAAAAAACATCATGCTACGACTCCTACGTCGACTGTACCACCTGACAAGGAAAGCGAGAAGCGGGACTCAGTACGGCGTAAGGTATGCAGTACAGCTGCAACCACTATAAAGGCAGCAAGTGCATCTGCTTTTCTGTACTCGAGTGATGGGGCCTTGTGGGACTCCTTACAGAAGTTTGCAGAGGACCTCCCTAGAGAGAAAAAAGGGAGGACATCCTGGAGGTTGTCAATGAGGGGGATGATGGTCTCCAACCAGATCATCAGTGCTGCATCCGATTCATCCTTCATAGCTGCATGAGTACTGTCACAGGGTGGCATTACAGTGACCTTCATGGCTGTGTCTCATGGCTCTCAAGCATGAGTCACAATAAAGGATCCTTAATCTGCCATTCTCCACACTCTTCGGCAGTCACATGAAAGATCAGATGGTTCAGATTAAATCTGAACTGGAAACCCATAATGCGGTTGGCCTAGAAAAGCAAAACGAGCAAAGAAGGCTCTAAAAGCCCTACCAATGGTGCTTTTTCCCCATCAGTGTTCAAACCCCTCCCTGGTACCAAGGTCGCCAGCAATCCCCAAGCAGAGGCCTTACCAGCAACAACGGCGGCAGTGGCACCCTAGAGGGAGACCCATTCAACAGCCTGCTCAGGGGGGAAAGCCTAAAGCAGGTTCCAAGCTATGAATTTTTCCTTCCCGCTCTTCCATTACCCACACTAGTAGGAAGAAGTATTTTGCTTTTTCTGATAGTGGCAATCAATCACAAAGTCTGGGTAATAAATATTGTTCAGAATGGGTCTTGTCTCAGGTTCACAAGTCCTCCACTGAATATACTACCAAAATCATCAAATCACCATCTACAGATGCTAAGAGAGGAAGTCAACTTCCATCTGCAGAAGCATGCGGTGGAGACCGTTCCTCCCAAACGAGGAACTAGCATTTATTCACAATACTTTCTGGCAAATAAAAAAAGGCCCCAGAAGCTATTTCAGACCCATTCTCAATTTGAAACTAGCCAACAAGTGGATTGGAGAAGAACAATTTTGAATGCTGGTACTGCATCAGATCTATCTCTAGTTATTCCAGGGAGACTGCCTCAGCTCAATAGACCTCCAAGATGCGTACTTAAATATCCCAATAGCAAAGAATCATCGGAAATTCTTGAGGTTCATTGAAGGTAAAGATCATTATCAATACAAAGTGCTTCAGTTTGTCTTCAAGTCAGCCCTCAGAACTCTCTCGAAGTGTATGGCAATAGTAGCTCCTCACCTCAGGAAAAGAATCTTCATCTACCCCTACTTATATGATTGGCTTACCAAGGCGTCAACTCCTCAGGAAGCCCATATGCATTGCCAGTGGACAAGCAATGCCCTTCAAAGATTTGGGCTACATATCAATCACTGCAAGTCAACGTCTACTACGCTGCATTATTTGGGGGCCTCCATCGAGACCAGTCAGACAAGAATGTGTCCTTCGGCGAAGAGATTATCAATCCGTCCAAAGTGTCACTCTCTCGCAAGCCTCTCAGCCCACAGTGAGGACAGGGTCTTCTCTCCTCGGCTCGATGGCTTCATGTATCTTCCAACGCCGAATCCCCGTTTCCATGTGTGTTCTCTTTAGGAAAGTCTTGAGGATCAGTGGGACCAACTCACAGGGCAATTGGGTGGGCAGGATCATACTCTCCCCCATGCAACACAGTCTCAGAAATGGTGTTCTGCGACAAATCCACTTCAAGGGGTGAGATTTAATCAGAATGTCCTCTCCCAGACAATCATAATGGATGAATCGTTACTAGGATGGGGAGCACACATGGATCATCTCCAAATCCATGGAACATGGTTTCTGAGAGAGATGACCTACCACATCAAACTCCTCAAGCTCAATGCAGTTCATTTGCCACTGAAAGCTTTTCTCCTATTGTTCATAACCCAATCTCTGCTTGTTCAGACAGCCAGCCATGTACAACCTCAACAAGTGGGGGGGAGGGGGAGATGAGGTCCAGACCGTTATCCCACGAAGCCCAGAAAATGTGGAAGTTGCTAATAGCCAGGGACCTGCGCATCACGCCAACTTATCTCCCAGGTGTGCAAAATGTTAAAGTACACTCCCTAAGCAGAGTACTGCAGGAAATCCATGAATGGGTCCTTCACAACGACATTGTACAAAACATCTTCAGGCTGTGCAGCACTCCGCCTCGGAGTTCTTCCAACCAGGGACACTGGGGAATGCCCTATGGATCGACTGATATGGAAAATTTCCCTAGGCCTTTCCTCCAATCCCATCGAGCCAGAATGATCTTGATTGTTCCGGAGTGGCCACATCACTGGTGGTTCACAGACCATCTTCACCTGTGAGAGCATCCACATCTCAAGCTGCCGTGCAGACCAGAGCTTCTAACAAGATTCGGAGGCCAGATGGTTCACCCCAAACTCTCATCCTTTAATTTGGCAGCATGGTTCCTGAGCTAGTTCAGTATGGAAGATTGCGCGAACGTTCTCAAGGAGGCTAAATGGCCATCAACTCGCTCAGCCTATTCCTTCAAACGGAAGACATTTTGCATTTGGTGTTCCAATTAGAACATGGACTCAACAACCTAACAAGAAGATGTAATTCTTTCAAACTTACTCTACTGGGCAAAATCTGGCTTTGACTTCTCTTCCATAAACATTAATTTGGCAGCTCTTTCTGCCTACAGAAAATGTCCCTCACAAACTTATCAACACTTAAAAAAAAGTTCACACTAACGAAGATATACTATAGAAAAGAGCTACGGGGTCCCCGCATGTGGGCAGGACTATTCAGTGCTTTTGACTATCAATAGAGATTCCCTGAGAGGACGTAGGTTCTGTTGGTTTTTGGTTCGGAATGATTGGTAGAGAAATTGTACAACATTAAGACTCAAAATGATTTATGTGTGCTAGTTTTAAAGTAAAGCGAGTTCAATCTAGAAGCATCCTTGTGGCTTTTCGATTTACAGGTGGGTGTGCCAAAGAGCTTTACATTCTTTTTGATTAGGAAGAAGAGTGGAAATAAATTGTCCTTTGCTCGGCCAGAATATAGTTTTATTTTTATACAAGCATCACATCTTAAGTCACTATCTTATGATTCAATGTTATGCACATGAGGGAGTTTGGGTCATGCTAATTTTATCGGACTGTTTCTATGTTGCATGTTGGTGCAGGGCATCAGAGCGTCATAGGTTTGGCAGCGCTTTGCCAAGTAGATTATTTGATGCCATGTGGCATGCATGACCTGGTGGGGTTCTGTCCGTTTAAGTAAGACCAATTGAAGACAAGATTGGAGCAGTAGTGTATGGTGTTATTGTTGGATGCAGAATGCTTTTAGATTTCTAATGAAATACCAAATAAGAGTTATAGGAGAAATGTTAATTTGTACAACATAGTAGAGTAGTATCATGTCGAGTGTTCTTGCTTTACCATACAGCAGTGACAACTATTACAGTGGATTGCTCATCTAATGGCAACTTTAGAAGTTTGGCTTCCACACAAGCAGCGGGGAGAGAGACTTTTCTGTTACAGATGGACGGATCACAAGGAAAACTGTCCCCTTAGGAGGTAACAAAACCATGGGTTTAAATTCTTTAAATCACTGGGAAATCCCCCGGGAGCATATGCAATTCCATTTCATAGTATTTAACTCTTCAACACTATTACTTGCTGGCAAGATAAAGACTCACTATCGATCTCTTGTGTTACTAGTAGAGCATGAATGAGAATCCCAACAGGGAAACCTCAGACTTTTATTCTTTATAGGTCGATATTGAGCACCATTTACTTGGCAAACAGCTACACCAGACATGTACAACACTTAGCAATGGCAAAAGCACAAATGTTTACACTCTATAAAAAAAATACGCTACAATTGTCTAACTGTATCTACCATGTGCAAATCTGTCTGGATGCAAACCTCAAACGTGCAATCCTAGTCCAAGCAACTATGCCACGTCCTCCCTGCAAAGACAAAGCAATCACAGAGGCAGATAGATTAACCTTATATGGCTCCCAAAACAATCGCATTAAGAAGCCCTGTATATCTTGGTCAACTAGGCTGTTGGTTTGGTGTGAGTGTTTGATTGATTCAGATGCTCCGTCCATCACCACCCCCTTTTGTACCGCTTTTGGCCGCCATAAGTGTGGCAGAGTATGCTCAGACGTGAGTCCCTTGCTCACGATGCCACTGGATTCAAGCAAGCCGGGCTGAAGACGGCTGGAATGCCAGAAACCGGTCCTCGGAAGCTTGTTTCCGGTCCAGGGAAGACATGGCTTGGCAGTTCGGGCTGGACTGTTCCCATGAGGCACAGGGTCAGATTGATTTGCATATAGCCATGTCAGAACTGGGGTGGCAGAGTGGGCTAAAGAACGGTGATGGATTAAACCCAGATCTTTTGACTGGGTGTGAGTGTTTGATTGATTCAGATGCTCCGTCCATCACCACCCCCTTTTGTACGGCTTCCATAAATGGGCATAGCATTAGAGGGGAAAACTCCGCTACTGAGCACTGTACAGGATACTGTCATCGTCCTCGCAGTGGTAAAGTCCAATGTAGAGGCCTACAAGGTATTACAGCATTTAGCGCATACCCCATCTGACGGGCCAATAGAAAACTGTGCAAACAGCATGGTATCATAATTAGAGGAATCACATGGCCCACACCCTCTAATCTCTAAACTGACTTCTAGAGCATGAAGGGATGCAGCTGAAAATATTGAGCATTGTTCACCAAGTTTTGTACCATGGCAGTCCCAGCTACCCCAGTCATGTTTTCTAAACTTACTAGCCAAACAGACTACCCAAAGCGGCTGATCATTTGCAGGTTAAGGACAAATGGTTCAGCTGGTAATCACTCAATCCACAAGAATTATCCCACAGTATCTCCACCTTAGGCTCGAAAATTAGGCTGAAAGGCAGTCTCAATGAAACCTAGGGAACTGCAATCAACTAAGCATTAACAGTTACCGGAAGACTTCCTATGGTCATTCACCTACTTCTTCATCCTTTCCCTGTGTAGAAGCGTTCTGCAGGACCAGTCAAGCAGCACAACAGGATCCAGTTTTGTTCAAAAGGAAATTGAAAACTCACTTCTTTGCCTGATAGTCTTTCTCCGCACCCCTTTGGCATCGCGCCGGGACACTCATGAGTAGCAGAGCGAGATATAAATAGATGTAACATAACATAACAACTGCTACACAAAAACACCCAGTAAAATAAATAAAAATAACAATCATATGGGTTGGGGCGGGGGTGTTTAATGACTTAAGTAGAGACATTAATACCAAAAGCACTTCCTTAAAGCAATTTAAAGCCATGCTACAGACACAGGTGGGCTACTCTATTGCATGAAAGCAATAAGTAGAAGATTTATGCCTCAATACCTCAAGATCTTTATGGCACGTTGACAGTTCACATAGGCCAGATGTATCAAAGGGTTTTACCCATTCTGTCTATGGGAAAATGTGTTCATACATATGGCCCATAACTTTAAACTGCTTTAAAAAAAGGTCTCCACTCTTTAGGCTGTACACTTTTGTTAGTCACAGTAACCAGAAAAATAGAAACATCTTCTGTTCTGCTTTGTGTTTGGCTACCCACAGTCTTCATACTCTCGATCTCAATTGTGAACTGTACGTTCCATCTACGTGCTTTGACATCTATATACCCTGAAGGCAGCGGGCAGCCAGACCCCAAGTACAATAAAGGCTGTGCACACTTTCTATTAAACTTGGTGCCTCGCTGCCCACCACCTCCTTGCTCCTAATCCGGACAGTGAAGGACATGATCCTCAGAGCACCTTGGAGAATTTATTTTACTCCTTACTGCAATGGCCAGACTATACCAACTTTAATAGCTTTTGGAGCACATGAAACTGCTCTATGGGTTGTAACAGATTTTTGCACCCATCATATGGCAACGTATGTAGGTAGCTTTGCCCACCTGTCTGGATGACGCTATTCTCATGAATGAGGGGATACTGAGCATAGTCAAGCTGCTCCAGCTGCCTCTAGGAGAGCTCCACAAATAATCCATGCTCACTGCCACAATTACTGAATAAACCCACGCTGACCTATACAATTGACCGCTGCCTATCGAAACTATACGATGTAATGCTGCCTGGACAAATTAACAGTTCTCTAAACAGTGACCGTTCCTTCACTCTGTACTGGCTCCGTTCGCTCCATCATCCATTATTGTACTCATTCTTGTGCCACACTGCACCCTACACCACCTTGCTGCACGTTAGTGTCCCATTAATTCTCACTCACTGTATACCACACATTTGTGTGCCAAGAGCTGCTCCACAGCAAATAAAGCTCAGATTATTTCCCAAAGAACTGAACATCTAACACTGATCCCCTAAGCCAAATATGAACTATGCAGCATTGCACCAGCTCCTAGGAATCCTCTTGCTCTCCATGACTCACAAATCCCATGACTGCTCCTCCAGCACCAATGCCATTTTTTGTATTACCATTTGATTACTGTGACAGAACCGCACTTAATATGCCATTATATGAGTAGGCTAAATCCCTGAAGGATGGAAATCAAAGAAAATCTAATTGATTGATTTTTAGATATCATTTGAGTCAGTAAACATTTTAACAATGAGAATGGTGCAAACCAGTATCCAGACAAAAGAAGTATAAAATAATGGGATAGAGACTTACAAAAAGGTGAAAGAGGCATACAGTAAATGGCTCTTTAAAAATGGATTTTGTAAATCAACAGTGGCATAATGGGGAAAGAGCGGGTGCTCAAACAACATGGCTTAAGTGTCAAAAATGGAAGTTTAAATGCCCCTAGTTTATTGGAAGAACAAGTAAAACAATTAAATTAGCACCAAACACATTTAGGAACAATATGCTTTCAGTGCAAAACAAAAGTGTTGCTGAATTCTGAAAATGGTTAGAAAAAGTAGTGGAACTATACAACTACAACATTAAAATTCATAAAACTAATTTCCTCTAAATTCTCCTACTCCAGTCTCTACAAATAGATTAAAAATACCGCACTACTTATACTTCCGAAGGCAACTCCATGGCGGTGTATCGGAAAGAAATCCACACATCAAAATACATAAATTGGCTTAAAGCACTTTGGAAGGACAGAGCCAAACATTGTTAAACAAGGGATCATGAAGAAAGTGAACCGATTACATATGTGACCAAATGAACCAGATAATGAGAGATATACAAATCTAGAGCTTTTCTCGAATAATAACACCATCAGATGCATACCTGTACATCACGAGTCTGTGCAAACAGAAACGGGTTCAGCAGTCATCATACAGTAGACCCTTCGAGTGGAGCCCTCTGAAAGCAGTGGGATAGGTGAAGACGAAGATCTGCGAAGCACAGAGACCCATGCAGTTTCCCTATGTATGCCACTGACCGGGCAGGAGAGTTCACCTGAAGGAAGGAATCCTGCACACGTCACTCTTAACCTCCAACAAGATGTAGAGAATGTGAAGAATGTATCTGTTAGATCTTTTGGCGTGTTTCCCCTGTCTTTTTGCTTTCTGATCTCCCGGTTTCGACTCGGTTTTTGCCAGTTTAGTGTCTCTGCAATTTCTCACTGCTGTTCAGTGTTAACGTGCGAGTGCTCCTGTTGTAAAGTGTATTATGGATTGGTGTTTCCACGATTGGCGTATTTAATTGAATATTGAGTCCCTAGTACAGTGCACTAAGAGTGCCAGGGCCTGTAAATCAAATGCTACTAGTGGGCCTGTAGCACTCTTTGTACCACCCACAGAAATAGCCCCGTAAATGTATCTCAGACCGGCCACTGCAGAGTCTGCGCGCAATTTGTAACTGCCATGTCGACCTGGCAAGTACACCCACTTCCCAGGTCCTAATCTTCCTTTTTCCTACCTATAAGTCACCCCTAAGGTAGGTCCACCCTGTGGGCAGGGTGCTGTTTATGTTAAAGGTAGGGCATGTACTGGTGTGACTGACATGTCCTGGTACCGAATTACAGTGCATTTCGTTTTTCACTATGGAAAGGTATTCTGTCCCACAGGATAAAATCGGAGTTTTACTTATAACATCTTAAGCATAACTTCCCATTGGGACAAGACAGGGAAATGGAGTTCAGTATGCCTGAACGCAGAATGTAAAAATGCATATTCTAGTAAAGATAATTTTTATGTTCTGTGTTTGAAAATACCACTTTTAGAAAGTAGGTATTTTCTTGCTTAGCCATTCGGTGTGCCTCTGCTGGGTTTCAGGGTTGACTGTATGGCTTTGGAGTGACAGGGGCTGGGGATATACATGCTCTTCTGACAGCCCCCTAGAGGGGGTGGGGAGTTGCGGTTTGTCCTGCCTTACCTGGGTGAGTCAGGGTTGGGTTGGGTTGAATAGACCTGGGCTGCATTTAGAGTAGCGGGAGGAGATTTCCTTGCACCTGAATGGGCATAGTCTGCTTTAATCAATTCTGTCTCCACCTCGTGGGAAGCTGGGCCAGAGAGGACCAAACTGGTTTGGACTACGCACAGTCACTCACTGCCTGACGGATCAAAGGAATTTGGAGTATAAATATTGGAGCCCAGACCTCGCTGGAATCCAGGAACCTGCCAAGAAGAGCTGGAATAATTGCCAGGAGGAGTACTGCCCCTTTGCTGGGTAGGCCTGCAGTTGCTGCTTCTGCCTTGGGCAGTGAAAAGACTGGGCTGCACTTTAAGCCCTTGGAGATACTCGGCACAAGTAAATAAAGTAGAGCTTTCCTCCTGTTCTGAAGTCTCAGGGACTGCAAAGACTTAACCAACCTCTAGGTACCACTTCAGAAACTACGGTTTCAGTTGCAACAAAGGGGGTGGGGGTTGGGGGCGGGGGGGGGGGGAGGGGGCTTGGAATCCACCGACTCAGTCGCCGGCCCAGAGTCCTGATGGCACCGCAGAGGGCACTGTCTACATCTCGCACCGCTACCCTGGTCTCACAGATGACTGGTGCCACCGAGCCGCTACTTGCACTGTGACCTGTGGGCACCAACCTACACACCGCCTCGCTTCACTTCACTGCCCTGGTCTCACCGACGCTGCCACTGCACGCTGACCACAACTTCAGTGACTGCATTGTGGCTTGGGGGCACTGCTCGTAAGTCACACGATGCACCGCCCTGTCCCACACTGCAGTCTGGACCAACCAGTGCCAGCATCCTGCAACCGGCTCAGCCGCTGGCACTGTGACCTACCAGCACCGCAGCGAGCACTGCCTCTCACCGATGCTGCTGGACTACCGTCACCGAGCAACTTCCTGCACCGCTCATTGACACCACACTCCGCTGCACCACTTCACATCTCAACCGCAATGGTTGCCATGACCAGCTTGCACCAATGTGTTGGCAGCAACAAAACCAGACACCCCTAACTGACGCGGTCAGGCGGAACTGTTGGGATTCTGTTGTTTACAGTATCACAGTAACCTCTGACTGACGCGGTCAGGCGGAACTGTTGGGATTCGGTTGTTTACAGTATCACAGTAGTCCCGGACAGAGCTTCCAATTCGGAAGAACTGTGTTTGAGATATTTCTGCAATTTTAAAAGGATATCTTGCAAAGTATATATTTGTAAGTACTGCATGTTGGACACATCATTTTGGTCTGGTTTTGAATATACACAAATATTGGATCTTTTTCTAAACTGGTCTGGTGTCCTTTTGTAGTGTTTTCACTGTATTACTGTTGATTATGTGCAAATGCTTTACACGCTGCCTCCAAGAAGAGCCTAACTGCCGGTGCAAAGCTACCAAAGGCGTCTGTGTATTTTAATTGAATGTGGGGGTGTTTTGTTTTTTGTAAATTGTTGCTGGTGTGGGCGGGGGAATCGAACCCTGATTTATCAGAGCACTCCTACCGACACCGCCATTTTTGGACGGTCGCGGTCTAGTTGTTCCTCTACACTGGCTACTAAACGGGACGCTGCGCTAGCACGCGCAAACCCATAACAGAGCGGAGATGCTGTTCCTCTGTTCTTCTTGCTGCTATGCTCTCCGCTCTACTACCATTCGCTTTTAAAACTCCGCAATTTTAAAATAGTGTCATTGTGATCTGTGTTCGGTGTAATTTAATTGAATGAGGGTATTTTTTTTTTAAATATTGAACTTTGTTGCTGGTGTGGTCAGGGGAATTTAACCCTGATTTATCAGCGCACTCCTACCGACGACGCCATTTTTGGACGGTCGCGGTCTAGTTGTTCCTCTACACTGGCTACTAAACGGGGACGCGCGCTGAAGGTGCGCCTATGGCAAGCTTGTCTGCGCCAGTGTGTCCCGGAGGCGGCTGGCACTGGAATCCCTATCGGTTTATCACCAGTACGGCCTATACAGCTCAAATATGACAGGGAAGTCTTACTTAGTATTGGTAGTGGAATGTGTTGTAGACCCCATTTTTCTATTTCGTTGAGTGAGGAGGCTGTTCCCTGCAAAGACTAAGTGGCTGGTTCCCTTGCCCTAGTAAATTGTAGTGGGTCACCGACTCCAGTTACTAATGAAGTCCAGGGGGGAGGAGCTACGCTAGCAACCAAGATGGCCGCGTAAGCTCCCGGCTCCGCCGACCTCCGCCAGCAGCTCGAATATCCTGCCTTTAATCCTGACTTTACACCTGATTCCCCTGTTTATGAAGTTCTACTGCTTCTAACGGTGCAATCCCGAGTTTTCTAGCTCATCGGTTGACGAAGATATACCGTGTCTCCATTCTCGGCCTAACATCGTAGGGAAGCCGGGACCTCGATTTCTAACCTATCCGGTCTGGAAGTGATCAACAACGGCCGTGAGACCTGGACTGAGCCCGGTCTCCTGAAGTGTGCCGTGAATTGTTGCTTTTTGGTGACGGTCCTGTGATTGATCTACACCGAGGACACACCAGCGTGTTCCACCGGATGCCGTGGTGGGGATCTGGTGCCCGAAGACCTTGCTGACCACCCGGGGTCGACGGGACGGGGCCCTCGCTGACGGCAAAGGTGTGTTCTGTTATAAGAGGAGCGCCCACTGTTTGACATCCGATTTGCGTGGCCTGTTACCCCGGAGTAGCCGGCCTCCGGGGTTCAAATCCGGCTCTGCCGCCTACTGAGAGGGGACGGAGCAGATGGAAGGCACGCCATCGCTGCGGGCCGTCATGGCCGCCATTGAGGTGCTCCATTCACATACTGGCGCTGTGTTCCGGACACTGATCGTGAAAGTGGCCGGTATCCTGGAACCGGAGGATGATTCTTTGCTGAGCTCTCCTCTGGCTGTTGTACCAGCGATGCACCGAACGTCTGGACTCGAGGTCCCTGTGCCGATACCGGATTTCCTGAGCCCTGGCGGTCCCGAATCGATGACTCTCAAGCCTGTGCTTAATGCCAGCGTCTCCTGCTCTACTCTGTTTCCTTATGCTACAACTATGAACGGTCTCCAGTGTGGTAACAAGTTCTTCAGTGACTTTTTGGAAAACGTGCTGTTCCTGGAAGCATTTCATTGTTTTATTCGTGAACATTTATCCTGCATGCGACTCTACTGCACTGTCGAGAACTTTCATGGACGCTTTGCCCTTTTTCTCAAGATGGCGGCTCGAGAGACGGAGACTCTTAAGGAAGATCGTACTGGCCAGGGCTGACCTTTACTGATTCGATCCGATATTATAGTTTCCAGTAATGCCGGGGTTGTGCCTATAGTGTAACGGGAATTGGCTGGCTATTGACTATACTCCCCCGACTGGTTTGTATATTTCGCTGAATGTTGGCTTTATTGCATCTGGGGGTGGTCGCTGTTGGCGGGGGGCACGGGAGACCGGGAGTGTGTTTGGTTTTCTCCTCCTCCACTTTTTCTCTCTTTCCCTTCTTTTAGGGTAGCTCTTGGGCGACAGGCACGCTGCTAGTGGGGTTAGGCCGTAGCCATTGCAGGGGTGCAGGGTGGGGGGTTAGGGGAGGGTTTTTTTATTTTTCCTTTGTTTTGTTCTATGGCCCCTTTTGTCTTTCCTTTTCCCTTTACGAGAAGTGGGCTGTTTATTCTTCATAGATCCTTTTTTGCTCGGGTGTCTATACTGGCTTTAATTATCCTGTATCATTGCGGATGGGGGAGGATGTGGCGGGGTTTTTTTCCATCATATGATAGACTGTTTATTCTGCCTAACTGTTGTGTATAGTCGCGATTTACCGTCGGTTTCTTATGATGATTCGTGTATGTATAATTCCCCGCCTGTCCCTTTCCCGCATTGAATTGTTTGACACCTGATATTTGTAATGCCTACTCTTGTCTTACTGTTTATATAAAAAAAAAAAAAAAAAAAAAATTAAGTCCAAAGGGTAGAGGGTGGCCGATACCTACTAGAGTCTTTACTTAACACACGCTCAGTTAAAAATAAAATGTTTCAACTGCATGAATTACTAATGGACTCTAGCCCCGACATGATGTTTTTAACAGAAACTTGGTTGACGGAGGCCTCAAACTCCACCATCGCCGGAGCGATCCCCTTTGGTTACCAGATTTTAAGGAAAAAACGCTACAAAGAGAGGGCCCGGGGGTGGCCCTAATATATAAAAGCACCCTCAAGTGTGTCCCTCTAGACCTTCCTGAAGTTCAGGGTGCTGAATCCCTGGGCTTCCATCTAACTATCTCAGCCCACCAGTTCACAGCTGGAATGGTTATCTATCGCCCGCCAGGGCCTGCTGGGAAATTTTTGGAGGCGATCAGCCACATCTCCCTTAGCTGTCAAATACAGTCACAGTTTGGTCCTTCGTGACTTTAACTTACATATGGATAACCTTTCAGAACCTGAGGCTCTTAAACTGTGTGAAACCCTTGATATACTTAATTTGCCCCTCTTGTCCATCTACCCACGCACGATAGGGGCCATACATTAGACCAGATTTTCTCCTCTAAACCAATGGAAGTCGAGGTCCCTCTCCCCCTTACCTTGTCCGAACACTGCTTGATAAATGTTAGAGTTCCCAGGGAATTCAATAAATCCAGATTACAGGAAAAGATCCGGGCTGGTAGTTTTAGATCGCTTAATCTGATTACTCTGGAGGCGATGCAAAGTGCTTTGCAGTCACATCCTATCCCCAGTTGTGGAAATCTTGAAAGCGACGTGCACTCCTTGGAGCAATGGCTGCTTATAAGAACCTCTGAACTTGCCACCCCCCCGCCCCAACTCAGAGTGGCCAAGGTGAATCGCGCCTCTGCCCCCTGGTATACTGAAGCTCTAAGAAAACGTAAAAGTGCTTGTAAACAATTAGAGAGAATATGGCGAACAAACTATATGACCCAGGATAAAATTATTTTTAGAGCGGCCCTAAGAGACCATTACCGGAAAGTTCGCGAAGGGAAGAAGCTCTTCGTCTCCACTAAAATTGACGAGGCTGGCAATAAAAGTAAAGAACATTTTAATATCGTCAAAAAATGTTCCTCACCGGCAGCTATTAGATGCCCATTTGTACCCACTAGTGAATGGACGGATATGATGGCCTCTTTTTTTCATGATAAAATAAAGAAAATACAAGACTCTTTTGAATTACAGCCATTGGTTTCAGTAACAGAGCAAGCTCTCCTTAGTTGTGATGTAAACTTAGTTTCCTCCCTTATGCAGTTCCCTGCAATCCCAATGGACTAATCATTAAGGCTTATGAAGTCCTTGAAGTCGGGCTCAACAGCGGAGCCCTGCCCTGCCAAGGTATTGTCGGCAATTGCTGAGGTGATCAATCCTACTGTGAATCGGATCCTTAACAACTCCTTGCAGGAAGGACATTTGCCTCTTTGTTGGAAACATGCCAAAATTCTTTCTTTGCTTAAAAATCCTTCCGCTGACCCTGAGGTAGCTGGTAATTATCGACCCATATCTTTGCTGCCTTTCTTCTCCAAGGTTTTGGAGTAATATGTAAATTCCATTATCACCGAATACATTGAGACCAATCACCTTTTGCACCCAAGTCAGTAAGGTTTCAGGGCGAACTTCAGCACTGAATCAGCCCTATTAGAAGTGGCTGAAACTATAAAAGCCACTCTAGACAGGGGCAGCAATGCGGTCTTGGTTCTGCTGGACCTGTCAGCGGCTTTTGACACCGTCCCCCACAATAGACTGCTGCAAAGACTAGCGCAGGGCGGTGTCGGTGGCACGGACCTGAGATGGATTAGGTCATTTCTCAGTAATCGTATCCAGACTATATGGTCCCCCCATTTTCCGCTGATATTCCTCCTATGAATGTCGGGGTCCTGCTGGGCTCTATTCTAAGCCTCACTCTATTTAATTTACATCTGGCCCCTTTAGCACTTTTGGCTGAACAACACGGGGCTAAGATTATATTGTATGCAGACAATACCCAGCTATTGTTCACGTGTGAGAAGGGGGCCGAGTTTGATGGTCATGCAATTAATACTGGTCTCTCACAAGTCTTCTCGTGGCTAAAAAACAATCAATCAAATGAAATGTAATCCTGATAAGTCCGAGATAATCTTTTTCGGCCACCGCCACAGTGAGACTTGGAACAGCTGGTGGCCACAGAATCTGTCCCCCCCTAGCTCTTCCGTGACTACAGTTAAGAACCTCGGAGTCAGACTAGATGCCACGCTTTCTACTTGGACAAAGTGCAAACCATTGCCAACTAGAGACCCCCATTTCTAACAGTAACCAAGCGGTAGGAGCAACACACACAGTCCGAAGGATGGTGTAAGATCAACATGAAAAGCTGGGCACCAGACTCAAGCACCTAACAAAGAAGTACTCCATGCTTGCAATGGTTCCTCCAAATACTCTTGGTTAAACAACTATTAAAGGTGAACAGACTGCTGCGGTTCTGGTAGATGACATGATGGGAAACCAGTGAGAGCGTGGCAATGAAAATAGTCAACACCTTAAACACGGCATAGCAAAACTGAAGCTAAGGGACAACTTACTAATGCTTGAGGTAAGGAGAGTTGGGCAAATTATTCCCACAGTCTACTATGGAGAAGAATAGCTAACACAAAAAGGAAACCGTGTGGAAGCAGTTGAACAGAGCTTGACATGAACATAATCAATATGCGGCTGAATTAGTGGTCTACAAGTGCACTGCCAGACAGCAGCACTTATTACTGCTGACCATCGCTCACACCTGGGACAAGAAATGCTGTCTGGCCGACACTGATTGATTTGCTCTACCAAGTGCTTAAATGGCCCAGACAGCTTCAATCGATCTTTTCAGGTCAGACTAAGATTTGATATCTGCAGCCAAAGATGGCTGGGATGAGAAGATATTCAGATGTCCGGCATATACAAACCGTACAGGACAGTAGCACAGCCAAAGATTATGCAAGGTAGATCAAGACCTCTGTCCATTGCAGTTTTGTGAGTCAAATATACCCAGTCATATCTCGAGGCACATCATGGCTGACTCCATAACTCATAACTTAGCGCCAAGACGCCCTCGGGCATTCGAGCGCTCTACAAATCCATTGATCAAATCAAATCACCAAGAGTCCAGTGTCCCGTTATCTTCTATGTTAGTCAAGGCACTCCAGCTGCCTCTAGGAGTTCTCCACAAATAACCCCTTCTCACTGCCACAATTACTGTATCAACCCACGCTGAACTATACATTTAAAAGCTGCCTATCAAAACGGTCTGATGTAATGCTGTCTGGACTAATTAACAGTTGTCTAAACTGTGTCCAATCCTTCACTCTGCACTGGCTCCGTTCGCTCAATCATCCACACTGCACCCTACACCACCTTGCTGCATGTTAGTGTCCCATTAATTCTCACTCACTGTATACCACGTGTGCCAAGAGCTGTTCCAATGCAAATAAAGCCCACATTATTCCCCCAAAGAACTGAATATCTAACACTGATCCTCTAAGCCCAATATTAACTATGCACCATTACACCAGCTCCTAGGAATCATCTTGCTCTCAATGACTCGGGGATCCCACGACTGCTCCTCCAGCGCCCATGCCGCCCCCCCTCCTGCCTACTCCTCCAGTATGAGTGGATCTTCAGAATGCTCCTTGGACGGACTGTTACACATGCTGCTGCTTCGAGGACTGATTATTCCCCAGCTTGTTTCTCTTTGGACTACTGTATAATCTACATTCCTGCTCCATGAAACATTGATTCATCTCTAGCTTGCTTCCCCAAGTACTGAGGGAGACCTCTCCCCCCACCTAATCTGCTGCTTCCAAACCCCCTAAGTCCTGCAGCTTTTTCACGGTGAATGGATTCCATGCCTTCATGATACTTTGCAACTGAGGAGCATACATACAAGGTGCTCCATTTGAAATGGCAGATTCACAGACAGCTGGGCAGACAAATCATAGGTCAGCTAAGACTGATGGATCAACCAGACACCTTATTTGACGACTCACAGATAATTAACCTGCTTCTCACCCAGGACCATATAATGTTACTTCACATCAGATCGGAAAATGAAGAGTCTCGACTTGTAACCTTTCCATAGCGAATCTATCTCATTACAGCTCCTCTATGACAAATGCCCCATTAATGCTTCCCTGTAGAGTGAGCGATTCTTTCTCTACTCTACTATTACATACTCCTCCTCCTGGACTGAGAACTACAACTGCTCTCTAGATCAAAAGGTACTCTAGCCTTTCTTAAGGGATTGACTGTTACCCAGCCCGCTCCTTCAAGGCCGAAAAGCTTACAGCTTGGTCATTCAGAAGGATGGGTTACCTATTTGCCCGATTGTTCAGGACATTAGAATTCACAACATTGTTTCCAGGATTGAAGGACCCCGGTCTGCTCCAGTGTGAGCAGCCTATCTCCAGCCTGCCTCTCCAGTTCGAAGAGGCAATTCAAACATATACCAAAAACACTGATTACATGAGTTGTAAAAGAGACACTTCATTTTAAGAAGGCTAGACTTTCAGGTCCTTTGTACCATGATCCGGCAACATACGTTTGCATAAATTAGTAGGCTTACAAACTCTTGATTATTGGTAAATGCACCAAGAAACCGAGCATAAAAGCCATCCAAATATCAGCTTTGACATACTGAGGGTTAGGACCATAATCAACCATTTTACCATTCCTAGGACATATTTGGATTTACGATAAAAACTATTAGGGGAAACAAAACATTTACAATGGAACATGCAGAACAATGCTGAAAAAAAATATATAAATATATAAATAAATAAATATATATATATATATATATATATATATATATATATACACACATATACACACACACACATACGCATACACACATGCATACACACATACATACACACACACACACACACACACACACACACACACACACACACACGTGTCGACATACTGGACAGTAAAATCCACACAGAATCAACACGGAAATCAGTCTTGCAAACCTGCACGTCAATATTTTTACTATTGCTCTTATTTTCATTATAACGATTTGTTGCAATTAAAATATTACAGCTAGACATGCACTTAGCAAGGAGCAGGAATTAGTATAATCATAATTTCAAACTCATGCACTTTCATTGTTCCACACCCAATAATTAGACATACTGAAGTATTTGGCTGAAGCTTTGGTTTTGCCAATAGTTTAGACAAATATCTATCTAGAGCCAAATCATGTTACACCCTTAAATACAAATGATGGGAATAGTAATTACGTTAGATCCTAAAAACTGCTGTGCTACGGCAAACTACTGCATACCCCAGGCTTACGCATGCTGAAGAAAAGGTCTGGAATTCAAGGGCAAATCTGACTTCTAGAATATCAAGATCCCTTTAAGCTCACGGGGTGGTAATCAATAAGAGTGGGACAGCTGGGGCCCACAGTGAGAGCCTAGATGCATGGGTTAGGCTGACCAAAACCAGGTGCTGTTTCATCAGCACTTACAGCGATCTTGGGGGGTGCGGGGGGGGGGTCCGGTCAAGTGAGTTCAGAACATACAGATAGGGTTAGTCCACAAAGAAATATTAGAACCTACCATCTTACAAGGCGACTTGTGGTGAAGACCTAGAATAAGATTTTACATCAGTAAGTGAAATTTACATTTATGACTTGTTCCAGCATGAGTGACATGGAGTCGTGAGAAAGTAAATAAGATGAGGTGGTGTTCCTCATAAAAATTAAAGTGGGCCAAAATGTACTTTTTTTCCTTAAATCTAGCAACCACCTTCCCTTGATTAAGAGCCTGGACACAACCAAAAAGCAACTGAAATCTCAAAAGTGACACCAATACTATACAGTTAAGGTTGCAGTGTAGCAAAGACATGGTGTGTAATGCTACTCAACTAGCCAGCAGCAAAGAGAATAACATAGAACTCTAATGTTTTCAGCTCAGAAAAGAGATCTGCGTTTGCATCTCGTGCTAAGCCACAGTAAACTGTATGACTAAATAGGTAAGATCAACATTACTGCCCAAGTTCATAATGGTGTCTAGAAATGTGAGCCACACAAGCATGTCGATCCAGAGGGCATCAGCAGTCAGAACAAAAATGAATTAAAAAATAAATAAAACACAATACAGCCATTGGATAATAACCCTAACCAAGAAGCCATTATCGAACAGTAAAAAGTATACCTCAATATACTGCACTATAAAGAGATCAAATCTGAATGTATAAATGGGTGTAATTTTATGGCGCAAACCTAACTGGACAGCAACAGAGCACTATACAAAACAATAACAAAGAATGTCCTGGTTACTCCTATATGAGCCACTAGAATTAGTCCACAACCGATGCTTTCACATTGATAATAGAGTTATGCGGCCTTAGACCCCCCACTCTACACCTCCCCTTACCTCAAGCCCTATGAAAGATGTAGGAAAATGATATTATCATTGCACATGCAGTGTGCCAATCCAGACAAATCGCTTCAGGTAACCCATAGGAGCCAAATGACATCCAAACAGGATCACGATAGGGCTAGGACAGTAACAAAGGTATTGAATATGTTTTATAGAGCAACTGCAAGTTTAAATACTAATATTCTCTCAAATGGTCTGAAAGATAGGCACTCTTAATTTTTTATATTACTTGGCACAACTGTAAAGATTGTTTTCATCAAGATGCTTTTATATTAATAAAGAAGGTACAGTAATGAGAATGATAATCACCCCCAACCTAAACAATTAGATTTAGTTCCACCCTCGGGACTGAATTGATTAGGAATATCAATGTATGTGCTATTTAACAATAAGATTACTATAATGACAGTATCCTTTTCATTTGGAAAAAAACAGCAGAATATCTTCAAGAATCTGAATCATGTCTGAACTTGATTTTTAGTATCATCATATTTACTTTCAATGTGGATCGTAAAATTGTATATTTTTGGAGCACAATGCTATGCAACCTGAAAGTATTTGTTTTGACACATACATTTAGACAATATATTGCATTACAATGCCCTTTGTATTCACCAAACCCAAACAAAGAAATACCACAATCACATTTATGATAATGTAGAAAACATTTATATTACTGGAGATTTATTACAACCATGATTAAATAGATGTTATGCTAAAATGAACTGACATGTAATCATGATTACATTCTGATTGACAAAAATTAAAAGAATTTTTTTTTATGGTGTTTGAGAACCTTTAACACACAAAGTTCAAGCAAGCAAAATGTTATTAATACGCTGTTCTCTGCTTTAGCATAATCCACATTTTGAGAATCTTGCTAGGAGTTCAACTCAAATAAGCTTACAAGAAAGAAAAAAAACAAATTTACATAATTTTCTGATGAAGGTGTACCAGTAGAGAATGGCACATAGATTTATTAGCAACCCCCTAAAATGGGCACATTTTTGCACAGGACATTTCTACTACAGCTCAGTTAACAATGGCGATGGCTACACCACTTTCTGATGTAGGTGAACAAATATCATTAAAAAAAGGTTCACAATAAACAACCCCATGTGTCATTTATATGATGAAAGGCCCTTGCACACTGGTTTATTAAGGCAACACTAATCGCTTTGGGAAGGAATTCTTGAGTAGAATAAGAACACTATTCAGAGAAGCAAGTCAAAACTATCAGTTGCTACTTTCTGGTATGTAAACGGTACATACCGAAACTAGGGCATCATTTAGCAGGGAAAGTATTAATATAAAAAACCCTTTAGGAAGCAATCAATGAGTGTCCATACAAGAGGGAGCAGCTTAGATGTTTCATGCCAAATGAAGTATTAACAAATGTGCAAATTACAGCAGCCAGAGTACAGGACAAAAGGGCAGTGTTTTGTTATGCCAAATAGGGTGAAATATCCAAACACACACACACACACTTTATGATAATGCAAAGGAGTTTCTCTGTAATGAGATGCCGTGCCCCTGCCATTAGCCCCAGATAAGTTATGAAATATTCAAGCATTCTATATATCACTTTTTTGTATCTCAGCCACTGGTAATTTACTTGGGCCGCATCTCAGTCCATCATTTTATTTGCACACCATGCCACCTCAGTTTGGACAAAGCCATAGGCAAATCAGCCTTGACCCTGCTCCAATAGCAACAGTTCATCCAGAATTGTTAGGCCAAGTCTCCCACTGAACCAGATCATGAGCACCCAAAGACCAGTTTTGCTCTTATTTGGGCTCATCAGTCAAGCATAGCTTTGTTTGAGTGGCAGTGTGTGCGGCACCTACGTCTGGGCAAACCTGTCCCACTTAAGAGCGGACTATAACACAATCAAATTCATCTTAAAATAGAAGCAGTTCATGAATGGACAAGTTTTGGCATAGTGCCACCAACACTAGCCGAACAGTACTGAGTGCACATTTTAAGAAATTAACTACTTAGCAAGGAGCAACCTGTGGATTCATCACAAATACCTTACATTCCAATACATTTTCTTACACTGCAAACAAAAGGAGTGTTTCCACTGCAATGTATACACACTGAAGCGTCAATTTGGTGCAGTGGAGGTACATTCATCCACTTTACATAAATGGCTGCTACACACACTAGCATCTTTGTGGGGTGGAGGGCGGATGTCTTTGAAGTGGCTGGATGTGATGCGTCACAAAAGGTAACTGTTATATTACAACTATGGATGCCAGCTGGTGCTCTATCATCCATGTGCTGACTATGAATTTACCCCAATGCCTTCCAATACAACTTACTCCATCCTTTGCTGAACTGTACTAGCTCTGTGAATCATTGCATCCAGCAAATCAAGTCAACAGGATTAGTGATTGGGAGCAGAGTCGTCACAAGGCAGCTTCCTTTTACCCTCGCTCCTAAACAGTGGCTTACTCGACATGGTCCTGCATACCCCCCATGTCCCATCCCATTGTTTATCTTGGAATGCTTTGTTACGAGATATTGTTTCTATCTAGTACTGCTGGCTGAACTCTACCTTTTTTGTGAAGAAGGGAACCTTCCCCAGCTACTGCCCTGTTATATGCGATATTGAATGAAAAGTGTGCTTCACTGCTGCTCCTTAGAACATGGACTCCTCACCAAGGCAAATTCAGATCACGCTGTGTAACCGGTGTTGGTAATCCCTTTCATGTTGTTCCACTACACCTGTAATCTGCGTTACCCCCTGATCCAGCACCTCTATCACTTCCCTTGACCCTATGCAGTTAACCAGTTTCCCATGACCTGCCCTATTCCCGCTTTCCTCGACCCGGAGCTGCTCCCAACCTAGCAAATTTTGAACTGCTTCCTTAGCCTTTTGTTGCTCCCAACTGCCTTGGAATGTGTGCTGCTCCACCCCTCAGACCAGGCGCTGCTACCCCGTGTCTCCACACCGCTCTTGATAGGGCCCCACGCTGCTCCCCTTCCAACTAGTGCTGCTTTCCCCTTTTATTTTGTACTACTCGTCATGTACTGTGTTAATATCCCTGAACTTACACTGCTCCCCATTTCCATCACCCTGCACTACTTCTTGGCTTTCTTGGACAACATTCTGCTCCACCACTTAGACTACGTGCCTACACCCCCACACACACCCTGCGCTACTTCCCCTATGGCTCGGCACTGGGTCACCTCCGCCAGAGCCTACAACCACTTAAAAAAAAAAAAAAAAAAAAAAAAAACACCCATTTCAGTCAATAAATGCAATTGGATTCGACAAAGGCATGGATCAACCTTCACCTGTGCTATTTGGAGATTTTCTCATGAGGGCAACAATGGTTGATTATTCTCGTGTGGAATGAACCCAGGGCTCTGCTGGCTTTTCATAGCAAGTGGTAAAGCAGTATACTATCCATCTAGCTTGGTACGGAAATGACCACATTAATTAAATGTAGCCAGGGCCATAATTTACTAAATGGAGTGCTTAGCCTTCATGTATTTTAAGCAAACGAACACCTATGGGATTTCTAGGATGCTTGTTAGAGACATTATTTGAGGGAGTAACAGTTGAGTGGAATGAGGCAATAAAGTAGTCTGATTATTGGAAGGAGACAAAAGTTCTTTGTGATACTTTATTCAGATGAAGTATCTAGTTATGGTCATGGATACAAAAACCTTTATGCTTGGTAGCCCTTCTATCGGACGATACAGCTAATAAAAATATCACACTGCGAAAATGAAGTTGCAGATTCAACTTATGCAATGGTTCAAACACAGGACCAAAATCCTGAACAGGATTATATTGAATCCCACCGAAAGGCAGGCATCCCAAAAGGAAGGAAGAGAAGACGGCCCTCTGAGAAATTGGTCACCGATGCAATGGAAATAGAAATGCACAAGAACAGCAAGCAGTAAGCAAGAACGGCAGCTGTTGCAGAGAACACATTTCAAGATAAGATACTGGACACGTTCACGTCCATAACACATTCTTGGATCAATAGGAAGCAAAGCACATATTGTTTGGAGTCAAGGACAACACATGTCCATGTTGATTTGTCCACATGACCAGTAGGCTCAACCACCTGTACCACAAACCCTGTGGCTGCCAGTTGAGTGCCCGCAGGTTGCGGGAAAGGAGGGATGTTAAAAATCGTATATATGGTTTAATACTACCAAATTCTTTCGGTTAGGATGACTGCTCTACAGAAATACATCGAGGTGTCAATTCAGATTGTGTTACTGTCAGTGGTTTCAATAGAAGAATGTATAAATGCTTGCAAAATTTAACAATTTGTACAATCGATAACTCTCGCACAATGTTTCTTGGTTGTATGCAAACACCTGCAGAAAAATGGAAACAAGACGTGAGCCGGTACGCTTTCAAAATAAATTGTACCTGAAAAATATTTGCCACTTGAAGATAGACAAAGTTCGATATAAACTGTCTTGCAAGTTGTTTTAGAGCTTTAAATATAATTTCTCCAAGTTATAATTTAATAAACTGCTCGGTGTAAACATATTTTGGGCAAGCAGTAAACAAACATTTTTTTTTTTTAATTATTGTCCCCATCCATAAAGGTCACATAAGAGAAAATGTGAAACTGCATAGTGCAGATTGACGACTTTCAAAAATTCACAAGTTTATAGAAGTAGCCCTAGATACTAGTGACAGCTACAGAGTTCCAAATCCACATCTAGCAAACTTTAGTGAATTTCATTTTTCACTTGAGCAAATATACACGTGTATTTACTGCAATTTTAATTGTGAACATGTTTAAATTTTTTTCTTGCTGGGTTAAAATAGTGAGAGAAACTCCACACTACACATGTGCCTTTTTTGGAAGGAGGGGGAAGAAGGAGGGAGTCCTTTCCACCCTGAAAAAAAATACTCATGTCAGGAATAAGTTTCTGACGTTGGTGAATATCCGTATAATGGTAAGTTTGTGAGTGTGCACAATCGCGCAGGGTATTACAGCACAGGAACCATAGCTTACAACCTACTGCCAGCCCCTGCGAGATTTGCTCACACAAAATTCTTCAAATCCTGTTATAAGTGAAAAAAAAACTTTTACGCTTGTAAGCCAAACTTTAAGGTGCCAAATAGCTTTGGGAATCATGCCCTTAGTCTCTGGACAAAAACTTTGCAGAGTTCATATGTTGTTAAATCCAAATGCCAAGTCACTGATGGAGTTCTTGCAAAAAAGGCAAAGAAGCATACTGAGACGTGGCGAACTGAAGCAATCTGCCAAAGAATTACACAATGTCATCAAGTTGAAAAGTTCAGATTATGACTTCTCTTGTTGATCCTCAGGTAGCAACAAGCAGATTGCAGGCTTATTAAAAGTAACATTTCATGAAATCTAGTGAATATTTGAGTAAATGTAACCGTGCCAATTAGGTGTAAGTAGGAAATGAGAACAATGTTACAATTAGAACAAGCATTGTCAAAAGGAAATAAGTCTCGCCTTGTTGACTTACCAGCTTTGCGAATGCTGGTGACCACCAAGGGGGAAATAAAAGAAGAAAAAAAAAAAAGGGGGGGGGGGTCTGGTGTGATGACCTGGCCGTCTCATTCAGTTGTGTGCATGCAATATGCAATTTTGATGATGTATGCGCACCACCATCCATGTGCATACCTACAATCCAGTACCCTTTAATGTCTTTAAATTTACAGACTAAAGATATTGATCCAAGTGTTGTTCTCTAAATTAAAAAAAACATTTATAGCATTTTATTTGCATTAAATCACTTTTGCAGTACGGAGTGCCCCAGCAGAAAATGGCGTCTGCAAGGCATTCCAAAACAAGCATTGGCATACCCAATAGGTCTCACATTTGGGACCTCATAAGTGTTTAGCCATGCAACAGTTGCTGTTGTTGCACCAAGGATATTCTGCTGCATAACTAAATACTTATAGGGTCCAAAAAGCGAGACCTATTTGCTATGCCAATGCTAGTTTGTTTTTTGTTGCTGTTTTGTTTAAGTTGCCAGATCTACAATAGCTGGACATGGTTTTTGTTAACAGTTCTTTGCATCAAATGAACTTGTTTTCATTGCTCTGAATGTTGTTTCCATTCTGGTTGTAGGAAGCAGTCATTCCCGGGGGTGTGGGGGCTGCCCATGCGCCGAACTTTGCAAATGAGAAAAAGCCTGGTGCAGGCGCAATTTACAAGTGTGAAGTGAGTGAGCCCCAGGCAGCATGGCTCACTCACACAGGAGTTCATGCACTGCACCTGCACACTCAGCATGGTTTAAGGAAACTCAAACCACTCCCTCCCAGGCATCAAACACATATTTACAAAGAAACTCTGAGAAGAGCCTGCCTGCTGCACTGACGGCCGATGGTGTGTGTGCCTGGTAAAAGTGTGCACTGACTGCAGTTGTTACATCATAGTAATGAATTACTGGTTTAGAATCCAGTTATTCATGCTATTTAAAGATGGGTAACAGTGAATTACAGGGATGGTTTTCACCCAGGGGTTCGGACTGATGTCAAATAGACAAGGAGAGCGAAGCTTGCGTTGTCTATGCCGTCACTCAGAACCCAGAGGTGAAACAAATCCCCTGTAGCTCGCGTTTAACCCATCTATAATTTTAGGTTATGTATTCCCCCACCAAATATTATACTCCTGCTGCCACCTGCTATCCAGGGGCAGAGGAGTAATAGGGGGCCCATACATAACCTGGCCTCTCCTCCAAATAAAAAAAAGATATAATAAATACAAAATCTGTACTCTGTATTCCAGAGCTGCTTTGATAGGCTCATTCAGAGCAGCCTGGAATTCCTTTACAATGTATAAACAGTTCGTTATGAGATCTGTAACCCACTGTTATGTCACGGCAGTGAATTATCACATTTCGAATAGGACATTCACACTAATGGATCTCAGGTAGAGTCATATATAACACATAGAATTATAGAAGGGTATTAGTGAATTACGGGGATCTTTGTTGCTGAGGGATTATGAGCAGCATCAAATAGCATCTATACTTTTATGAAATGTGTGCCCCCCCACCCCCAATATCATTTGCTCCTACATTATTATTATTATATTATTATTTTGAAGCTTGTAGAGCGCACGGCTACCCCCAACGGTGGTGTCCCGGCGCTGTAGACTGCAGACTTAGAAAGGGAAAGTGACACTTAAGGGATAGTGAACAACCAAGTTTTCAATTTGCTCCGGAACAGTGATTCAGAGGAGATAAACCTAAGGTCCAATGGGAGGCTGTTCCAGAGCTTAGCAGTCATTACGCCAAACGCTCTGCCACCAGTTCTGGAATGGCGAAAGCGAGGGACAACCAGAAAGCGCAAGTTGTTCGACCTCAGAGATCTAACCGACTGGGACAGTTTAAGTCTCTTTCTCAAGTATCCCGGGCCCAACCCAATAAGGGCTCGAAAAGCAAGAGTCAGAACCTTGAACTGAATGCGACGGGCAATGGGAAGCCAATGTAGCTTCCTACGATAGGATACGACCGAGTGGCGGTAAGGAATATTGCCAATCAATCTCGCCGCCGCATTTTGTACAATCTGCATGCGTTCAATTTGGTACTAGGGGGCACCAGCGTAGAGACTGTTGGCATAGTCGAGGTGTGAAGTGATCAGGGCATGAATGATGGTTCTGCGGGCATCCAGCGGGAGGTACGGAAAAATCTTTCTAATCATGCGCAGCTTGCCAAAGCAAGCTGCCGTGACCTTATTAATTTGAGATTTGCAGGATAGAGCATTATCGAATTGAAAGCCCAGATTTCGTACTGTTTGAACTGGAGTGGGGGGGGAGGATTGAGCACAGTCGGCCACCACAAAATGGCAGGCAGCGGGGTTTTCTGATTAAAAAATAAGACCTCCGTCTTATCAGTGTTAAGTCTAAGATGATTTGAGGTCATCCAGGAGCATATATTGCTAAGACAGTGGCGAAAATTGGCAAACGTAGTGTCAGAGTGATCTCTAAATGAAAACACAAGCTGAGTATCATCAGCATAAGAGATCACTCTGACCCCCCCCAGGATTCCACCACCTTCGCCAGAGGAGCAAGATAAACATTGAAAAACAGAGGGCTCAAAGCAGAGCCCTGAGGCACGCCGCAAAGTAGAGGTTTACCCTCTGATTCAAAAGGTCTAAGAAAGACCTTCTGAGTTCGTCCCTTAAGAAAGGAACCAATCCAGGTCAAAACCGCGCCTCCCATTCCAGTCTGACCTAGACGATCCAACAGTATCTCGTGAGACACCGTATCGAAAGCGGCAGATAGGTCGAGGAGGACCAACATGGCCTCCTCGCCCCTATCCACACACTCCCGGATCGTTTCCGATACCTCTAGAAGAGCGGTCTCGGTACTGAAACCCGTTCTAAATCCAGACTGCGAGTCGTGTAACAATTGGTTGGCTTCTAAATAATCTGCCAATTGTTTTTGAACAGCGTTTTCCAGGATTTTAGCCGGTTTAGGGAGGAGAGAAATGGGACGATAATTACTAAATTGCGCAGGATCCGCGTCTGCTTTCTTTAGAATAGGGACAAGCATTGCCTCCTTCCATACAGTCGGGAATTGGCCCGTGCACAGCGATGTGTTCCAAATAGAAAGGAGGGGGTTGATCAATAGAGGAGCCAGATTGCCCATCACTTTAGCAGGAACAGGATCTAAAGGAGAGCCAGATTTACACTGGACAAACAGACTCAATGCAGTCTCAATAGTAAGCTCTTTGAAGGACACCAGTGACACTTTCTCAAGATCCATGTTACTAGAAATAGGGGGGCCATAGCAGGAGTAAATGAAGAAGTAATATTAGTGATTTTATCTTGAAAGTAGTCCGATAATCCATTGCATAAGAACTGGCTGGGGGTACTCTGAGACACCATGGCAGGGGGATTAACAAAGTCCTTTACAATGTTAAAGAGGGTTTTAGAAGAATTATCTGCGTTCTTAATTTGTAGAGCATAAAAAGCTCTCACGGTAGACCGTTTTAATTTTTGAAATTTTTTTGGAGCAGTCTTATACATAGTTTTAGACTCAGAATCATAAGTCTGTCGCCATTTGCGTTCCAACTTTTTACAATGGCTCTTTTCCTCACGCAGAGCAGGGGAGAACAAGGGAGCAGATGGCCGGGATCTGGCAGAGGCAATAGGTTGTAATGGGGCAATGGCGTCAATGGCAAGAAGAAGGGAGGAATTAAGTTTAGCCACTCTTTCATTAAGGTCATTAGATAGAGGGTCTGGTTGGAAGGAAAAGAGGATCCAAAGCGGCACAAGTTACTTTATGCCATTTTCTCCCATACTCCCTGCCAAGTGCTAAAGGACTTGGTAATGAAAGAAGAGTTAGGTCAAAAGGGAGAAGGTAATGATCTGACCATGTGAGGGACAGAGAGGGATGCACTGTGATCCCAGGGTGATTTGAGAATATTAAATCAAGAGTGTGTCCTGCTATGTGGGTAGGACCCTGAACTAATTGGGTTAAGGTCAGACCCTGCAGAGTCTCTAGTAGATGGGTGACCTGAGTGCATAAGGAGTTTTCAACATGCAGATTAAAATCACCAAGCACTATAAAGTGCGTATGTCTAAGAGAAAGATCCGCTATCGTGTGTAGTAATAATGCTAATGAGGAGGCTAAAGCATTGGGGGGTTGTACACTAAGATACCAGCCAGAATTACTGAAGCCGAATCTAAGATGGTAAAGTACATGGCTTCAATAAGCCCAATTTTCGTAAATTTTCTGATTGTTAAATTAAAGTGTGATCTCAGGATGACAGCAAGACCTCCACCAGTTTTTGCGCCTTCTCGATTAATACCCAACAATCGATAGCCTGAAGGTGTTGCTAGGTGGATGTCAGGTTTTGATGTGTCTTTTATCCAGGTCTCAGTGAGAAACAGGATATCCCAGGCATGAGTAGAGAGTGACATCCAAATCTCGCTAGAGTGTCGAGGAAGAGAGCGGCAATTGATCAAACCCGCCTTCAGCGTCAAAGGGTGACTAGGGCGCTTGACCAGATTCGAATGGTGAGAAGACCGTTTCAGCCATGGGGTTAAAATATGGTCACAGTGTGGGCATTTAAAAGAGTGTCCCGCAAGGCTGCATGGGCAGCAACGGGTGGCTGGCACACACGTACCTAGTCTCAACTCCAAAAGCTGAGTTTGCGACCAGCTAATCTGTCTAACATCAGAGCGACCAACATGGGGACTGGCTCTGGTCACGGGCCAGGCGCGGACGGGCGCCGACGGGCTTGCCTTTGGCGCGCCTCTGGCACGCCACCGGCGCGCCCGCTGCGCCGACGGGAAGGCCATCTGTTTTATACATCAAGAGGAGGGTGGGAGGCGTCCAAGAGCTGGACTGCTACCCTGCCTTCCCCTAAGATGGCGCTAGCCCTCTGACTCCCGGCGTCAGCGCCTTAATCAGCTGCGCCGGTGGGGAATCGAGTGCAGGGAGCCTTGGTGCGACACTAGTCTCTCACACCAGGATCGACACAGATGGTAATTAAAAATGCACAATTTAAAATATATACAGTCTTTAAGAACAATATTACCAGCAAAATGCACTGATAGCAGAGGGAAAGTAGAGAGAGCCCCCGGCTTCCGCCTCAGGGGAAAGTAAGCATTAGTCTACATTCAGCTTCTACTCTTTTCAGAAGAGTAGAGGGTGAGCCATATATACCAGACTTCACTATTTTTCACCAGTTTTCAAAAGACAACACAACGCATGGTAAAACCACAAAAACTACTAGGATTCCTGCCTGTTAAACTAAAAGCAGAAAATGTGCGAGAAAGATCACATTTCAGAAAGGGAAATCTACTTACTAATTGTTTAACCGCACGCACAGTTGCCAACACAAACAATTTTTTAGAGTAAGTATAATATACTTACTTATATAGAGGCTTGCAGCCAGCCCTCTTCAGTCATTGGTCTGTTAAGTCATTCATATTATTACTGGCAAAGTAAAGTACTGACCAATCAGTCTTGGCATATTTTCTGAAATGCACTTCTATACGCAGAGCTTTTTAATCAGTAAAGGGATACAGGGGAATATCCAAACCACAAGGACAAGGTCAATTAATTAATGTACTTGATTTTAGGAAGATATGCACTAGTAATTAGGTTTCCACATGTAATTAGGGAAACGTAGTCACTGACAGGGCAAGAAGCAAATGGCTAAAAAGAGCCGACTCACTGAACACGGTGGAGGGCAGAAGGAAAACGTGAATGACAGGTGAACAGACCAATGGATGAAAAGGGCTGACCCAAAGCCCCTCCACACGTGTATACTTTATGCATTTTCTTTTATTACATGGGATTAGCAACACAGCTAAAACCTGCCCTATGCAAGACCTAAGAAACAAGGGCCACATCCATTTCTTCTATTGCAAATATGGAAAATTGGCTTTGAACTTCACAATTTTTCTTTGTAAAAGCGCCCCATTCCGTGCTTTTACTTTTAAGGTGACCCACCCCCTCTTTTAGACGTGGCTCGCTGTAACTGGAATACGGCGAGCAGTGTCTAAAGAAAGGTGCGCAGCCACCATTACAGTGGTCTCGCATTTGCGAGAGTTTAAGCTATTGGTATTATAAAGACATGCCTTTTATATGTGTGTTGGTTTTCAAAACACCTAAATAAACGGCATGGTCATTTACAAGGCCCATAGCTAAAATTATCGCAAATGCTAGACCTATTGCATTACAAATGCTTGTAGTGTAATGGGATCAGTGTTCTCAACTTTCTCGGAGAGTAACAACTGTTGTGTATTTTGTGACTCCAGTCAAACTATTAATAAGCAACAAAATGGGCTTGACCCCCTTCACCCGGACGAGTAATCCTGCAATTTGTATGGTTCTCTAAACCACAACGCTCAGTAAGTACTGTTTCTAACGTAGGGTTACCAGGCTCCTGACGTCTTGATAGGTGGACTCCCTGAATATCGACCCCTTTCACCAGCTCATTGCCAGAGTACTGGCCCAACACAGACCTGCATCTGTATGCCCTGCTCGAATACAGCTGGCATGAATAAACACCGGTGACCCCACCAGAGTGTGTTTTCGCCATTAGATCGTGTCAGACTGTGAAGGAGCTTCTCTGTAGGGCTGGCAGATGTCTCTGCTTTCATGCCCTCAACTCAATTTACTCCAGATCTCAAGCGTCACAGGGAGAGGCCCCAATCGGTTAAACAGATGCGCTAGTAAGGAAGATGGGCCCATGGGGAAATCAGCTCACCCTGTGCCTCTTAAGGCCCATAGTGTTGAGAGCAAGGTAGCTCGTACGAACAGCCGATAGGGAAAGCAGGGAATGATGACCCGAAAGGCAATGGTCACCGAATGCTTGGAAGGGATGGGAAACAGGGAATGTCACACACTAGCAAATAGACCAAGCCCAAAGCCTCTGAAACGCTGCGGGCAAATGAAAGTGGGCAGAAGGTCCTTGCAAATCATAGGGAAACCTCGTTACGGAAAAGAGGGCATGCGGCAGCAATCTGCATGTCTGGCTCCCATGTCAGAAAGACAAAGTTCTCTTTGCCTTTCAAAGCAACCAGCCTGGAATGGAATGTTCCAATTTCCTAATGAGCAGCCCACTTCAGCTGTGGTACTCGGCTTCTTCCGACACTGGAGGCTTCTGGGCCCAGATAGTGGAGTGTGCCATGAACTGGCATACAGTTGGTATTTCCTTCAGGGTGTCTCTGCTACCTTCTCCATTCAAAGAGAATGCTTGGCGCCCTTTGCCAACCCCGAAACTGCGCTCGCTTTCTTCACAGGACCGAAGATAAGACTCGGCCCGGGCCCCCGGAGCTCTGCTCTGGGCAGATAATGAATTAAACGCCCAGTGCCACTTCCGCCACCGTGTTGGGGGCGGCCTGGGAGGGGTGCACTAAGTGTCCACTTACTGTTTCTTCCTCCCGCTGCCTACTCACAAGTTGTCATTTACTATCGTGTAAGGAACTGCCACTGTAGATAAAAAGTAAAGTAGCATTTATTTAATCTCTCCCCCGTACTGAACGAGTGGCTTTCCTGCTGCATTATGTTGATGCACGACTGCTGATATGGCCGGATGCTGATTTGCCTCTTTGTAAAATCATATTTTGTAACAGCTTCCAGTGAGGACTGACAGATAGTGCAGAGCCTTTGTTTCTGCCTTTGTTTCTTCCAGTTAGAGGCAAAGTTGCCATCCTTTGTTCGTTAAATATACTCACAGGCAGACAGACCGCACACAAGTTCGACTTTTTTGATGGACTGCAGAGATATTTAAAGTATAAAACTAAATACCACCCCTTTAGAGTTGCCAGTCCATCTATATCTGGGGCAGGCTGTATCAAGGTTTGTTTTTTTATAAACAGACAAGAAAGTACCTTCCTCCAACTGACCAACGTCTACATTGACAGTATTGTTTTGGAGGGGCTTCTGTAATTTGGAAACAAAAAGTAGCAGCAAAGCCGCTCTCAGCACCCTCAAAGGACAGATATAATTTACAGTAAAAGGAGTTATATATGTTTAGGGACCAGATCCCAGGACCATGTGCCTTATTACAACTGTCTCTGTAATACTGTAGCGACAGGTAACGAAAGTTACTCTGTCTGCAAAAGGGAGGCCCAGTGTAATAATGCGCTCTACTGGCTCCTGGTAGCCGAAAGGATCTTATCCATGTGCCCAAGCTCGACATCAGTTAATGTGCACAAAGCTCCTCAAATCGCCCTCCTTTGTGTCCCAATGGTGTTGTTGTGTTTCCTTGCAGGACAAACTAATTAATTGATGCTCTATACCGTTTGGAATAGGATCCGCTCAATGCGTGTTATTTCCTCTCTTAACAAATCAGAATACAGTCCTGGTATGTCAATTGCATTAACGTGTGTTAAAATGGCAACAGAAAAAATAATAATACTGCCACATAAAGCGCTGTATTGTTTGCCATTAGTCATCTAATGCAAAACGTAATTTACCTTTCATTTGCTGCATAATTCAGCTAACCTAGTCACATAATGTTGCCTTCTACTGCTACTGAATTTCTGTGGACGTGCCTCTAGGTGAAATACCCACATCTGTAGCTGAAGTAAAACCCACCAAGTTACCTTCTGGGTCACATAAAACCGCAGAAAGTGATGTTGGTAAAGAGATGTGCGGTGTAGCTGCACATAACTTCTGTAGTATAGATGCAGGAGACACAGACTCTAGCAGGGCCGGCTTTACGCATGGGCGAGCTCGGCCCAGGGTAGCTAGTTTCAGAGGGAAGCACAGGGCTTGCTTTGAAAACGACTTTAATTTATTTTTGTGTTGGTTAGTAAATGTGGATGAAGGCTACTTATCCAGAGTTCAAGGACAAAAGAAAAAAAACAAATTGGTTTTCATTCAATCTTGCATGATTTTACAATTCTGGCCCTGAATGTCAAAATCTTCAGCTTGGAACGAGGTTTTTTAAAAGGCTTGTGTTTTCATATCATGCAGTTCTTCAATATCACGAAATCTTGAATTCTCATGTCATACAATTCTCCAATATCCTGAAATCCATCACGGGATAACATTCCTGGCGTTTTCTAGTCTCTGCGGTGCTGTCAGGAAGGCAGTATGTTTGCAGTTAAAAAAGTCCCAGGATTTAAAGCCACATAGGGTGCGAAACACGTGTTGGCTGGTTCACTAAATAATGTAGGATTGAAAGCTCACTGCGGGACTGGTTCTTCAAATTAGCAGTAGACTGCGAAACCTAAGGCTAATATATAGTTGATATTGCCTTGGATACCTTTTATGGAGAATGTTCACACCAACAAATATTACAGTACGACATGGATACATTGTACGAAGTAAGGTAACACCAAAAATTATATATAAAATTAAATCCATTAATTAATGTCTTGAAAACTAATAAGGATAATAAAGAGATTCTAAGAAAAATGACAAATTCTGTTGACTTTCCATGCGGGAGAATTTGACATTCAGGGTTACAATGGTAAAATCATGAAAGATTAAATGAAAACAAATCTGCATTTTTCCTTTAGCTCAAACTCTGGATAAGTACACGTCACATTTACTAACCAATCTGGCAATTTCAGGAGGCATAGTTAGCCCAAACCTCAAGAGTGTACTACGTCATGCGAGACACACAAAATAAAAGGTATTTATTTGCCTGGCAGGTAAAGGAAGGTCGGGCCTCACAACTGTATGGTCATTTATTTTTAGGTCGAGCCTGGGCAGCGCATGCAGTACTCTGCAAGCCATGCTGTATTGGAGTATGCACTTGAAGCCCCGCCCACATATTTATCATTGGCTTGTGTCATTGTCCTTAGTAAATGCTGGCTTCTGATTTATTAGGCTGGTTAGTCCCTCAATTAGAAACGCATGGACTTCATTTGTAACCTCCCATGAGGACTGTCCCTTTTACTTAGTTTGTTACACGGTACGTCTTCTTTAGTCTGCAAGCACTATTTTCTTTAATGACTTTCTCTTACAGCAGGAGGGTCTCATGCCCAGTTGGGACCACCGGCCGGTTTATTTAACTCGTAGGAAATGGGGAGCTCTGCAGGGACCATAGTAGACAGAAAGGGGCAACTCAGCAAGGCCTTCAAGCATTTGGAATGTAATAGGTCTCGCATTTTTGAGAGTTTAAGCTATTGGCATTGTAAATGACAGTGCGATACAAAAGGGGATGATGGATGGAGCGTTTGAGCAAATCAAACACTCACCCCAAGTCAACTGATCTGGGTTTAATCCATCACCATTCTTTAGCTCACTAAGCCACCCCAGTTCAGACATGGCCATATGCAAATCAGTCTGACCCTGTGCCTCATGGGAACAGTCCAGCCCGAATTGCCAAGCCATTTCTTCCCTGGACCGGAAACAAGCATCGTGGGACCGGTTTCAGGTTCATAATCCTCATCAGCCAGGCTATCTTGAATCCAGTGGCCAAGTGAACAAGGGACTCACGTCTGAGCAGTTGACTGGGGGTGAGTGCTTGTATTGTCAACGCTCTGTCCATCATTTCCTTTGGTTTTTCTTTGTTTGCCATAAGTTGGCAGGGTATGCTCAGACGGGAGTCCCTTGCTCACTTTGCCACTGGATTCAAGCAAGCCGGGCAGAAGACGGCTGAAATGCCAGAAACCGGTCCTCGGTAGCTTGTTTCCGGTCCAGGGAAGGCATGGCTTGGCAGTTCGGGCTGGACTGTTCCCATGAGGCACAGGGTCAGACTGATTTGCATATGGCCATGTCTGAACTGGGGTGGCAGAGTGGGCTAAAGAACAGTGATGGATTAAACCCAGATCAGTTGACAGGGGGTGAGTGCTTGTATTGTCAACACTCAGTCCATAATTTCCTTTGGTTTTTCATTGTAAATGACAGTGCCTTTTATTTCTTTTTTAAAAACCAAAACATAAATAAAAGGAACTGTGCTTTACAATGCCAATAGCTCAAACTTTCGTAAATGCAAGACCTACTGCATTACAGATGCTTGTTATTATAGGCCACAAGTGCCTGCTCTTTCTCCCCAGGCCCTGCACAAATGTTACCTCCCTTTAATATCCTTCAGTTTGCCTATCCCACCTTCCTTAATTCACCTTTGCACCCTCTCCTCTCTCTTGGAGTCTCATCTCCAACTTATCATCTGAATAGGTGATTCGGGTGATGGGGGAGGGGAGACCTTACCATTGAACACAAGCTCCCTACCTACCACTAAATCACGAGCAGAAGGTAAGAGGCAGAGTAGGTCAGTGGCAGACTTTTTTCATAACTCTCACCCACCAACTGTATTGCCTCTTAAACATCCCCAATATCCACTTTTGGACAGCAAGGTGTGAGGTGCATCTGACTTGTGCGCCGATTTTTCTCATGCAGACATAGTGGGTATACAACAGCAGTGTCAGGGAGTAGAGCAGGTTTCTCTTTTTATTTTTTTTTTAAAGTTTTGTATAGCGCTAGCTAGACCTGTAGGTATCAGAGCGCTTCACATACATATTGTGCAAAGCCAAAGGGCCTTACATTACCTAGAAGGCTGACAGTAAGTAAGCAAACTACGGATAAAGAATACAGTATGAACAATAAGTAACTGTGCAGTGGAGGGGGAGGGGAAGAAAAAAAAAAAAAGAAAAACAAGGAGATTAGCATAGTCCGTTCACCAACAATCCTTGAATGGGAGTCAACTCGGGGTATTGAGGTCTAGGTTAGTTGACGTTGTTCAGGAAAGTATTTGTTAAGGAGATGGAGTTTGAGGTCTCTTTTGAAACAAGAAAAGGAGAAGTTGCATCTGAGGACTCCCGGGAGAGCGTTCCATATCCTGGGAGCGTTGCCGGAAAACGATCGGTATTGGGTGGTTTTCTTTTTCATTTTTGGAGGAATGAGAAGGAGTGAGTTGGAGCTTCTCAGTGTTCTGGTTTGACCTGCTCTTACCAGTTTCTTGTTCAGGCAGTTGGGAGCCGGAGAGTGGAGGGTTTTGTGTGTGCTGTAGGCCAGCTTGTAAATACATCTCCCTTCCATGGGAAGCCATTTGAGGGAGTTGAGAGCTGGAGTGATGTGATCAAATCTTTTTACTCCACATACAAGTCAAGCGGCCATGTTCAGCACTGCCCTTAGAGGGTCTAGGTGAGCTTTTGGAGTCCCTGTAAGGATGGCGTTCCCGTAGTCGATTTTAGAGAGAACTATGAGTAATAGTAACTCATCTTAGAAGAGGTTAGTATAAAACGCTGGAGAGGCGAGGGAATGAGATCAGGTAGGGAACTAATTTGATTTCACCCAGGGCGCTATGGTAGGTAGCTAAGGCTGGCTCTAGAGCTTATCATACATGAAGTAGCAGGGAAATCCACAGAATAGCGGTGCAGGCCACGGCCAAGCTGCACATGGGCAGAGAATGGTACTGCTGTATAGAGACTTGTAAGCAGAACAGTTCCAAGCCTGAACAAGCAAGGCGAGCAACAGAGCAGGGATGCACAGTAAGTTATGTGCAGACTGCGCTGCAGGTGTAGTGGAGAATGACAGGGGTTGCAAGAAGAGGTAGGAGTAGTGAACTAGCTCAGAGGGAAAGCTGATGGTGGTATTAGCCTAGGACAAACTGTACTGGGTTCACTTGAAGATTTGGGAATGCAATGTCAGAAATGTACACTAATCAAACGTGGACTAACATGGACGGCAGAATGTTTGTAGAGAAAAGGCATTTAAAGCGGACTTAAAGAAACAAACGTGTTGAAATCTGGGAGAATAGAGGGTGGCATCAGAGCATGGGAAAACAGAACTACCTCGATTCTAGAATATGCGCTGTTAAAGTTTGCACTATGCACTTTCAAATAGCAGTTCACCAATAATCAGATAGTAAAATATCCTGCATTTAATATGCAGCATAACACTGCGACCAGAAATGTTTTATAAAACAACAGTTGCAGTGCATAACATCTTGAACTACCCAACATTGCCCCACTTACTTTAGCTGTTCTTAAAACAGGTTTGCCAATATTATTAAGCAACGATTCAACAATAACTACTGCAAGACTTAATGCTCAACAATTACAATTCTAATCGGCTTGAAACAGGCACTTCTAGCAACAGAAGGCTATAACACCTCTGTGCCGAAAGAGTGAGACACCATCTGTGCCTAAAAGCAGCAAGCAGTCCTATAGAAACAAGCATTGGCATAGCCAATATGCCCGACAATGGCTGCCAGCCTTTTGAATATGTCAATGCTGGTTTTGTTTTCTTCTGTTATGGTTTTTGTACAACGTTATTGTTGGGAATGCTGCCTCTTCAAAAAAAATGTTTAACTTCACAAAACCCACACAGACACACACACACAGACACACACAGACGTGGGGAAACGCTAATTTGTTTGCTGGTCTCAAAAGCACACACTGCCATGGTAAAACCCAGCATCTAAGGGAATTATTTTATGTGTAGATGTGCTCCTTTTGAAAAGACAGAACGTAGTCTCACGGCTAATTTAGTCAATGGCTGCAGTGGGTTGAGCCACTGCTCCATGCTGTATACTGCATTGGGCAGAAGAAAAACGTGAATGACACAATAAGAGACCATTGGTTGAAGAAGGATGGCTGAAAGCTACAAAAAGTATATTATACAAATCATTTTAGTAAAATGAAAAGGTCTTGCCTAACGCCAGACCTTAAAAGGACAGCAACGGGTGGCACCCTGCATACAAATAAAGCCATGTCAACTCTATACTAAACTGACAGATGCACTTCCGATGTTTCTCTGCCAAGATCCTGCTTTGCAATAGTTGACTCATGAATCTTTCCTCCCTCCTTATACCCCGATCTGCAGCACAAGGATCTTTAGGACTAGATGTGTAATCAGTACCAGCGTGAGAGGTAGGAAGCGGACGCACATATTGATTGAAATTTATAAATCTAAATGAGTCTCCATCTGCACCTATGGTGCAGGGCTATGGGGGACGCAGTCCCTGGAAACTATTCAACGAATAGAGAATAAATTCTTAAGGTATGTTTTGGCAATGCCTTCCAGCACATCAACATACGTACTTCATGCTGAGCTTGCCATACAACATCTCAGATACCATTAAGATGGCACCAATTTTATTGTGGCATAACATCTGGACTAACCCCGCCACAATATTGAATAGAACGGTTATAGAGGACTGTTTGCTCTGTAATGGGGTAAAACACATTACTTGACTCACTTATATTAAGAACTCTTTCTCTGACATTGGTCATCCAGAATACTTCTCTAATCCAGCCACAATGGACTTTGTTTCCAGATCCAGCCTAAAAAGAACTTTGGTTGAGCACTTTGAATCGATCAGGTGGAAAAGTCAAAAGGTCCAAGATATCAGTCATAAATCACGATGAAGTGACATTGCATAGAAACATCCAGCTGTATCTTGTTGTTGATCAACCCTTTTTCTATCGTAGAATATTAACATCCTTCCGATTTGAAACATTTTTTAGATTTAGAACTCTCCCAAGGTGTAACGATTGGTCCAAGGATAAACGTATCTGTCCTTGTGATGAGACATCAATTCAATCCAACATCCATTGCACTTTATACTGCACTTTATATTTGTACCCAAGACGTCAAATACTAAGGCCTCTTTTGCTAACATGGGGTATAAGAAAATCGAGAGCGGCTTATAACAAATTACGGTCTTTGGAAGATCACTACACGATTAACACTGTAATCCTTGACCCTTAACCCCTTCCGATGCTGACCCCTCCTGAGTTCAGGTTCAAGCGCTGGGATGCTCTAGGGTTACTACGCGCTCTATAAAACCTTAAAATAAATAAATAAATGATGTATTTAAGAGCAATAATGCAAATAAGACGGACCATTATATCTGAATAAGTCTTGTATCACTGATGAATTAATGATATCCCCTTGCCACGCTTAATTTATCTGCTTCCATTGAATGCTTAGTGTTACTTGTTTTAAAATATTGTAAATATGGTTTTTAATATTGGTTCTTTGTGTTTTTTATAACGTAACCATAATGAATTTTAACGATTGTGATTGTACTCTATGCTTTTATGAATTGTTTTTACATTTCGAATAAAGCTTTTTGAACTTGAACTTGAATGATACGGTCACCTGGGGTTCTTCTTTTGTGACAATCTCTACAAACGTAGGGCAGGTAAGACTAAAGACTTGAGTTTTTAAAGTGAGAAATTAAATGACATGGCGCATGTGGTCTTACTCCCAGCGCCCTTTCAACAAAAGCAAATATTTCCTTTATTCAGACAGGTGGGACAAGAGATTGAAAATACAAAGAAGAAAAAAAAAAAGCCTCACAAAAAGCCCAAACTAAGTGGATTGGAGGTCTAAAGCTCCCAAATGCCTCTACACACATAAATATTAGCACAAAACAATGCACTTTAAACCAACTTTCAAGTGACAGTTCCACATCAAACAATATTTTGACACCGTTTTTTAATGTAAAGACTCCATGGGAAAGTTCCTGGTACACCACAGGAGAAATGGCATAGTCCACAGTTTACTTTACCAATGCCGTTTTTAATATACTTGCACATAGATTCCTTTTGACAGTTCCAACTCAAATAACATAATCAACTAAGATGAAGGTAACTAACAGAAATTGGTTTGTCATAACAACATTGGTGCGTCTGAACTTCAACAATTCCCACAAACCTGTCACAAATATAATATCAATACGGCAGCGGCAGCCCAGGGCATACACCCACTTAACATTGAGAAACCAAAATAACTGTTACTACCAGCCCACCAACCCAAAATTAACTAGCAAGTCTCACATTCACACGTTTCATACATTAGAACTGGAAGACATTTAAAAACTTGACAGTCTCTGTCCAACTAACAGGGTGTGACAGGAATCCATAAATCCTTATTATGTTCAAGGAATAAATAACTGGTGGTAGTGGTGTAGACCAGTGTGGGGGGAGGGGGGAGAGGTTGGTCATGGGTCAGCATTGACGACTTACAGGTGGTTTGGTAAAGATACCCCAGAATATGTTGTACTGCACAATAACTTAATATGGACTTGTGTACATACTATGAACTAGTTACATTTACTTAGCATGGGTTGTAGTATTGGCAGATGAGATTAGGTTTTTATTACAGCAACACTTTCGAGGTTGAATGCTTTAACCTGCAGGAGACGACAATAGTCTGAGTTTCTTACTAGGCACTGGGAGGGGAAAGGAACCTATGGGTAACACTATGATTATATTATAGGGGTTAAATATTGTTAGTCTGAGCAAGTAGCATCCTCTTGGTCTTGCTGGTTAGGGGTGCAAAATGGGAGGGAAAGCAGAGGTGTTCTTAGATGAACAATACTTTGCGGCGGGTAGTTTTCATTTTCTTTCGGGTAGTTGTATTCTGTACAAGTCAGTGTTTATCGGATGCCGCAGGTGATGCCCCAAACGCAATGCTATTCTGAGGGTATCACTCCTGTGCATGCACTGCTGGTGCTCAGCGAAGATACAGCTTATTTGCACATCCAGTACATAATACTGCAGGAGGTAAAGTTATTTTGCAGTTTGGTCTTACCTTGAAAGTAATGTTACTCTACTGGGTAACAATACTCTGTAGTAGTGTATAATGCAACATGGAGCCTAGTTTTCTTCAGCAGGGGTAAGTGATATGCTAGAGGGGACTGTGGTGGTGTTTCTCTGGAAGGCACAGTACTATTTTGGGCACTCTAAATTTGTAGGAGCAATATTTCTCAGCACGTTATGCTGATACACTAAAGAGAACCAAGCAACTCCAAATAATTGATAGAATGGGGTCCTGAAACAGTGTCATTCTGACAGATTAAATAATACTCTGGTGGCCAGAGACTATTCCTCCAAGGCCAGGTACTCTAGGGCAGCATTAGTGTTCCTTATTGAATGGTCCTCTAATAACTGGGATAGTGTCATCTGAAAGGATTGTTACTTTATTGATGTGTTCAGCAAGAAAAGGCAATAAGGGCCATTAAGAATTATTATGGAGGTAAAAACCATGAGTATGAATAGTGAGTAACCAAACTCAGTAGGTGACGTTTCTGTACAGGAAGCACTGACAATCTGTTGGTAAAGGATGCGGTTACATTTGGGATAATATTAACTAGGCAGAGATATAATATGGAAACTCACATGTACGTTCTCTAAAAGAATGTGTGTCCCAGAGATTACGATAAAATCTCAAGGTTCAACAGTGTGATGGGGGTAACAAAGACCTTTTCTTTAAGGACGAGAACCCTCACTCACCCGAAGGTGACATGCTTCATCATAGGGCTCAGAATCAGAAGCAAACATTTGGATCTCAAATTTTTTGTACAGTGCACAAATAAAGGCAGAGTAGATTGTTTTGCAACATTATTACATGGGCAGGGCGGATGATTGTCACGGCAGCCTCCTCGATTCGGAAAAGCTACCAGAAAGTGCAACATGCTCAAGCAAAATCTGGTTAAATAAAATCTATGTTGAGGCTCAAGAAAAATATATAAGTAGGGTTGTATCTGATTGGTATAAAAGCTAACATTGCCAATGCTCTTCTCTGATTTAATTGCTGGTTGTGACTTGCACAGATACTTGAATAACAAAGACTTTAATAAAAATGTTGCTTGAGGAGGCAAATTACAGGGGTCATTAAAGAACTCTCTTACACCCAAATTGCTAAATGCAAATTTCAGACAACCAAGCCAGAGGATCCTCTCTGTATTGGCCATGGAAAGACCATCTATAATAATAGATTTAGAAAAATCCAGCTCCGGTGAACGCCAGATTTTCACCCATAATAACAAAGGGACAAGTCCAATACGATACGTAATGTACTTAAGGCCCAGTTTCGAGTGGCAGAAAGATGTTGGAGCGCTCTTAGGGAACATCAAAATCTATCTAATAACATTATTTTCCACTAACTTGAGCTTTTCACAATTGCTAAAACCCCACACTTCAGCCCCATAAGAAGCAATTGAGAGGCATTTAGTTTTGTAGAGTGTGGTAATTTCTTTGATATACTTATGGCCCAATTTTGCTTCAAAACAAAGCTCTAGACATTTGCTGTGCCCCAAGGGTCGGTACAAAAGGGGGTGGTGATGGACGGAGCATCTGAAACAATCAAACACTCACAACCAGTCAAAAGATCTGGGTTTAATCCATCACCGTTCTTTAGCCCACTCTGCCACCCCAGTTCAGACATGGCTATATGCAAATCAGTCTGACCCTGTGCCTCATGGGAACAGTCCAGCTCGAACTGCCAAGCCAGGTCTTCCCTGGACCGGAAACAAGCTTCCGAGGACCTGTTTCTGGCATTCCAGCCGTCTTCAGCCCGGCTTGCTTGAATCCAGTGGCAAAGTGAGCAAGGGACTCACGTCTGAGCATACCCTGCCACACTTATGGCGGCCAAAAGCGGTACAAAAGGGGGTGGTGATGGACGGAGCATCTGAATCAATCAAACACTCACAACCAGTCAAAAGATCTGGGTTTAATCCATCACCGTTCTTTAGCCCCAAGGGTCAGCACGAGGTCCCACAATAACTGGGTGTTAAAAAGAATCACTACATAGGAAAGTTTGTTTACTTTCTCGATCCGATTACCCTGTACAGTGAAAGATTTTGACTTTGTTGACTTGGGGCCACAAGCCATAACATACGACTTTCTATGGTTCACTTTTATGTCCTATTAATCTATTCTAGTACTGCTACTCTGCAGAGGGCCCAAATACTTGGAGCTGAAGGCACAGTAGTTGCACACAGTACTCTTTTCGCAGGGATACTTTACTTTTCTATAGGAAGTGGGACTGGCAATAATGACGCAGATGATTTAGGTTCACTGATGCTCTGCGTGTTGGTGTTGAGAATTTGGGTGTAATTATCAAAATTAGGGCCGATTTCCTAGGTTGGTGACACCAGGGTTGGTGTGGAGTTACTAACATTGTATAAAAGACCTGTTTTACAGCTGTAATTTCTTTGGAAGATGAAGTATATTTTGAGGCTGGTTTGTTTTGTGGATATGGCTACTCTACCAACAGTACTACTTTGCAGACCTGGATACTCAGTGGCAGCATTGATGTACTTTAGATGCAGAAAGAGCTGCAGGGGTAGGTGATATACAGGGGCAGTATTACTCAATGGGCATTGACAAAATGGGACTGTGTTACTGTGGCAAAATGGATACTGATGTGGTAGTACTATTATGAGGAATATCACTCTTTGGAAGTGTTCATATTCTGCATTAATTGGGAAATTTCTGTAGAGGCAGAGGTTACTCTTGAAATAAAGGCGATCTTTGTGGTGGGTTTAACTCAAAGGGCATTATCAACATGGATGGAATGATCATCTATGACAGTGGTTCCCAACCTTTTTAGGACCACAACCAACTTTTCATAAGAACAAACTTTTGCGACCCATCTATCTTAAAAAGACATGAGCCAGGGTGTTTTTTGAATGTAACTAAAGCATCATATGGTAGCACATTTACAGGCAGCACGTTTTCCATTAGAATGGGCAATAAGTTTGCACATACACACAGTTCTACTGACAAATCTATACACCACACAAATGTGTGGTAATCAGGTTTCTGTGAATATTATTCGTTTGGGCATCATTAAGTAAGTGTCTTGTTTTGACCCTATTAAAATCTCCGTTTTCAGCAAGCTTCAGGATCACAAAAAAGTGCATAATTTTTGCTTTCCTAACTGCTGGATTCATTCAGTTCATTTACAAGTATTTACATTTTGCAGTGTATTGCAAAAAACAAAATGCTACGTTTTAATATAATTCACTTTAAAAGCTCTCACTATGCAGGCAGAGAAAGAAAAGTAAACACCAATCCACGTATTAAAAGAATAAAGCAGCCTTGACCTGTCTTGGAGGCAAATGTGACACGTTAAACACAGAATTCAAAAGTCATCTTTAGTTGCTGCTCTGACTTTCGCGAACCAATCAAAAATCAGCTCGAGAGCCACAGTTTGGGAATCACTGCTCTATGGAAATCCTATTAAGTAGATCGTGATATTGAATTGGCAGTGTTACATTTGGGCAGTGACTGAAAACTGAAACATAGTTACAATTGGACAGATATTGATACTAAAGGGGCAAAGTTATTATAGGGAAGCAGTACTGGTTTACCAGTGTTAATACATGGGCCATGAAACTCTGTAGGGGTGGCATATTCTGTGAATATACATTCTATCAAATGGAAGAGGGGTGGGTACTTTGAAGGTGTAAAAATATTCAAGTAGCATTACCATATAGTACCTGGTATAAAAAAAATTGGTTTCAATCACTAAAATACTAACCGTGCTGACCTTAAAATAAAAACAGAGTGCATAAAAATCGATGGAAGCCCCACAAGTACTCTTAGATAATGTTTGATAAGTAATTCATCAACTGCCCACTTTCTGTATCTGAACGAAATCTTACAACTTATTTTGAAAAATATAGTCAATAAAACTTACATTAAAAAAACGTATTTATCAATTCACAATTATAAAATATAATTTCATAAATATACTAGGGTACGGTTCGAGTGGGGAAATTATTACTCTGCTGGGGGTGTGGTATTCTAGCATCTGTGTTACTCGGCGGCAGCGCTGCACTGCAGAACTGAGTGATAGTCTGGAAAGTGGTACTCTGGGCTACTGGCGCTACATGGCAGTGCAACTCAGAAAAGGCGGGGCGTTCATCAGTGTTTATTCAGTGGCATTTACCTCAAGGGGTGTGCAACTCTGCAGGCATTGTAATGGTCCAGGGGCTGTTACTTCAGAGGCAACGGTGCGGTATTTTTCAACAGGCAGCTTCCAAAATGCCAACACTTCCGAGTCAGGCGAGAGGTTCCCGAACGCGGGCCTTACCTCCCTTTTCCCGACAGAAGACCTCAAACCATCCGATTCCCTTTACTTTCCTTCCGACTCCAACCAACTTCAATATGCGAGGACGATGGGAGGTAATCAGAAAGCTTGTTTTAAAGTGATTGACAAGCTAAGAGGCGGTACTAGGAGGGTCTTTTGTGTCTGTACTTCCCAGCAAACGCTGTGATTGGTCAGAAGAACTGACCTGCCCAGAAAAAGGCGGCCTAGCCATCCCCAAAGAAACCGCCACTGATTACGGACCGGAAGAGACCGCCCACCTGCCCCGGAAAAGACCGCCCCTGCTGCAGCACGGGTAATGTCCGCCTTGCTTGCTGCCCCGGAAGTGATGGCCCGGCTTTCAGTGATGCTGCGATGCGTGTTCTGTATGCACGCTGTGTGCTAGCTCGCGGATTGTTGAGTGACGCCGGTAGTTTGTCGTTTGATACGTGACACGCGCATGGAGCTGAAAGATGAAATTAGGAGCAACCGAGTAGTTTGAGGATTATGGGTCCCCAAACGGTAGTAGTGACTGTGTTAGGAGAATGCTTAAGGCTTTTGTCCATTTCAGGCACCCCCTCTCCTCCAGCGCCTGAGCTACCGGTTGAGGGCACTGCAATGGTGTCAGTGTTCGAGCATGGCACTGCAGCAACTTGTCACACACAGCTGCCAGGAGGCAGGTTGTGTGGGAAGGAGGAGTAGGCGGGAGGTGCGGCTGGCTGGCATTGGGCTCAAAAAGAAATCTCTGCGGTAGCACGTGAGCCGTCAGGGGGATTAGGGTGATGAAATATATATTTTTCAATTTATAACAAACAGATTAGATTACAATAGTGGAAATTCTAGAATCTGGCAACGATTGGACACATGAGGGCTACAATGAAAACACATAGAGACGACGTAAAATAACCATACTCTTCCAAGCTATAACCACACATATCTCACTATTAAGCCTAAGTAGGAAGCATGCCGACCGCCGCACTATTATAAAAGACGAATATATTGATGTATTCGTTCAGACAACATTAAATGTGAACGTGACAATACGTTTGGGATATTTATTTTTTATTTATACGCCACGTGAACCTCGGGCATTGAGAATGTAGTTTGACCTGACTTGCTGCATGCAGTGTGCATCTGGTGAGGTCCGATCACACCCCTGCTCTGCAGACCCATGGCACACCTGTACTCTCAGGGCTTAAGTTAGAACGAATAGTGGGGTCAGTGTCCGAGAGCACGCCAGACTTGGGGCAGAGAACAGCGCATAGTCTGAGGCATTTCAAACAAGAGAGAGGCCATGCGGTATATCTTTCAAACATCATTGCACTGTGGCCAGCCTCAGAAGGGTTTGTTGTAGCCGGCTTTGAGTGCAGGGAGACCTATGGCGGGCATATTGATCTGGGACTGAGAGTTCAGGGTGTCCTATGGCAGATACTCGCTAGGCAGCGACAGAAGGAGGGAACCACTAGAGTTTCTTGAAAACTCTAATGCCTCTTTTATTCTTTACAGGAAGTAGAAATGTTTGTGCCTGAATGAGTGTTATGCTCGCAGCCAACCTTGGTCAAATAATTGTCCCTGCGCAGGTGTGGCAATGCTTTGCAGCTTGTGGACGTCCTTGGGACCATGTCAATTGCCTACCTCTGGTAAATTGCAGGCTGTTGCATAATGGTGGTAATTCCTTTCCTAGCATATTGTGGACATCCATAGTATGATGGTACCTTCCTCTGAAAAGAATGGTGTTTTTTTGGTATTTTGTGTGCATTAGTGGCCCAGTGGTGGTCAGTCTATATGGTGGTCATTTTTGGCGTATTTTGATTGCTCATTGCACAGCAGTGAAGTACACTGGCTTAGTATGGTATGCGCTATACCAGTTGTACTGGTAGTAATTGCTAGCATATAGTGTGCGTCCATTGCATAGTGATGATCCTGAGAGTATATTGGTAAATCTTGCTACTTTGTTAGCATTGATTGCACAGTTGTGGTATTCTTGACATTGTTGACATCCATGGCACCCACAGCTGCAATAGTGCTGGTCCCTGCATTGTGGTGTTCATTTATGGCATATTGTTGACATGCACAGCATGACGGTGTCTACCTTAGCAGAATGATGGCAGTGGCCTACTGGTTGTAATGACGGGCTCATTGTGGAAAGTCAGAACATTATTTTCCCAAGGTGCACATGTAAATAATTTAATGCATTGAAGTTGGCTCCCCAAAGTGAGAAACCGTTGAAAGTGACGCACTTAATTTGAATGCCAATGTAAAACCTTAGACAAACCTCTCACCATATCACAGACAATTATGTCTGTGCCAAAACTCAGGCTTTGGAGAGAGGCTTGGGCAAAGCAAAATCTTTTGCATGTGTACATACTTGTTTTTTTGAGGTAGTTATCCTTTTTAAAAATAAATGTACTTCCCTGAATACACCTGCTACGTACTTCTGGCAACTGGATAAGAAACTGACAAAAAGAAGTATTCTAAGATGTTCTCTTCCACAAATAGTTAAACAAAATAGAATCCACTCTGGCAAGTGGTAGTGATCCCTAAAGTGATGGGGAGCACACAGTGTTGTTTAAATGCCCCTCACACACCAAAAGGCCCCTTGGTGTCATGCTTCATCATCGGGGCCTTCGCACCCCTCTACGGAGTGCGGCGTGCTACGACTAACGGCTACGTAGGAGCACTTGATAGTGAGCTATGTGTAGGTATGTGTTAAGGGAAGCGAAATGAGTGAGTGAGGTGAGGTGAAAAAGTGGGGTTAAAAAATACCTGGCTCATAGGAGAGTTAATATTTATTATGTCCTCGGCTGGTATTGTTAAAAAGGTGCAGAGTGTGGTTGATAATATACGTGTTAGGGTATATCAACCGGGAAGTGTCAACATGTTTCGGAGTACAGCGACTCCTTCTTCAGGACAAGGATATGCACATTATCCTCACCTTACTCACATGGGATGTCAAAGTGTATTCTACAGAAAAATCTCTTAAACTAGGTGAAATGTACCTATCAATGTTATTTAGTGGACATGCTCAGTTGCGCTCAATTGGCGTTGAGGAGAACTTATAGTTCAAGGTTAGGAGACCTCATGAGCCTTAGCGTAATATTGGGGGATTCCTTCCTCACTGCTCAGTTTTAGCAACGGTTAAAGCACGGTAGACGTAGGAGTCCCCCAATATTACGCTAAGGCTCATGAGGTCTCCTAACCTTGAACTATAAGTTCTCCTCAACGCCAATTGGGCGCAACTGAGCATGTCCACTAAATAACATTGATAGGTACATTTCACCTAGTTTATTTAAGAGATTTTTCTGTAGAATACACTTTGACATCCCATGTGAGTAAGGTGAGGATAATGTGCATATCCTTGTCCTGAAGAAGGAGTCGCTGTACTCCGAAACATGTTGACACTTCCCGGTTGATATACCCTAACACGTATATTATCAACCACACTCTGCACCTTTTTAACAATACCAGCCGAGGACATAATAAATATTAACTCTCCTACGAGCCAGGTATTTTTTAACCCCACTTTTTCACCTCACCTCACTCACTCATTTCGCTTCCCTTAACACATACCTACACATAGCTCACTATCAAGTGCTCCTACGTAGCCGTTAGTCGTAGCACGCCGCACTCCGTAGAGGGGTGCGAAGGCCCCGATGATGAAGCATGACACCAAGGGGCCTTTTGGTGTGTGAGGGGCATTTAAACAACACTGTGTGCTCCCCATCACTTTAGGGATCACTACCACTTCCCAGAGTGGATTCTATTTTGTTTAACTATATTGCTTAGGGAGACCGAATCCACTTGTCTCTCTCTCTCCCCCCTTTGTTGTATCTTACCCTCTTCTATCTTCCACAAATCACCAGTAATTGGCAAAATAACCCAACAGTACCCTTTACACTGTCTGGAATCTTGCATTATAAAATATGCATTTGTGTGAACAGTTTCTCAAGCATTTAGTCTCTGGAATGACTGAAATGTGAAATTTAAAAATATAATTATTTATTTATTTATGCATTTTTATAAAGCGTGGACTTTACCCGAAGGTGTCAGAGAGCTGTACAATAGAACCAGTTACGTTACATGAGAGAAATGTTACAAGGTAGAACGTACAAAAATAGCAGGACACAGAATTAAACACAGCAGGCAAAAGGAACACAATATTAAACGCAGCAAGCGAGGAATGTACAAAAAATAAATAAATATAACACATTTACAATGACTAACTTCCTGGCGGGGTCTGAGGATGAAGGAATTGGTTCTGAAAGTGTCTTCTAACTTGGCATACCGAATGTGGTGTGAAACGATTATTTTAAACACTTTATTGATTACTAGTAAACATCAACAATATATAAAGGTAATGTTAGGTATGTGTTACTTATTCATTAAATGAACCGTAGTGACACCATTGCGAAATAATGTCGATCTTCAGAATATACATTAATAGATATAGGCATGTCTCATCTGGCTCATTATTTTCAAAACTTATTTACCTAACTTTATCAGTATAACCATCATCGCAAAGAAAATGGAAGAAAGAACCCTGTGTTCTTATAACCCCAAAGTCTTTATAGTGGCATTCTAGCAGTATACATTTTGGTTAAAAAAAAAAAAACTCGCCCCCCCCCCCCTTTTTCTTTTGCCACACGTTTTCATTCCTGAAGGGTTCTTTAGATGGTATGTGTTAAGAGTACATGTTGCCGTGTGCTGCAGGGATGAAACCTAAACATCAGGTGGCTTCATAGACTTTTCATTACGGAATCCGTTTCAGGTGTATGTCCGTATATGCTTGTTTGTGAGTCCATGGCTTTCTTAACTCAGCCTCCATATTGTAACTCCCTGGTAGCAGTTACAGGTGAAATCAAGAAAAGAGAAACCTTTAATGTACATGCACCAGCTCTTAAACACGCACACGAGGACAGGGACAACACTGGACACTAAGGTTAGATAACCTATACCTTTCCCAGTCTGAATACCAAAAATCCCAACATTGACGGAAAGAAGGAGAACTCTGAGCTTTCAAAGGCACTTTCTTAACCTTCGTTCTATTGCCAGTTTTCTAATCCTCTAGGTAGTTTTGGATGGAATTTAACATGGCATTTCTCCCACACTTTACATGCTCGCCCATTCTCCTGACATATGATCAGTTATTTGTGTACCACATTTCTGTGCCCATTTGTCCCATAACTTCGAGAGGGTCATTTGCTTTGAGCTTCGAAATGCACCTCGTACCTTCATCAAGATTGTGGCGCGTTGCAGGAATCAATGTACTCAAAGGGCTTCGGATAACACAGGACCCTCACTGTTTGGCTACCTTTATTAGTCACATATGCTGTAAGAAATTGCTGTCTTGCACCCCAAATTCCTCTCTGATCTCTGTAAAAATATTCAGTATGTCATCTGAAAAAGGTACCCAGAACATACCTAGAGCACTTATATCCCAGTGTTGATATCCTATTATGTCTCGCTGTGTATAGTTGGGCTTCTGTTTTATTTGGGGATCCCATTTTAATTTCTAGTACTTTCCTATGCTTGCTGGACATTACTAGCAACACTGGGTCATGTGTAGCCACCTTTGTACTATGGAGGAGAAGGTCCCACCATTGCCATTCAGTGCATTCTATCAGCCAGTATTTGCTGCATTATAATAATCTTCTATTCCCGGGAGCCATAATCTGCCCCACCCCCCCAAACACACACTTGTGGCTGCATAAATCTGTTTTGATCCCTTTTCCCTTATACTAGCTTGCACATAATTTATTTTCATGTATCTGAACCGTTTGTTTCCAAGAGTTATTTAATGCTCTGGAAATAGTGCATCTTTCAAGATGGTACCACCAATTTGCTTGAAGCCACCCAAATTATTCTCCATGCTGGACACTTGACAAAATACCTTTTGATTGCATTATGGCTTGAAATGCCTAAATAAAATGCGCTCCAATAAAGGGTTATCAGATCAATAAATATTTATAACCATGTGTTTAAATATATCACATAGATAACTTATAAAAGTGTTGACATGGAGATACCCATCCCTGCCAGATCCAATTAATTTTCAGTCTGGCGACAAGCCCAGATCTGCTTATTCCAGCATTAATGTGTCCGCATTTGGAGATATAACACAAGGCAAAGTATTGTCTTTGCTGTCTCTCGATATCTCCTGGTGATGGAGAGGACTAGGTGCATGTTTCTCAAGTCTATTGTGGGGCCTGATCTCACGGTAGTACAGGGGTTGCCTAGTTACCCTGTTCCCCGGCTTTACTAGTACCCTGAGACGCTGTGGCCCATGACCGTATTTGGCCATTAAGAAAGCTTAGGGACTTTTAGAGGCTTTTTCCCCTTTTATGCACTTGCAATTTGAGAATCCATGGATTAAGACTTATATTGTTTACTCCAAGAAAGTACCCTGAGACGCTGTGGCCCAAGATTGTATTTGGCCATCAAGAAAGCTTAGGGTCTTTCAGAGGCTTCTTCCCCGTTTATCCACTAGTATTTTGAGAATCCATGGATTAAGATGTATTTGTTTACACCAGGGCTTTAAGTGGGCCGGGTCTCAAGGGGTCTGAGCACCAGCAGTTTTTTGAAGGGTGCCTCGAAACGGGTCTCTATCGGGCTTCGTTTCGAGCCCTGGCACAGGCGGTCCGTTTTGTTCCCGGACTGCAGTGACCGCAGTTTGCTGTCACTGCAGTCCGTAAAAAAGTGCCAGGGTGCAAAACAGCCCGATAGAGAACCGTTTCGAGACAGCAGGCATGTCGATGTGCGCTGCTCACACTGCTCACTTCTCACTAGTGGAGAAGATACGGCATGACGTCATGCCAGGTGAGCGTTGTGGGGGAAGGGAAATCCTTTAAAGAGTCTTTTTCTTTCTGGATTTCCCTTCTCTTTCTGAAACGCAAGAGCAGCAACATTGTGGTAGGGTCACCAGGTATTTAATTGGAAGCTTTTTCAATATATGTAACAAGCCATAGTTGCAGCTTATTTATCTTATGCAGCTAATAACCATTGACAAAGCCAATAGTCCCTACTTGTTGTAGGCATGATGTTACTTGTTGTATCACATATCTGGATGCAATGACAGAAACAGCAAAATACAAGTCGGGCGGCACACTATGCTAAACACAGATTTTTTTGCGTGTTTTAAAGCCACACCCCTAATTACACTGGCCACCCCCCTTTGAGAGACCCCCCAGTTTTTTTCATCCCACGTAAAGCCCTGGTTTACACCAAGAAAGTTTAGGGTCCCCGTAAAGTCCTCGCTTCCCTCTTGCACTCGCACTTTGTGAACATATGGACCAAGTTTGTATTTGTATAACTGTGCTTCACTTACTAAGCTTATAAAATGTCTTGGCCGTGCCGATTTTAATTGATATTCTCTTATGATGTTGTTTAAATAGATTTTACTCTTTTTATGGTATATGCTTGCATGATTCTAGTGTTTTTATCTTGCATTATGTATTTTTGTACTTCTATGGCTTTTACCCAAAAGAAGGATTTGAAAGAAAGATTGTTTCTGCTAGACCCGCTAAGAATTATGCTCGCTTAGCAAAAAAAATAGGGATGCCCTGCGATTGCCGTCCACTACCCACGGTCCCAAACTAAATCCAAAGAATTCACCCCAGGCTTACTGTTGTGAGTGCATACACCTCTGGAGATAGCAACCCTGCCGTAAACCTCTTTCTCCTGCCCAGACTACTGACACCCATTTGCGTATTGTGATCTCAAGTCTGGGGTTATTCTATAATAGTAAATTCAGCTCATTATTTTAGGCCCACCGTTGATCATTTCTAATGTCTTGAAATCACATTATCTTGCTGTATTTGTGACTGTTTTGTTTCACCTCTGTGGATGCCACACTGTGACTGGTATTATTTTCTCTGACTTCCTCTATAATATGGAGAGCCTTTTGAGGTTATACTTCTGTATGTTTTCCTGAGACAGTCCAACAAGATGAGCAGCATTCCCAGAATTCTAGTCTTTTACTACACTTTTTGAGTGACACGTAGATCATGATAGGAGTCTACGAGACTCAAGCTGGCGTGGATTATTATTTGGTTTTAAAAGGGCCACAACACTTGCCTCCCAGAGAGTGTTAAGAGTCGATCATATTTATGGAATGTTCAGTCTTACAACCTGAGATGTCATTACATTCTTCCTAGTGTTTTGGCTTTAATAATGTGGCAAGCCTCAGCGGATAATTATTGTTTTAAGATCACTTCATTTTTCTACTCCCAGCTGGTGCTAGCTGTCTTCCAATGGTGTTTCTAATACAATCCCTATCTAGAAGTGGTCTTTCTCCTTCTATATAAGAGCTAGGTCACTATTTCCACATCTGTTCAGTCAGCCTGTCGTTTCATTATCTGTTTAGTTTTCCATTCAGTAACCTAGTTTGCTTATTACCCTTTCCACCTTCAAAGAACACGTCTGTAGTTATATTGTGTAATTCCTCCGATGAGGCACGTGAACTAATCTTTTCCCTACTAAACCAGCCTTCCTGGCAGGTTCTCCAGTATTTTTCATTCAGCTCATTTTTATCTGATTCTACCCAAGCTAATATGTGTGGAAAATGTTTCCCAACTCCACACTGTATGGAAATGCATAACCTCGCATACCTACTCCAAATATCCCTAGCTAAAGTAATTGTCAATCTCTTTGCCAAGCCACCCTCTGAATGTGATATTGCGAAGTGCTGCTGCCTGAACCTCCATATAGTTGTTTTTGGCCTAGATCATCCAGGTTACTCTTTACTTAACAAGGGGAAGGATCTGAGATAAGTGGCCTCCCCTCCATGATCTTCAGTAAATCATGTGTGTCAACCCCCTTCTCCCCTTCACTCCGCTGTCGGGTTATTAGAGTCTTTGAGCTACTTGTACTCCACTCCACTATGACCTGGCTCCCCTCCCTATCATGAGAAATTTTATGGGATCTCATTGAAGGGATGGCTGCAGGTTGATCTTGGGGTTCTGCCACCAGTTTCACCAGATCCATGTCTAAATCAGGCTCCTGGAGAGTTGTCCTGAAGGCGTCTCTGGCCAAACTATTAATCATCTAAGAGTGATTTTCAAAGGCCAAAGAGTCTCACTTTTCATAAAACTAAGGCTGCCTGATAACCCAGGATTTATTGAACGTTTAAAGAAACTCCTGAATACAACTCTGCAGTGTAGGTTATTTTTTTTCTCTTTAAAAAAAAAATCCTCAAAATGGCATGGTGGCGTCTGTACATAGGTTCAACACGTTAATGATAGAAATGTATTTACTTTTTTGGACTTTCAGTGTGCTTACTACTCGCCTACTTGCATATCTGCTCAAAGGTCAGGTGTAGAGTGGCCTGTATGACCTCTGCAACTCCTAGACCAAGCCACTAGTGCTTCTTTTTAGACACCCCTCCATAACATTCAGGTTTATAGTTGGCTAATAATCAGTTAGAGTTTACATGTGCAAAAAAAAATGGTTAATATTAAAAAAATCTATATGCATTTGTTGGAGGCCTGTAACCCCTAAGGCAGCAGTCCCTGAGTTTGTGACCTTCTGCCTTGGGTTTCTCATCACTGATTCATGGCCATAATCTAATTTTACTCCTGACCGTAGTATCTTGGCACAGACATAAACAACCCTATTATGGCACCTTCAGTAGAGGCAACCATGCTATGCTGCACTTGTTCCTTTATGTCCTGTATGTCCAACATTCGGCCCAGCAGGCCAACATGTTGCTGCTCCATGGGTGCAGTTTATCAGGTCCACTCTTGTCACTGTCCACAAGGATGAAACAGTGTGTGACTGTGAGCTCTTACCTTCATGGATAATTGTGGCTGTGCTGACGTTGGGTGGAGAGGGGCTGTGAGCTCTACTTGAAAATAGGGCGACGCTGCTCTGAGGTAGAGGAGTGGCAATAAAGGCGTGATCTGCACCATGCAGGGAAAGAATAAACGAGTGACTTCCAGTGTATGGAGGCCCATTCATGGAAGGAGCAGCAGTGTCAAGGCCTCTGTATGTTCTACTCGAAAATAAAATCCAAACGACTATGCCAATCGACCTGGAGTGTGCATGTGTATGTTTTATTTGGTTCTTTATATTTTTGTACAATGTTAAGCTTTGGCAAAGCCCAATAGATCTGGCTTTAATGTGCTAACACGCAAATGCAGGCTTGTATCACTGCTGTTTACATGTGTACCGTTTACGCATTCCTGCTTAGCACAGTAAAGCCAAACTTACTAGTTTGGGCAGTATTGTGGGAAAAGTAGCAAAAAGGATTGCTTTCTGTATAGAATGCTTGGAGGAGGTATTGAACTGCAGGTGACCTCCAATGTTACTATTAAGTGTATTTTACAGATGTAAAATATTCCTTCATCTATTCCAATGGTGTACGTCCAAGAAAGCGGAAAAGTTACACCAAAAGAGGATGTGGGGTTACGGGCAGAGCAGCTGACTTTGGAAATGGAGCACCTGGTTCAATTTGTGACGTCTGTTCAAGTTCTGTGATGCTGGGCAAATCATGTAATCTCCCTGTCCCTCAAAAACAATTGAATGTGACCTTATCTAATGTAACTAGTGTTCATGTAAAGTGCTCCAATACCTTGGTGTTGAGTTCGCTCTATATAAAACCTCAAGAATAGATAAGCCAGTAGAATGCACACAAAATACTTCTATGGGCGGAGCCAAAGTATGCACAATGTATATTTATGAAGAATTGGTAGCAGGATTTGCAAGCAGCTTCACTATCAAGCTACACCTAAACCAAGAGACAGATGAGTGATGGTAGAGGAAGAGAGGGACAACTGTGAAGTGGGGGAGGGGGGGGGAGTAGGGGACTTGAAGGTGTGAGGGAAAGATGATGGAGAGACAGGGAGGTGGAAGAAGTCAAATCAGTCAATCAGCACTGTCGCCCATAGGGGTATTTGGGGGCGACGTCTCGGTTGAAGAGCCAGGCCATGAGTTTCTTCCGGAAGTCCACCAGGGAGTGTGCTGTTCGAAGATGGAGGGGTAGGTCGTTCCAGGTCTTGGCAGCAATGTAGGAGAAGGAGGGCCACCTGCTGCAACGGATGCAGGCATATTGTGCGCACCGGCTACTGAGGAGGAGAGCAGTTGTCTTGCAGGTATGTGGAAGTTCAGTCGTTGGTTGATGTAGGCCAGTCCTTGATCATGTAGAGCTTTGTAGGCGTCCGAAGATCTTGTACTGGCATCTCTTGTTGATGGGGAGCCAGTGGAGGTTTCTGAGGTGAGGGTGGGGGGTGATGTGGGTCTGTTTAGGGAAGTCCAGGATGAGTCTGTTTGCAGCATTCTGTATGGTCTGTGTTTTTTTTTTTTTTTTGGAGCTGGGTGAGGATACCGGTGTAGAGAGCATTTCAGTAGTTGAGGCGGCCGGTGACGAGGGCCTGAGTGCCAGTCTTTCAGGTATTGACTGGGACCCATCTGAAGATTCTGAGGAGTGTGCGAAGTGTGTGGAAGCAGGAGGGGACTGCTTTGACTTGTCATTTCATGGTCAGTTTACTGTCAAGGCTGATGCTTACGTTTCATGCATGGTCTGTAGGTGTGGGTGTTTGTCTGAGTTTTGCTGGCCCTCAGCTGTGATCTCATATAGTTGTGTTCTTCCCAAAGATCAGTACTTCTGCCTCGTCAGAGTTGAGTTTAAGGCAGTTGTCTCTCATCCAGTTTGCTATGTTAGTCATGGCATCGTTGAAGTTGATTCTGGTGGGGTCTTCGGTGAGCAATAGGATGAGTTGAGTGTCATCTGCATAGGAAATTATATTGAGGCAGTGGGATCTAATTATGTCTAATAGGGGGGTCATGCAGGTGTTGACCAAGGTAGGCCTGAGGGATGATCCTTGATGTATGCCGCATAAAATGTCCTTGGGTTCAGATGTGAAGGGAGACAGCTGGATGATCTGTGTGCATCCTGTGAGGAAAGAGGTGATCCACTTGAGAGGTTCAATGCATATGTTGTAGAGTCTGTTGACGAGGGTGCAGTGGGAAACGGTGTTGAAAGCAGCAGAGAGGTCGAGGAGGATCAGGGCCACTCCCTCTCCTCGGCCGAGAAGGGTTCTGATGACATCTGTGGCAGCGATCAGGGTGGCTTAATTGGCATGGAATCCTGATTGGAAGGCGTCAAGTAGGTGGTTTTGTTCCAGGTATTTGATTATCCTGTTTGTTGATGGCCTTCTCGAGTACTTTGGCCTGGTTGGGAAGCTGGGAGATCGGTCAATCATTTTTTAGTTCTCTGGGGATGGCGGAGGGTTTCTTTAAGAGGGGTCTGACCTCTGTGTGTTCCCATCTGTCCGGGAAGACTTCTGTGGTGATGGAATGGAGGTGTTGATAATGCTGGTGAGTTCCGTACTGATAGCCTTGGTTCCATGGTTGAAAAGATGGTGGGGGCAGGGGTGGGTGGGTGCCCCAAAGTGAATGGATGACAGGAAGGCTGTGGTGAGCTGAGACCAAGTGGTGATCTTTCAGCCGGTGTGTTGGTTGGTGTTGGAAGCTGGCTCTGTATATACTATACCAAAGTGAGGTATAGTGTGCACAGATTCCAGTGGAACCCCAAAGGTAGGCAGAGGTAAAGTTGGATTGAACCGTACTCTCTATTTGTGGTAGTGTGGTCGAGCAGTAAGGCAGTATCAGAGAACAGTGTTAAGCATTTGTTGTACACACTCAGTCAGCAAAGGAATTCACACACTCGAAGACTGAACTTCAGACCAATTGTTTTTGTATAAAAATATTATTTTAGTTATTTTATTTTCTAGAACCAAGCCAGGCACAGGTACGCAATAAATACTTTACAGTAGTAATGCAGTTTGTAAACAGTTTGGATTGCAATAGTAAATGTACTTTGAGTTGACTTACAGTATTGTTTTAGGGAAAAGCAATGATTTGTAAATACAGTACATAGACTTGAATGGGATTTTCAGTAAAGTACCAGGTAAGTTACATTTTGGATCACTTTTCTTACTCAGAGTATTATTCCTGGATACTACTCTGGGACATTTCCTGCAAACAGGTAAGTAAAATAATTTTTGGTTAAACAGTGTAATTTTAAAGAATTTTTTTAGGTTTTCAAACTCCACACTTCGAAACTTTTCCAAGAAAAACAGTTAATGTTCTCCTATAGAGGAAAATAGTGTTTACAGGTGAGTTACTTTTAAGATTACTTTTCTTACACAGTGTAGTATACCTGGATACTACACAGGGACATCTCTGGCAAACGGGTAAGTAAAATCGTTTTTGTTAATCGGTACAATTTTAAAGAATTTCTTTAGGTTTTCAAACTCCACATTTAGAAACTTTTCCAAGAAAAACAGTCAATGTTATCCTATGGAGGAAAATAGTGTTATCGGTTTCGAGGTAAGTATTTGATAGTGGGATTTGAGGTTCAGGGGGTAGACTCAGGGGTCCCACAAGGTCAGTGATGCGCTCTCGGTAGACCCTTAGTGGCACTGAGGCGGTCAGGTGCAGAGTGTTGAGGCCCGATGTTATCCAATGGGAGATAGGGGCCTCCTGTTGGTGGCTGCTGACGAGCAGGCCACTTGGCTGTGGTAGCAAAGCTCCTGAACTTTATCTCAGGGCAAATGGGGAAACAAGCCAGCACAAAAAGTGCACCCTCAGCGGCACTGGGGCAACCGGGTGCAGAGTGCTGTTTTGGCATCAGGTGCCCTGTTTTCAATGGGGCTTTTCAGTTTTGGTATTTAGCTGCAGGCTCAGTCCAGGAAGGCTTCCGGGAGGAACCAACAGCTGGGCAGGTAAGTTGAAGGGCTCAGGACGTAGGTTCACCTGGGTTTCTTTTCTCCAGGGCGCATAGATGCAGGGGTGTCTTTTGAGGTCGGATTTCACCTTACCGAGCCACCCGCAGTTGGGGGGGGTCTCAGTGCAGAGGCTGCAGGCGATGTCGGGAAGTCTTGGAGGGTTCCACCCACGGTGGACTCAGACTCTGGAGCGCTGGGGGACCTGGCTGGGACCCGAGGGCCACTCTAACACGGTGACGGGTGCAGTGGTAGTTCCAGGTGTCTGGTTTCTTTGTCCTCCGCAGGCTCCGAGTCTGTTTTTGGAGTTTCTTTTGAACAGGACTGCTGATCACAGGAGATCCGGTCTTTTTTGAAGGCAGTCAGTCCTCCCAGGGGTTCTGGAGGTCGCAGGCTGCAAGGCAAGATGATTTTTGGAGTAGGATCTCCGGAAACTGCAGATGGGCCAGTAGGGCTGGGGCCAAGTCAGGTGTTCTCTGCAGTCTCCTCTGCTGGGCTTCTTCTTTCGTCCTTTTTCTTCTTAGGTTTCTGGAATCTGCTTTCTTGGTTCAGGGCTACCCCCTAAATACTGTATTTAGGGGGCGTTTTAGGGGTCTCAGTAGCCAATGGGCTACTGACCTTAGGGCGACTACACCCTTGTTGTGCTCACCCCACGTGTGGGAGTGAGCCCAATCCCTAATCCTGATTTGGGAGTGCATGCCCCCTGCAGGACGGTGGGCACTGAAGAGGGGGCTTTGCCTCGCCATCCCCACCTGAGGGGTGGAGTTGGCAGAGGTGGGCACACCTTCTGGGCTGGCTGGTTTTACCTGCCTGTCTTCCCGCCAAAAAGGAGGAAAGACAGGAAGGAGGCCTGGTCTTGATAGCAGGAGAGGCTGGGGATCGCATTACATCTATGCTGACTTTTTGCCAGTAGACCAGGCCCCTGACCTAATGGAGATTGAGGATTCCTTCCAGTTGCTCGATCTTGCCACTGTGGAAAGTCTTCTGGGCAACCTCAAATCTGGTTCCCCTTTGGATGCTGCGCCGCCTTCGGCTCTTAAACAGGTGTCGGGAACGGTGTGCCCCGCAATTAGGCATGTTATAAATGCCTCCCTGGAGACAGGATGGTGCCCCCTACCTGGAAGTTGGCTAAAGTCAAGGCCCTCTTAAAAAAACCTAACCTGGACCCTGATGATCTAGCCAACTATAGGCCCATTTCGCTCCTACCTGGGCTCAGCAAAATGGCCGAAAAACATGTTAACCAGGTACGTTCTGCGCATGTAGAAACCATAGGAGCTCTCCATCCCACCCAGACGGGATTTAGAGCGAAACAGGGGACGGAAACTGCGCTGGTGGCGGTGCTGGAAGCGCCAGGAGCATTGTGGATGCCGGAGGCTGCGCTGCGGTGGTCCTGTTGGACCTCAGCGCAGCCTTCGATACAGTCAATCATCCCTTCCTGTTACACCACCTTTGCCGGGCGGGAGTCTCCAGAATGGCCCTTAAATGGCTCCAGTCATTCCTCTCGGAGAGATTCTTCTCCGTCTTTGAGGATGAGGTGTCATCGGAACATATCCCACTGCATCACGGCGTTCCCCAAGGATCATCACTTAGCCCTACCATGTTTAACATCTACATGAGTCCACTTGCTGAGGTAGTGCTTCCCTGGGGAATTTAGCTTGTCACCTACGCCGATGATACACAGTTGGTCGTCTCCCTTGCCAGGGATGACGCCATAGACCAGGGGATTAACAACCTGACCCCATGTCTTACTAAGGTCTTAGATTGGATGACCGCCTCATTCCTGAAGTTAAATGGATCCAAAACAGACATTATGCAGCTGGGCTACAAAGCTCCCATCAATTTGGACCTGTGGTGGCCTTACTGCCTAGGTCCACCTCCTACTCCAAAGAACCAAATTAAGAGTCTGGGAGTCTGGCTTGACTCCACCTTGGCATTTCAAGTTCAGGCCAAGAAAGTGGCGGCAACCTGCTATGGCCTGCTTAGGGTCCTCAGGAAGGTTTTGGCTCTTCTTCCATTTGAGGCCAGACGTGTGCTGGTCCAGTCGCTGATTCTTTCTCGGCCTGACTATGCAAATGCCGTCTATCTTGGAGCCCCGGCAGGCTCCATCCAAATATTGCAATTAGTGCAGAATTGCGCAGCACGGTTACTCATGAATGTCCCCAGACGCAGCTCGGCGAAGGCATCACTTTGGTCTCTCCACTGACTGCCGATACAGGAAAGGATCCTGTTCAAAACCATGTGCATGGCACATAAGTCCATCTCAAATATAGGCCCTACTATTCTCTGCCCCCTGTTTCGTCGACATCATTCTCTTACTTCTTTGAGATCTAACCAGCGTAATCTGCTGACAGTGCCAAGGGTGAAGCGGGCACGTATGGGCGGCCGCCAACTTTCCCTGCAAGCAGCCAAATTCTGGAACTCACTCCCCGATAACATCAGGCTTGAAACTAATCATCTGGCCTTCAGGAAGCTACTGAAGACATTCCTGTTCCACTGAGTGTCATCTCCTTGTTCTCTGGTCTTACAGCGCTGGGATGCCTCAGGGTAGCCATGCGCTATAGAAGAGTGTACTCATTCATTACAGAGGCTATCAGACCTTTGAAGCTCTCTTGCCACAGATGGCTCTTCTTGGCCTGGGGGAGGTGTGAACACCTCCACCCAGGAAAGGCTTCGTTTCTGGGCTCACAGAGCGAAGGCTCCCACCCTAGGGGTCTAGAGATATGTCTCGTGGTGGCTGGCTGGTGTGTACCAGTCAGGGACCCCACCAGAGGCTGGTCGTTTTTCAGGGGGCATCTCTAAGATGCCCTCTGTGTGCATTTTTCATTAAATCTCCCACTGGCATCAGTGTGGGTTTAATGTGCTGAGAAGTTTGATACCAAACTTCCCAGTTTTCAGTGTAGCCATTATGGTGCTGTGGAGTTCGTAATGACAAGCTCCCAGCACTATTTATTTATTTGTTTATTTCAAAGGTTTTATATAGCGCTGGCTAGACCCGGAGGTTACGGAGCGCTTTACATGAGTATCAGACCATAGTTGCAGGTTACATTGTTACAAAGATCACACAGTTATTAGAGCATGGCAACATAGTTACATGTAAGGTTGAGACAAACAAAAGACAGATACATAATGGAAAAAGCAGGAAAGGTGAGAGATTTGTATACTCTTAATGGCAGCACTGCACTTACAATGTCTAAGAATGGACTTAGACGCTGTAGGGGTACAGGGCTCGTGCACCTGTACCCTCACCACTGGCATAGGGCACCCAGCTAGAGGGGTGACTGATCTATGCCAGGACAGTAGGTTGTAGGCTTGGCAGGGATGTTTGCCATGTCGACTCTTTCCTTTGTTCTGCACCAAAACACACAGCCTGCAAAGACAGTGGGTGTAAAGGTACAGGGCCTCTAAGGGTGGCACAATAAGTGCTGCTGCCCTTGGAGGTCTTCCCTGGTCACAGTGCCCTGGGTACCTGTGGTACCATTTGCCAGGGGCTGACCTGTGGCCAGAGATGCCAATTCGGTTAGTTTTGGGGAAAGAACACAGGCCCTGGGAACCTGATTGGCAGGGCACATCAAGTGAAAGTGCATCAGTAGTCTGGCAAAAAGTGTGTGTGTGGGGGGGGGGGAGGTTACTGCAAGAGAAACCCACTTTCCTACAGTTGGTCGAGGCTGTTGAGGTTGAGAGCAGTGGGCTTGAGGTTGAAGTTGTAGATGATTCCAATCTTGCTGTGGAAGTAGTCCGAGAGGGCATTGCAGAGTTCTTGAGAGAGGTGGAGTGTGTTCTTGGTGGCTGTTGGGTTGGAGATTTTCTTCACTATTTTGAAGAGTTATTTTGTGTGTTTGGGTGCTGTATCGATGCAGGCTGGATGAGTGTTCGCTTGGCTTCTTTGATGCACCGGTGGTAGTTGCTGAGGACTGCTTTGTGAGCGGCTCTGTCGGAGGGGTTCCTTGTGGCGTGCCATTGTTTCTCAAGTCAGTAATAGTTATGCTTGATGGTTCTGAACTCTGGGGTATACCAGCTGGCTTGTTTTGAGGTTGTGTTGGTTTATGCTGGTTTCATCGGGATGAATCTGTTGGCGCATTTGGTGATCCACCCGGAGAAGTTTTAGATTGACTGATCAAGGTCTGATGAAGCTTCAGGTTGGTTGTCACTGAGGGTCTGTGTCCACATTGTCTCTGTTACCTTGACCCAGCTGCAGTGGAAGGATCTATAATGCTTGGGGATGGTGTGCTGAGTCTCAGAAATGGGGAAGTGAATAATGGTGTGGTTGTTCCAGGTGATCTGGCGGAAATTGATTCCGATGCTGGAGGGAAAAAAGGAGTTGTGTGTGTCTGGCTTTGTGCATGGGTTTGATAACCAGTTGGGTGAGGCTGATGTTGTTCAGGTTCTCCTGGTGGGAGGTGGAGTTGGGGTAGTCAACATGGAAATTTAGGTCACAGAGTTTGAGTCACTGGCTTGACGAGTGATGAGGTTGGAAATGGCATCGTAGAAAGCTGGTCTGGGTCCCAGGAGTCTGTGTATGAGGGTGCCTCTTATAGTCTTGGCGTCGGTCTGTAGTTGGAAGTTTAGGTCTTCCATTGGGAGTGTTGGTCGTTGTTGATGGCAATGCATCGGATGGTTTCCTTGCAGATGGTAGAAAGAGAATGGGTGTGGGAGAGACAGGGAGGAAAAGATTGTGATAGAGGAAAGATCTTGACCACACTGACCATTAACCTTATTCTGAAAACCTATTATAAATGTATGGTTTTAGGCATACAAAGTAAAATTCACCTGTACTAAAAAATTGCTTGAGCAGTCACTGAATCGACGGATCCTTAATTCTGATTGGCAGATTTGTATTCCTTTATTTGGCCATGATTGTATTTTTCCCATAGTTGTGGACAAGCTCCTTAACACTTTTAAATATTGTATTTATTGACGTAGAAGGCTGCATTTTTTATTTTTATTTGGCTTTTATATGTTCTATGTTTCACCCATTTATTTTATCGAGTAGTTACTTTCCCAGTATGTTTGTTAGCTTAGTCTTTTTTTACTTTCATTTTTTTATTTGGTGGGCCTCTTCACTTGCGACAACCGAACATGGGACTTCTCCTCAGTTTACCTCCTTCAGCTAGTGTGCCAAAGGCATGCCCTTCTGCGCTCATGCAAACTAATTCATAGTGCAGAATTTAAAGGACTGCAGTCCCATCTTACTGACTCTGGTTGCGTGTCATCTCACCTATAGCTGTGAGGCATTGTTGGTTCTCAGAGTTGCATGCCCTGCTGCCCCATTACAGTAAGGTCTGTTTCCCAGCTTCAGACCATCTGAACGAGGTAGCGCTTGGCCGGAGACTACAGTAGGCACCCAATTCCCAGCTCCATGTCTGCTGTCCTTACAAATGAATGCAAAGCCTTCTCCAAGCACAGGACCTTTTCTGGTAACCTTCCTAGACCATGAATGATATATTTTGGCTATTGCTGACAGATGAAATCACCTGCCCCTGTTATTACTATTAGTACTGTTTTTTGTTTTACACACTCACTCTATAGAATTGTGGGGATTCACTCCCAAACTACAGGGAGACATTATTACGAAACCATTTTCCTTCCTTTCCCTAGACTCAAATAATGGCAGTCTATCTCAGTCGCTCACAATTGTTTGTTGCTTTGCTTCCTGGTTCACTGCGTTAAGGGAAAAGATGGGAACTTTGGGGTTCTTTTTGGGGATCCTTTTGACCCCTTTCTGAGGAAAATATTTAACACTATTATTCTAAGTCATTTTAATCCTTCGTCTGAATGAAGGTATGTCTCTGAAGCACACCATATTTAGATCATGTTTCTATCTTTGGTCTCCATCATTTGGTAGATTGCTCCAAACTCATTCCATGCTATACATGGAATTAATCTATTATTTTCTTCCTCGGAGTGCATGCTATTGAAACCTGCACTTCTCTTCTCTGGTGAGACCATTCAGCCCATCATTTTCTTATTAACATAGATGCAGTTAATGTCGATCTTTTCGGCCTGTCCTTCTGCCTTATAAGGCTTGCTACAAAATTAAGGCATATCATTTTAATTCTGACCTATCCGAACCACTTTTTCCTATGGCACATGGCCTTACTACTTGTTCTGCACGCTTCAATGATTGGCTCTCGGCGATTGACGAGCTACAACCTTTAAAGTTATTCTTCTCGGAAACTCTTATCTGCTCTTCCTGAAAATTAAATCAGCTTTTCAAAGCACCCAGTATCTTTGGCATGTGAACTGCATTCCTGAGCTGAATGCGGACTATCTCCCTGTCATTAGAAATGATGGAACATATTTGCAGAACGCATTGCCTCTACTGTCAACCCCACATTAACAATGCCTATAACACTGCTAGGGATGTTAGCTGTTGCTAAGGAGTTGCCCACCCCCACCACACAAAAGTTATAACGTTCCCCTCCTTATGCGAAGAACTATTTAAGTGTTTTCACCATGGTGGATTCCAATCCTCTGCAGGAATGCCATTTAGGGGCTATCAGCTGCTGGCATTTTTCTGTTGCATAATTAAGCCTCTCCATTAAATCCTTTTGTTCTCAAATCTGGCTTGATCAGTGTTCCGTTCCACAATTGAAAAAGGTGTCAGACTCAATTGCTTGTGAACTTTGTCTTTATTGGTAGCCTCAGTCCCATCAGACTTGTATCAGGCAGTTGTTCTGCTTTTGGCCAATCTTATTCCTTCAGCTCCTAATACGATTACGTAAAAAGGCGGGCACGCTCGACGCTCTCATCACCTGGAAGTATACATATATTAGTTACAGGCGGAAAGGGCTTCTGTCCAACTTGTGTTGGCGAATCTGTTCTGGTATTATCTTAACCCGTTCCGTGATAGTGACGGAACCACCCCGTCACGGGCGCGCTGTGCTCATGACGGAGTGGTTCCGTCACGCTGCTGCCGCTCCACCCGCCCTGCATCAATTCCGTGCCTGCGCGGCTGAATTAATGTGCGGGCAGTGCTGCGACGGAACCACTCCGTCATTAGCACAGTGCGACCATGGCTCGTGACTGAGTCACAAGCATGGTGGCGCTGCGCGACCCCATCTGTCTGGTCACAACTATTGATCCACAAAGGGCAGTATGCAGCCACTACCAGTTTAAATGCAAAAAGCCACAGGGATAGTACTTCACTGTCAGCCAAATGAGGGAAGGCTCTGTCCATTCCCCCTAGGCCCATGACCTCACGCATGTCCAGGAAACGGCCATGGCCTTTACCCACATACTACATTTAGTGTGAGGCTGTGGCCAAAATAAAAAACTAGGATACCAGATACTCGCAGTTGGGCACTCAGTGCATGGGAACACAACTGTACACCAAGCAGGGGACATTGCTGTTCCAACATACAAAGTGAGTCTTCTGTCTAAACTCCATGGATTAAGATTCTGTTCACATGCCTTGCCTTGCATCCAATCTGCAGTCTGCTCCATAGCAGTTGCTTTGCCCCACCAACATCTTGATGTGTCCGTCTCTGTATACTTAACATGTATATTGCTCTACTTGCTGCTTTTAATCGTTACTTTGGCTTTTCTTATTTTCCTATGCAAATGACCTGTAGATTATCATTTGTTTGGATTGCTGCCTTAAACGTTTCCACAACGCAGAAAGACCCCTTGCTGCCCTGCGTGAAAGGGAGAGGGGAAGAATGCGCCATATCTGACATTATATAGCACATTCCTGTCCCTCCTTGAGCTGGCACTCAATGTGCTGCCTTGCGCCAAGCAAGTATCATTGCGCTGTGGTGCAAGGATGCCTGCCTTGTAGCCAGGATTTTCATCCTTCTATATGTGCTGCAGAATGCTGCACACAAAGAAAGAGGAAAAAAAGATGATAAATAAACATATTTCTCCTTGTTACGCCTCCCCTGAGAAGGCGTGGCCTTTTATTGACGCATTCCAAGATCTACCACATATGTTAAATTTGGGAATACTCCAAAATCCATGGGTGGATGCATGAGACAACCCATGCTCCACCAATGGGATGCCTCCCGTGCACAGAATAAAGCAAGGCAGTGACTTGCGTTGCTCCAGATTTACCAAGCACCGCAGGGCCACGGAAGGTGGTCCTGTGTTGCTTGGTAAATTTGACTTTAGTGTTGCGTTGCCTTCCATGATGCAGGGCAACGCAACACTGTGATAAATCTGCCCCTTGGTTCTAAAATTGTCTGATTTCCATCTCTTCCTGGATTAGAGATCATATTGTGCTTTAGCTACGTTTATTTTAAAAGTTTTAATCTTAAGTACTTAGCCAATTACCGGGCATCAAAATAGGAGGCTGCATCCTTTGGTACCCCATTTACTGCAGTGAACAAGGCCAGTTATATGAGGATTGTTTTGATGACTGTTCTTTAGCTTCTGAAATTAACAAAGTGGCAGCTTTGACAGGTTATTCCTTTACTCTTCTTGCACCAACATAAACCAGCGGTGCTCACAACCATGGTCTCCGCACCTGTGTAGAAAACTGTATAATTTGGTATTTGCCAAATATCTCTCTTCTAGGCTGCAGATGGTCAGGAAGGTAGCTACACACGTCATTCTGTGCTTGAAAAGCTCTACTCCTTTAGCATACCATTTAGTCACGATGCATAGACATGCCCTTGCAAAGGCGCCATCTTTAAGTCTCTATGTATCGATCACTGTTCATTCTTCAGTAAAGACCCGCCGTGATTCATTACCAACATACACTCTCTCCCCAAGTTCTGAGATCTGGCTTTCTTTTCTTCTGCCACAATCCTCTGGACATGCCTATGAAGATCTTTCACTTTTTTGACACTGAAAAACTTGAATTTTAAATTGCTGTTCATACCTAAAGTAATCTTATTCTTTTCCAAAAACAACTTAAAACTTGCCTCATATTTGGAATTGGGGTATCCCATTGACTGCTGTGGACCACCAGAACACTCTTGGGCTAGCAAAGTGCTTTGCAAACTGCACATTAAAATATTTGCTTTATTTCATTACTTAAGGAGTCATGCCAGAAGGGGGTACATTTCTCTAGATGTAATGCTACAGTCAAGCCTGCTGAACACTATCCATCTATAAAACCTAAAAACTGATAACTGCCCCTAAACACGACCCATCGATGAACCCTAAAAATAATTTCCTTACCACCCTTAAAACTCAAATCTTATTTTTTTTTTACTGAGTGCATTATTTATTAAATAACTAGCATTACATTTTATTACATTATTTTTACATTTAAATATCTGTATTAATTATATTTTAATTATATTTATATTCATTTTAAAATGTTTAGTCGTGTTTCCTCATTATTATCTTTTGCAACTATCTGTACACAAATACTCATACATATATATATTCTCACACGTAAACATATACAAACATATAATGATATAGAATATGACTTTAAACAAAAAAATTACTTCTCTCCAAAGTAAAGGCCTGTCATTTAAAATATTGAAAACCTACCTGCATTGTAAAGACTGCCAGTGTAATGAGTTACCGGTGATGTAACGTACTACAAATTAAGAACTGCAAAGTAATGATAGCATACTTCATTGGTGGTTCTGGCAACAGTACACCATTATACTTCTTAAGGCACAGGCTGGGTCAAGGCCACAGTCATTGGTCATTACTGAGGAACAGGGCTCTAGCACTGGTGGTGGCGACCTGTGCGACAATGTCTTCTGGTGACACCCCCCCATTGACCACTTCTGCCACAGATTCCCTCACTAGCACCATTTAACATTGCCCCTCAAGTATCCATGACCACTGTCTCTCCGATTCATTTATTTTATAGCACCAGTCATACCAGTGTGAGGTGTCCGAGCACTTTAAATCACACACATTACAAAGAGACCGTTTGCATGCAGCTCTTTGATGACAGTTAGTAGCTCAATGTTCTATATTAGGAGTTTGACTTTTAAACGACAAGTAACAAAAGGAGCTCTCTTACAGAGGCAGTAACCCACTGACCTATTTACATTATATGCAGTGTTTTATCTGTATGGTATACGTTCTCAACAGCAGGCATTTTAACCCTCTGCGCTACCTTAGGATGAGTCAAAACTTCCACTAGACAAACCTCCTGTCTCTTTCCAGGAAGATGATTAATCGCAGTTATCTTGACATTTTATTTGATGCCTGAAAATTGGCCCAGGCCAGGAACGCTGCTGCTGGTGCTTCTAAAATGATGATACTTTAAAAAATGACGCCCCCTCCGGCTCTACCACAAGTCCGCGCCCGGTGCGATGGCACCGATTGCACCGCCCTAGAGCCGGCCCTGCTAAGGAATTTCGGTTCCAGGAGTCACCACAGGTCGAAGGCACAGACTCTGGCAAAGGATCATAGCACAGACAAGGCCGGAGACAATAGATCTGGGATTCAAATGTGAATATCTCCAGGACCACAAAAGCTGGAAAGATATACTAAGTGGTTCGAGATTCAGGGTGCCATCCTTTAGCTAACTTGCTAAATCCCTAGGCCATACTCCCCAAGCCCTCTGGATGGAAGCGGAAGGCACACACTGGCTTTTCTGCAGTGTGGCTAGAGGCTGGAACGAAGGGGTCTCACCAATGGATGCAGAAGGTGACAACTCTTCCCTTGGACCTCGAGCAATGCAGATGATGTTACAATGGAAAACGAAAGGAGCTAGGTGATGGGGGCTTCATGCCCTTAAGCTAGTACAGTCCTACAACTGCCTTTAAATGGCTCTTAAGTTCTGCTAGGCTCTGCACCTCCTGGCAAGCCAGCACTCTTTTTTTTTTAATGCAGTCCTTTTTTCTTTCTTTCTACATCCGCAGTCTCTCCTCGCACAGGGCTGATGCTGCAGCACCTCTTGAGTCCTGGTAACAAGTCTGTCCTTAGATTAGAAGGAATGGTATCACCAGCAGAACAACTCCAATTTGGACGTAGAGAAATCCTGAAAAGCTGTACTGGTCGAAATTGCTATCACTCTTGTATGGTCAGAGCTGACTAATAAATGCTCCAAGTACCATTACATTCTATAGGGCTCCTCCTTCTTTGACAGCCCTGTCCCTGTCAACAACTGTGCTAGACCCAGGATGCAAAGGAACAATATATGTACAGGTTCCCAGGTCCGCTTTTCACAAATAGAGCCACCATTTTCAGTTGTCACACACTCGGAGTCCATTTGGCGTGCCCTGCACTTCATCAGACATGCATACAAACCTCACTCTCAAACCAGCATGCGCAGAAGTACACATTTACCTTTAATACGTGTCCCTTACTAAATGGAAGTACAAGACACTAGTTAGGGAGACTGGACATTTTTAATTGGGTAGACCAGTAAGCATTTCCCCTTGAAAGGAATGGGTAAAAAGGTCAGTACTTTCATTATCAATCACAGTGCCACCACCCCATAATCTTTGAAAGCCCTGATTTAGAGCGGGCGTAGCTATTGTATAAAATAGGAGCCAATTGTGGGTACCCTGCCATCCCCAGAGCACGGTTTTGTGGTTCAAAATCACAAAACTGAAGCCCTAAATCTTTCTCTACGTCATCCATTCCTCCCTCACAACTAGCATACCCTCCTCCTCTTAGGAGGGCAGGTTCTGTCCCAACCCATATTAATACTTTACAGTCCCAAAATTCACAACTCCCCTTTCTTGGGCAGAGTTCTAGTAAGAAAACCAGCCTCCACACCTAGCCAGGGTGATTTTCTTCAGTTTAGAGACGCAACCCAGGTTTTTGCTACCACTCTCCCTGTAATAGGACGTGGGAACCCTGCCTACACAACTTTCATCATATTTGTAACTTAGACCACTGGGCGCTCGTCTCCGTGCACTTCCTGCATGGTGTTTTACAGCTGTATCCTTAAGTAATCAGCCTCCTTCCAGTGTAAAGTAGAGCACTTCATACAAAGGTAGACTCCATGATCCCCACCTCTCTTCATTTGTACTGTTTCACAGAGATGTACACATGCCATATGCCTTTAATCTCTTCATGGATACCTGGTGTCTCCACTTGCAAGCCAACAGCATTCCACTCCCTGAGAAAGTTGGCAAGCAAGGATGTATAGTAGCTGAAATCCTGCCTGCCTCTGGCCCAGGACATAGGTTGGGCACCATACTAAGTGCTAACAGAGCAACGTTCATATTGTTTATCATGTCTCCATTACGGCGTCGGCTACCATCCAGAAGGTTTTGTGACTTCTTCTCCGTCACTGGATAAGCCAGTGCTCTTTGATGCTACACTGGTTCACAGCTGACCTTGAAACACATTTATATAGAAAAGTCCATTTAATCTTGTATTAGCTCTGTCCTGTACTTTGTCTGCAAGATCAAACCTGATGTACCTGCTTCTAACTTCAGCACCACAATCCGGGTCTTTGAACTTCCTAATAATGTTGGAGTAAAAGCCATTAATTTCCCTGGTATCATCTTAATAGCATCCTTCCTTGTGATATAGTCCTCCTTCCCCTGATATGGAGTACCAGAAATGCGACTACATAATCCGCACCTTTACAACTATACACCGTCGTCTCCATAAAGTGCGTTCTTTTTAAGGTTTACTGCTTTGTTTTCAAGGGTGCCACAGGAACTGGGCTTCATGGTCAACGGGTTCCATCTTCCAGCAATGCTGGACCACCATGCACTTTGCAGCACAATTTGAAATTCAGAAACAGTGGAAAGCAAACTTACTCTGTGTTGTACTTTGCTCCTATACCCCATCAAGTGTAAATTCATAAATAAATTAAGCCTAATTCTTAGACTGACCCCTTCCTTCTGCGGCTCTGGTGGAAGTTGAAAACCAACCTAATCAGACAGATCTTTCCTTGATCAATATTAACCTACTCGCCCCACAAACGTGGTTCATAAAGATGCCCCTGGACCATTATATTTTAATTCCCCCTCTTCACTACCCTGAGTAGCCATATACTCGCAAATCATTATCAGGTCCTATTTTTTTCTCTGTTCTAGTAATCCCCGTGCTTCACGGCTATACCTACATTTACTATAAATTAAATAAATACATTGATATTAATTTGCCTCTCATCCATTAAAAGCCTATTTAACAGTCACGGCTGCTACCTGGAAGCAGCAGTGGGGTGGGTGGGGGGGGGGGGAGGGACAGGGGGAATCATGTTAAAAAGAACACTTATCTCCCGCTACCGCCTCTCCTGTGTTCTCTTCCTGGCTTCTTGGGAAAAGCAGGAAGCACCAGGGCTTCCATACATCCCACAGCCATTCACAACGCTGCAATTGGTCTGAGCGCCTTGACATGGCGCTCAGCCAGGGGCAGGAGGGGTGGACCTGTTCCTCACGCAAGCCATAATACAGTCTGCATGAATAACAGGGAAAGTGCGCATGACCATTTTAGGACCGAGAGGGCCGACCAAACAGTCATTGCGCACTTAGGAGTGTTCTACAACTCCTCCTCTGCTCTGCAGCCCTTTCCCGCCCCCTCACTCAAGCTACCACAGCAGGAGTACAAGATAAATGATAATACCATTACGTTATTATCATTTGATTTTTTCCTTTTTTTTGGTGCTTCATGACAGTGGGCGAAGCTCCTACGCCTTAGCGGAGGAGCCGCCACTGCTATTTAATTTCTGAGGTTCATCTGTTGGTGATATTTACACCCTCCAAAAAAGTGCTATCCCCCTCAATGCCCGATTAGAACAATTACCTTGAGAAAGTTGATGTTTTACCTCTGTAATAAAAAGGTGAGATGTGTTCTGTACCCTAGGTGAAGTATGATTAGTCCCATGTGATCTGTTTCTCCATGAACCTTTTGAATCTGCACATTATGCTTCAGAGTATGGATTGCTTGGCAATTGTCACAGATCCATAATTGTACAGAAACTCTGCGGCCATGGAATCTCCTCAGACTATATTTTTAGGGGGATGGTCAGCTACTCTGCGGGTTGGGGGAATATATCATTTTCATGAAAAATTTAAAAGTACTGGAAGGGCTTGTAATCTGGTAGTACTAAGCTGCTTATGCCTATTCTTTCTTCCAATTAGAGTGCAACTGTTATTTATAAAATAATTTAGAGTGGAGTTTCTTAAAACTTGGTAGTGTTGGGCAGACGGTTGGATAGGCCCCGTTCTCCAAAATGCCATTAAAAAATTCTGCATTTCATCCATAATAGTTGGACAATGTTATCAAGGTTTCCTTACAATTATTCCTACAGATGTAGATGCCCGCCCACTTCGCTAAATGGGCGCACTGCGGCGAAATTGCCGCCACGGTTAAGGTATTTATTTTTTTACAATTTCCGTCTGTATTTATCCATATTTTATTTTTTGCCCATCTTATTGGTATTTATCCATAATTATTTTGTGTTTTTAGAATAAATGGAGTTGCAAAATGGTATATTTCTATTTTTATTTAACTCTTACACATGCCCTTATATGTAGATGCCTGTTGCTTTTTTGCAAATAAGAAAGCCACATAAAACTACATCCACAGGTACATATTAGCATTATACTACAAATATATGTTAACATATATATTTATTCAAGGAAATCTCATCCTGTTTTTTAACTCCCTATACTGTATCTGTGCAGGCTTTTCTCTGGAGTTCATGAAAGACAGCATGGAGAGTCTCTCACAAGAAGCACCATTTTCAGTATATTTCCGCTTTTAAAAATAAATACAGGCAGGAAACACATTGTTTTCTGTTTGCATTTATCTGTAAAAATAGGAAACGGGGAGCCTTATAAATAATGCACTAGTTTCTCACGACTGCAAACCGATCCACGGACCAATATTGATATTAACATGAAGTGCTATTGGTAAAACAAAAAACTTCAGACCAAAAAATGTAGTATGTTTCAAAAAGCCAAATATTTGTGAAGAGCAATAACATTTTCGTCACTCTTTCGAAATAGCGTTCTGTAGTGGGTTAAACAAACTCCAACCCGCAATTTTAAGTACATATTTCAGTGCCCTTTTCAATTATCAAAGTCAATACTGCTCCACAGTGTGCCCGTATTCTGTATTCAAAGATTGTGATATAAAATGTAATTTTATTAAATGCAAACTACCCTGCTCTGTGTTATGGCCGGACAGTAACTTTTTCAAATTAGCTTAGAAAATTACTTCTGTCATATCCTAAAAGAAGAAAGCAGATTGAAATGGAGTGTGGAGCGGCACTGATGGGGACTTTCTCCATGTGTTACCCTGGGCACATTGTAGCTGAGGCATTACTTGCCCACCCCATATCTCACATCCAACAGCGATGCTTAGAACAATCTTGCCATTATACTCTCTGAATAGTGAAGCGTCTGCCAGAGCTCCAGAAAGAATATTAATCTCACACAAAGCCTTCTTTGATTTCGTCACTGAGTAACGAAGGTGAACTTTCCAATTAGGTATTGGCGAGAGTTGATACTTCAAATTAGGGCCAGCTATTAGCATGTAAGAGTTGGGCCTGACCTTCAGAGGGGCGCTGGGGCCTCCTGCAGCAGTCACCCTAGAACTTAGGTCAAAAGAAGAGTGGGGTTAACACTTTTTCTGAAAGTTGCTAGCGCCTTTGTGGACCGTTTTTTATGTTTTGTCTTTTCCCAGCGCTTCTTACAGTGGCAGCCAGCATGGCTTGCGGGTGGCGGGGCAAAGGGGGGAGTGTTGCGGGGTGGGGGGGAGATTGGTATATGCAATATAAAAAATAAATAAACTTACCTTGTCACTTGGCCCAGCGTCTCTGCTCCTGCTCTCCTCATCTTGTAACAGGAAGCACAGCCAGGCCCCACTGACCAATCACAACGCTGTGATTTGTCTGAGCGCAGTGACCCAGCGCTCAGCCAGGGGCTGAAGGTGTGGGCATGTTCTCCTTGCAGGCTGTAATGCAGCCTGCATGGAGAACAGGGAAAGTGCGCATGACTGGTTTGGGCAGCCCGAGAGGGCTCACCAAACATTTGGTGCACACTTGGGAGTAGGCATTCCCCTTCTCCCCTACCCTGCTCTGATAGTAGAGCTGCCACACCCACCCACCCGCCCGCAAAGCAGCACGAAACTTAAAGTGATAACTCAAAGTTATTATCATTTTATTTTTCGTACTTTGCACTGCTTAAAAGAAGTGCGGCGACCCTCCTCTGCCATAGCGAAGAGCCGCCACTGGCTTCTTAATCTTGCCCCCTCACTTTCCTTCTACTCCTTCCAAGATACGCAGTTAAAGAAGACGAGTGGGAGGGGCACATTGTTTGGTTGCCCTCTCTGAACAAAGGCCAGCTCGGCCCCAATACTTAAAAGAAGTAACTCATTCAGTCCCTTGTTTATGTCTAATACGCTCAAAACAGATTCATGCGTCATGGATCCTTATCTTTCTGTATATTAATAATAAAGTGATTCTCTAACCAATGTGTTCATAAATGATCCGGCTAGCATTGTAGACCATGAAGAATCTTCAAAATCAGATCTGTATAGTCAGCACACATGTTCCGGCAGTGCTGTAGGCTGTATACAATGAGGTCTCCAGACCTTTACAAGGGTTAACAATTCTGATCCATTTACTGGGAACTGGGTAATGGAAAAGTAAAGCATTTGGCACAAACTGACAAGTGTAATTTTTTTTCAAAACTCCCAAACTCCTCATTTGGGGCATTTTGTGACTATCCTGCAGGTGTTAGTATTGCCCATTGGTACAGAAATGATGTACTGAAACACATGTATTGAAATATGCCTGGTCATCAAAATGCAACTGGCAATAATCACACACTTAGGTAAGAAAAGTTAGTTAAGCCTATTTAATTTTAAGTTTATAGACCTTGTGATGGTAGGATTCCACATACTCTCCCTCCCTTGCTTAAAACGGCCCTCCTATATTGGAAACAAACACTCAGATACACCAATATCCCATTACTTGGGATCCCCACCGCTACTGGTATACTTACTAATAAAATGTTATCCTCATGGCTACATGAGGGGGTCTCGGCTGTGGGAGCGCTATTTATAGAAGGCATTTTGGCTGATCACTGCAACTTCTTGCGTGCCCAGAGAGTTCCTCCAACTTTATTTCTTCTACATGCTACACTAGTCCGCTATATCAAACAGCACTGGGCTCCTGAAGGGTCTGAACCTCCTACACATGATTTAGTCTGCGCATTACACCTTATGGGTGAAGGTCGACATCTTATCTGTTGGTTGAATAGGGGTATCAGGACTCACTCCAGCACACCCTTACTTTTACTCCGAACCCGGTGGTCGTTAGACCTAAGTAAGGAATTTACAGACAAAGAATGGGCCTCGATACTGGAATTCCCTAAGAAAGTATCTCGAAATGCTCATTCATAGAGCCTACCTCACACCACATCGTCTTAACAATACATATCCAGATGCCCAACTCTCCTGCCCTAGATGCCAGGAGGCAGATGCAGACCTTGTTCATATGATATGGGCCTGTCCTCAACTTCGTTTCTATTGGCATGCTGTTACTTAGGCCATACGACAAGTCACTAACACGTCTGACTGATTGTCACCAGAAGCTTGCCTCATGGGCTTCCAAGGACGCCCCAAAAAGCAGAAGGCAAAAAATCAAGTTTTCATACTTGGCAATACTCATTGCTAAGCGAGAGATTACAATGAGGTGGAAGTCTGGCTCTCCCCCTACGCCACTATACTGGCACACAGAATTGATACGATGGGGCATGGCTGGAAGTGCTATAATCCGACAGGAGGAATTGCGGGGCCTGCGTAAGACTCCCATTTCTTTGGAATGGGATCGCATGTTGGAAACTTTCAAAGCTATGGATTCCTTTACACCCCCAGCGTCACCACTAGTCCGGACTCACTCCACCACTCCTGCATCCCCCTGAATTACTTGATTATCTCTATTTGGTAAATGTCAGTTATTTATTCATTGTAATGCAAGTATATGGAACTTTTTGCCCACCACGGTTGTCGATTTACATCTTTAAGCATCACTATGTACCACAATCTTTATGCATCACTATGCACCACAATCGTTAACATACCAGAGGTGGTCCCACAGGAGATTGGATTATTCCTTGATATTTACGAACCAGCGAACGGGGGGAGTTGGTTCTCTTCTTATTTATTATTTTGTTAGTATTATGACTGCTGTGACAATATACAGGGCAATCTTGTTTATGCTCAGACTGTTTCCTTTTTCAGATGTTCACGATATGTAATTTGTATTTTTTCTATTTAATTGTCATTATGCATTGATCAGAAGTCGGACTCTTTTTATTTCTTTTGGAAATGTGTCGATATATTTAATATGGACAATGCTTTTGTGTCCTTTGCTACTGCCTTTTGTAATACACACCTACTATTGATATGGACAGTCGTCCTTCTTATGTTGTACTATTTGTAAAATTAATAAAACTATGTTTTAAAAAAAATTAGACCTTGTGATTACCCAAAAGAAAGGGTGTACTGGTGATTAATCTGTAGCATTGTTCCTGACATCTGTGTTGATTTCAAATTTCATTACAAGACCGGAGCCATTGCAAAATCTATCTTTCTCCCTTATTAGCTGCTCCCTCATCCAGATAAGTACTTTACTCTGTAACTATTATATGTCTTTTAAATCTTTAGCCTTTGTTATATATATTGTTTATACAAAGGCTGTATTTATACTGTTATACTGTTATTAGAATTCTGTGGAGCTATTCCAATTTATGGAATAAACTCTTAGACTTTTATTCCAGGAATGTAGTTGTATTTACATTTTGGTATATCGTTTTTTAGCTATTTTTTGTTCAAGGTTTAGTAAATCCTGTGCTAGAGGGTAAGTTAGACTTTGTTCATATTCAGTTTTTGCCGTACTTAGTAATTTGTTTTTTGTGAACTGCATTGATGGTGTTTACAGTGTGCCATTGTGGCAGCTGATTCGTTTGACTCTTCTGACTCGCTTTTATCCCCACGCAGCTTGCCTGCACCCGGCTGGTCTCTCCCGACACCTCAGGTGCGCAGGGACTCAGCTGGGAGGAGGGAAATAGCTGCGCCACGCTCAGAACAGGCTGTGACCTGCCTTGCAGGCCCCGATTGCAGCTCTTATTATCGGAAGTAAGCATCGGGCCACCCAGTCATAGTGGTGATCCCAGCACTTACACTCCAATCTATCCAACTTCTCTCTGCTCTATAATCTACCCCACTTCACTCCAATCTACCCTACCATAATCCACCCAGTCTATACCACTCTACTCTACCGCACTCCACCCTAATCTACCCCACTGCATTCCAAACTACCCCAGTCTACCCCCACTCTGTGCCATTCTACCATACTATAATCCGCCCAATCTACCCCACTCTGATCTACTCCACTCCAATCCACCCACCCCACTCTTCCACACTCCAATTTACCTCAGTATATTCCACTCCTCCCGATCTTCCCTACTCTAATCTACCCCAATCTACTCCACTCCAATCTGCCCCACTCCACTCTTCCTCAGTTCAGTCTACCCCACTCCAATCTACCATGTTAATCTACCCAACTCCCCCACTCCAATTTACCCCGCTACACCCCACTCCAATCTACACCACTCCGTTCTACCCCTCTACTCCAATCCACTCTACACCAAGCTACCCCACTCCACTCTATCTTACTCCACGCTGCTAACTTTTAGTCATGCTGAACATCAGCCACAGTGGTGTACATAATGGCTAAAACACTGTTTCAAAGCCAATATCTCTCGCAGAGGCAAGATCTATTGGCTTTGTCAATGCTTGTTTTCCTTGTGATCAAAACACTTGAGCCTCACCTTGCGCAGCTGTTCAGACTATGAGACACACTTGCAAAGAGGCCCTCAAGGGATGATTCTAACCCCAAAGTAATAGTATTTTTAGCACTTGGTATGGCCCAGGACGGGCTGCTAGAGGGGAAGTGCCCACACATTCATGCTTCAGCGACGCCAAATGTGACACCTTATGTGCTCTGATGAAGGTTAAACACAGCAGCAATTAAGGCCTTCAAAACCACACCAAGCACCTTATATTTACTATCTGAAAACATATGTTTTTTAACACTAACTACCAGGTAGCATCAGTTTGACTAAACATATTTTTACTTTGAATTTTATGAGGTATGTACCCCTTTAATATTAAAAAAATTCCTCGAGATTTACAAAAGACTCAAATTCAACATACACATGTTCTTTCTGCATTTGTATGTTGTTAGATTCTGCAGCATCTGCAGTTTGTTCATGGATCCCTATTGCAACTTAAGATAAAGACCATTGCAGTGGTCCAGTCTGGACCATACTAATTCCGAGAATACCGTTTGTTGTGCATCTTTAGGAAGTATGGGCATTATTTTTCTACATGTTCTGAGAATGAAAGACGTGGTAGATGTCACTGAATTAACCTGGTCTTTAAAGCTTAGGGTATCGTCGATCCAAACTCCCAGGCTCTTTACCTTCCCAGTCGGGGATGGCAGTTGGCCTAGGGCGTTTGGCCAGCAGTTTGAGGTCCAAAAGGAGGGGTTATTGCCAAAGAGCACCACCTCCATTTTGTTGGAGTTTAGCTTTAGGCATTTCCGTGCCATCCAGTCACTCAATGTATACATGCAGTCCTGTAGCCTGGATGCGGTATCGCCTAGCATTTCAGGTCGAATGGTGACCACAATTTGGGTGTCATCGGCGTATGACGTGAGATTAAAACCAAAAGATTCGATAAGGGGGGCTAGAGATGACACGTAAATGTTAAAAAGTGTGGGACTTAGTGAGGATCCCTGCGGAACTCCACAGGGTAGGGAAAAAGCTTTTGCCTTGAAATTGTCCAGTTTGACCGTAGGATTTAAGGAGTTTTTGTGTCGTTCCCATGACACCTATCTCCTCTAAACGGTCCACCAGCAGGGTGTGGTGGACCGTATTAAATGCCGCTGAGAGGTCCAGCATGATCAGGGCGGCTCTGCCTCCCTGATCGAGAATGGGCCTTATTTCTTCTGTGGATTTGACGAGTGCCATTTCCGTACTATGCCCCTCTCTAAACCCACATTGAGTGGGATCTAGCGTCTGGGATAGTTTTAGAAATTGGTTAAGTTGGGCATTCATGTTTCTCTCTATTATCTTCGCTGGGAGGGGCAGTCTAGAGATAGGCCTAAAATTGTTTGGGTCATTGGCATCTAAGTTAGGTTTCTTAAGTAGTGGTAGAATGGATGCCTGTTTCCAATCTTTTGGGAAGTATCCTTCCTTGTACATTAAATTAAAAATGGATGTGAGTTTGCCTGCCACTGTCATCGCCGCTAACTTTACAGTTTCTATGGGGCAGGGATCGTATGGAGATCCTGACTTCACCTGAGTGAGAATCCTATAGGTGTCTTCATCTGTAAGGGGATTGAAGTAGTTGAGTTCTATGTTATTTTTTGAAACTTTTGTTAAAGTAGAGGGTGAGTATGGTAAGTTTCTATTTGACGTGTTTGTAAAAGTGGAAAAGATGGCGTTAACTTTATCGAAAAAGAATTTGGCTATGTTGTTACATAGTTCTTGACTTGAAGGGATAGGTGGAGTGGTGGGATGTGCTAGGGATTTGACCGTTTTAAAAAGTGTTTTAGGCTGGTTTTTAGCCTCTTGAATTTTTTCTGTAAAGTACTTTTGTTTGGTGCTGTGTAGTAGTTGTTTATATTGAGCTTGACTCCATTTGTATACTTTTTTCTTTTCATCATCGTATTCCCTCCTTCAGCTCCTTTCCTGATGCTTGCAGACCAGTTTTTGGTCCTTAAGCTCTTGAGAGTACCAAGGAGCTGAGAGACGATGCCTGTGGAGGCGTACCCATTTTTTGGGGGCTAACTTGTCTCCTGCCTTTACTAACCAATCGGTATGGCAATTTGTTGCTTGGTCAAGGTTGGTAGGGATCGGGAAGCTATTTGAAGCGAGGAATTTGTTTAAGTCCTCTGCTTCTATGTTTTTCCACGCCCTTGTTTCAAGATATTTTTTGGAGGGTTTAGGGCCGGAAAGGCTGGATGTAGTAAGTTTGAAGAGAACTGCTGAGTGGTCTGACCATGTAAGGGGGCGAAGGCGTGTAAAATATATCTGAGGGTTGTTAGAAAAAATGCCATCCAGGGTGTGCCCTGCTTGATGCGTGGGTCCTGTAACCAGCTGTTCTAAAATCCCTGATGTCATTAGGTCTAGCAGACTAACTGTGTCTGGATCTGAGTTTGATTCAAGATAAAAATTGAAATCTCCTAGGATTTTAATACGGTAGAATTTAGTCCTATTTCTAATAGGGTGCCAGCTTGCTCTATGAAGCGTTTCCTCAGCCCTGGGGGTCTGTAGATAAGTGAGCGACTATATGGAGTCTACTATATGGAGCTTACCCAGGAAATATACAGGACCATTCTGTGGGAGGCACTCTTAACCCGACAAGGAAGTGCTATAGCAGGTTTACCATGAGGGGCAGTACCATCTTTTTGAAGGCAATGTTAAACCAGCAAGGGAGTACTGTGTGACCCCCACCCTCCACCCAAGGAGCGACAGAGTAACATTCCATTGAATGCATCTTTAAACCAACACAATGCAATGTTCTGACCATGGGAGCCAGATATTTGCTCCTGATGAAAACATGTTCTGCCTGTTCTCTTTTTGAGATTGTATGATGCCTTCCACAAGCCACTGAGACCCATCCCTCTGGAGGTAGTATTAAACTACAGAGGGAGTACTGCGTGACCTCTATCCTGGAGCAACTGAGTACCATTTCATGGGAGACACCACTGACCCTCCGAGGGAGTGTTGTGTGATGGATGTCCTCCAGAAATCATGCTGTACCAGCTCATTGGAGGCACTATTGAGCCACCAAGGGAATACTTTTTGACGGCCTCTAAAGAGTACTAGAGTACCATTCTACTGGGTGTTTTGGATATTGTCCCTCACCCATAGCCGGCCTTTGCTAAGTAGCGCCCTGGGAATATGTGGGGAAAGAAATCTGGCGCCCTTGCTGATGGAAGCACATTCAATAAGGCAGTAAGGGGTCTCTTTGTGGTCACTGGTCATTACTTGGATGAGCAGGGACTGGCCCATGGCTGAACATAAACTTCCCTGGACCTCCCCCAGCACACCTACATCACATTAGCTTAGCTGCCTCAAGCATATGATGATTTACTGATGTGTGCCATCAGGGGTCGGAGGGTGAAGGGAGGGGCTGAAGGGGTGTTAAAAACATCACCCGCCGTGTGATAATGAAGGACTAAAAACACTTTAAACAGGCAAATCAGACAGAAACAACAGGCAGGGACAAGGACAAGGCTGGAGCAAGATGAGAAGGGCGCTGCTGTTGGCATCACCTTAATGCACCACATACACCCCTCGGAAAATTGGCGGCCTGGGCCCAGCTTGCCTAGGCTTTAACCCCATCGCCGTGGGGCTAATTGCCCTGCTGTGCGGGGGGGGGAGGGCGGCCGCGCAACGCTGCGGTGCTGATGACGAGCTCAGCTCGTCATGCAGCACGGTGGCGCTGTGCTGATGACGAGCTGAGCTCGTATTGGCCCCTCCCGCTCAATGGAACGCCCAGCACACCAGGGGAATTATCCCTGCATGGGCGTTCCGCGGAGGCCATGACGAGCTCAGCTCGTCATCAGCACAGCGCCACGGTGCTGCATGACGAACTGGGCTCGTCATTAGCACCGAAGGCTGTCCTCACCAGCCACCAGGAACCACCCCGCTGAACGTACAGTTAAAGCATTCAAGTCGGCAGTAGCGGCCCGTGGTGGGAGTGCTGCCGGACGCTGATGTGGGGTGGGTGAGGGGCAGGGTGGGGGGTAGTAAACTACGGATCACAGCCGATTAAAGGTAAGTAAACCTATAAATAAATTAAACAAATTTTGTTGCGCTCGCTGCATCGCATTTGGCCCCACGTCAGCGCCCAGCAGCACTCCCACTACGGGCTGCTACTAAAAGTGGGTAGGTTCTCTATGCCATCCCCCAGTAGCAACACAGTACCATTCCATTGGAGGCACATTGAAACCACCAATGCATGATCTGTCTGGGCACACGCAATTATTCTACCTTTCAATAGATGTCTACTAATTCCAAAAACACTATCAAAGCAATACTGTGTTTTAATACTTCTATCTAAAAGCCTGGGAAAGTTGTGTCAGTCAGATGCTCGCTCCGGTTAGAAAATGGTCTGCCTGTACTCTCGTTGAGATTCTCCTGTCCGAGAGGGTGAACAAACGGTTCCCATTAAAAATGCAGGCTCCTTCCACTTTTTCCGTTTTATAGCAGGGAAATTAACTGCTCGAGGTTTCAATCTCACGCCTTCTATTACATATCGTAAATTCTAAGCAGCATTTTTTGTATGGCAGCGCCATCGTGTGGTGACTATGCGGCATTTCGTCTACTTACAAGTAATATCAGTGCTAATGTCCCGGGCTCGTTTATCACTCGACTGATAATATTTATTATTGAAGCGTTTAATGCTGAGGCGTAGCTATACTTAGTACCATTAAGAGTAATGCGGTAACCCAGTATCCCTCAGAACCTGGAAAATCTAGCGGTATGCAACAACAATTGGTTCTGTCGGGGAGAGTATTCTACAAAACGTCAATTAATATTGATTATTCCTCAGACAAAAACATTAATTAATATCAAACATTTCTCATAGTGCAGCAAATCAATTGCACTCCTATGGGGACAAATTAGTAAAAAAATGGTTACATAAGACACCAAAAAGAGACTTTACAGGTGAGATATATTGTCAATCATATGTCGTGAAAGTGATGCAAAAATAATGACCTATCACAACAAACACACACAGGACTGTTATGAAACGATACAATAATGAAAAATACAAAAATGAACAAAGAATAAGGACCGAGACACAATAAACATACAATGATACAAAAGTTACATGAATAAATCATTAGGTTGTCCCAAGAAAACAAATGACTGCTAAGGCCATTGTCTATTTTTTAATTGGAAAATAAGATTCGCTTGACAGAAATAGGATCACCAATTATTATCGTTGATGTTTCGACCCTTTTATGTGTTGAATACAAAAACATCACTGTGGGTTTTCATCAGGACTGAGCACAGAAAACAGCCTGTAATTGTGATGAGACTTAACCTCGAATGTAGATATTTGGGTCCGGCAATTAATGTAGTATCATGAGGTTAGAAATGGGCCCCTTATTATTCTGGCCTTAGGGAACCGGGAGAAATTCAATCATGGGTGTAAAGTACTGGAGCTAACAAATCAGCTCTTAATAGGCAAAAATGCGATGTTCAGAACTTCCACCCCGGGTGTAACTCCTGCATGATCACTTTATCCCCTGTGGACAGATCAGGGTCACCGCTCTCCAGACCTGGCTCGCCTAGTTGTTTGTGGTCCTCCGCTTTTCTTGCGCAGCTTGTGTATCAAGAGTAGCAGGTTTCCAGTTGGGACCAGGTGGAAGGATGTTTTTGTAGTAATAGATCCATCGAGACACAATTTGTGGTGCTGTGCAATGTCTGCCTGTAGGCCTGCAAGAACCGGTGGAGGCAACATTCAGCATCTTTCCTTGCTCCACCCCTATTCGAAAGGACCTATTCAGCATGCGCATAAAATGCTCCACCTCTCCAATGGCTTGTGGCCATTGCAGAGTCACCTTTCGATGTCTTATGTTGATGGACTCCAGGTAGTCTTGGAACTCCTGCCCTTGGAACAGGGTCATATTGTCAGTCTACACCTCCTCCAGGAGCCCTAGTAAGGTGACCACCATCTCCAGGATGGGTTCCACATTTGAGAACGCGGTAGATGGCACTAGTTCAACTATGCGGGACTTTGTGTGGCTGTCAGTGATCACTGCTGTAAGAAGCCCATCTGGGAAGCTCCCAAAGTCTATGCTGATCTGGGACCATAGTGTGAAGCACAGTTCCTCTGTGATTATTGGGGCTCTTGGGGGTTCCTCGCAAGTGATCATGCAGGAATGGCATCCTCAATCCTTGTCATCCACCAAATAGTCTATCCCGGGGAACCACAATTTGTCCCTTAGCCTTGCTTTGGTCTTTACTACTCCTTGGTGGGCTAGGTTGACAACTCGGGCCCAGAGGCTCTGGGTATCACGATCTGCCTTCCTCTGGGCAGCAGGCCCTCACTGTTGGTGCTCAGCTCGTCTCAGACTCTCCAGAGTTGGCACATCGTTGTCTGGTCAGTGGACAGTAATGACTTGGCTCCATCCAGGAAGGTGCGCCTTTGCTTCCTAGAAGTGCCTCCTTGGTTTTTAACATCATTGTTCCTTTGATCTCTTTTATCAACCACGCCTGGGAGGCATGCATCATGCTCAATCATCTTCACAAATTCCTCAGCTCCTACATCCTCTTCCATCTCACCAAGGCCAGGCTGCCCTTGAGCTTGTCACGACAGGTAGTCAGCTGGATTGTTCACCCCGAGTCAGTATACTAAATTGAATAAGTAGGGCTGTAGCTGCACGGCCCATCTCTTGATACAGAGACAAGTCCTTTGAGATGTCCCTGCAAACAGTGGGACCAGTGGCTTTTGAGATGTTATAACTCAGAACTGCTGTCCACAGAGGTAAAGATGATAATGGTGGCAGGCTCATCTGATTGCCAGTGCCTTACGCTCAATTTGGGCGTACCTTGTTTCAGTATCTGAAAACACTCTATTTGCATAAGCAATGGGGACCCATGAATCCTCACTCTTCTCTTGCAAGAGGACTGCCCTAAGCTCCACAGGACTCGCATCAACCACCAGCTCTGTCCATCATCTTGGGTTGAAATATGCCATGGTGTCGTCTGTTACCAGCGCCTCCCATATCTGGCAAAACACCAAGTCAGTGTGAGAGTCCCAGTCCCATGGCATGTCATTCTTTGTTAGGGGTCTCAGTGGCTCAGATAGGGTGTCCAGGTTCAGGATGGACTGGCTGTAGTAGGTTGCCATCCCCAGGAAACTTCTCACCTCTGTGGCACTCCGGTGAATCAACGCTTTCCTGATCACTTCCACCTTCTTCGGGTCTTCCCGCAATCATTCTCTCAAGCAAACGTACTAAAAAAACTGTCCATGCCACCATCCGCCAGTTGTCTTAGCATTGCCCTGTGCTGCACGTGTTGCTTCTCCAGGGTGTCAGAGAAGATCAAAATGTAAGTACTCATTTTTAGTGTACCCACCAGGCCTGCGGATGGTGTTCTGAAACATACAAAAGCAACAATTGATGGACAGAATGTAGGGCAATGTCATACATTCACCCCAGTACAGAGATCTGGGCCTTAATCCATTGTTTTTTTGCTCACCATTCTATTCCAGTTTTGACCCAGCCATATGCAAATCAGTTTTGACCCTGGCTGCCGCATGAGACTCATGGTTCTGCCATGCAAAGAAAACAATCTCCAAGTCCTCTGCTCAATGGCACCCAAGAAGTGTGGTAGTGTCTCCTTTTGTCACGTGGAATCGGGCTCACATCGATATACCCTTACTCAACACCACAACCTCCACTACCCTATCAAGGTCAATGGCTTGATGCCCCCATAGGTAAATATTCTTGCCTTCATTCGGGCCAGCTTGGGGCATGGTGTGATTATGTTGCACTGAGTGGAGTTTGTAACATTAACAGAGGCACCAGTATCGATTATTGCCTTCAAAATTTGTGCCTCCACGACATTGACCCGGTTGTTCACCAGTTTGTGTGACCGTGCTAGGACCAATATGGCATTCCTGTCTGGTGCAGTATGAGTCTCCTCAGGACAGCTGACCTGCAGCCTTGTATTAACTGGGCCCTGATCACATCGGCCTGGTTGATGTCAATACATGTTTTCACCAGCTTCCTGAGTCAAGCATGAACCACTTGCACTGACTCCTCTTCAGACTGTTGGGCCTGCTGCAGCTTAAACCGCTCATATCCTGGGCTTAACTGGGTGTTGAAATGTTGGTTCGGGGCTGCCACCGCGGCATCAAAGCCAGTGTCCTCACCTTTGTTGGTAAGGTTCTCAAAAAGTTCGTACAGCTCCACCCCTCTTAAGTGTAACAACATCGACCTCTTCGCTGCCCCATCTGTTTCTCGGGTGGCCCTAAAGTAGTGTTGCAGGCGTCCAACCCACGAGCACCAGTGTACAGCTGCCATGGCTGGGTCCACTAGTTCACTGAATAGCGGTAAAGCTGTGACTGAGGTGTAGGCACAAGTGGTGGGGTCTGTTTTGGCTGGGTTTTGCTGCTGCTCAGACCGCATATGCTCCGCTTGATCTGTGGGTCATTCTCCTGCATAGGATATCTGGGTTGGATTGGGATTAAAAATCGGACCAGGCAAGCTAAAAAACAGTGGCCCTCATTTGCATATTGCCTTTCCGCAAACACTGCTTCGGCGAAATGTTCTAAAAAAGGGGTGGGAGTTTGTGTAAAAAAAAAAAAAAATGTGTGGATTACTTTATACTAGTGAAACACACCTGAAAAAAGTGAGGCCACTTTTTCTCAGGCCCCCTGCCCCCGCTCAAAGTGCATATATTAATGGGGCCGGCCCAGCGAGAGAAAGGGAGTGACACCTCTGCCATTGATAAAAGGGAGGTAATGGATGCCCATCTACCTCCAGAAAGGCCACTCAGGCACCTACTGGGCCGCTGGCGGCATCAAACAACGCAGAAACCTCCCAAATCTGCCCCTCAGGCTGCTCAAAAAAGCAGCCCACAGCTAGAATTAGAATACCGGCCCCTTTGGCATTGCCCGAGTGCCCGAGTTACCGATTCAACGCTGGGATAAATCCAGGGGTGGCCCCTAGCTGCCAGATAGACAGAGTCCTTCTGGACTTACTCGCCTAATAACTGGAGTCTCTCACTTGCCATCCGTCACTTATATGCAGGGCCGGACTGGGAAACAAAACCGGCCCTGGCTAAGTGCTCGGCGGATGGCAGAGCTGTTTGTCAGGGCCAGTTTTGGCCGATTTTGTTACAGGACCGATATTGCAGCTATGCTGCAAAAACGTCCCTGTAACAAAAACGCCCCCCCCCCAGGGGGCCAAAACTGGACCCCTACCTTGGGCAGCCCACCGGGGAAACGGTCGGTGCCCCCCTACTGCCAGTCCGGTCCTGCACCGGATGCTGACTTGTTCGTTGCGCCGCTTGCGGCGTGCTTGGGTCTTGTGGATATCGTGAGGGGGTGATGTCCATATTGGACAAGTGGGGATCAGGTCTCTCCGTGGTCCGTTGAACATCAGGGCCCAAGGGATCTGTTGGGTTGTACAGTGTGAAGTGCTTTGATACTCCTGCAGAAACAGGTTGAGACGTTATTCAAGATCAGCCTGTTTGACCGTGGCAATGCCTAGTGTCTTGTTTAGCGTGCACATGAACCTTTTAACGTCCCCGTTGGTTTGCAGTCACTGTGGGGTAATACGGTGGTGGCAGAACCCTCGCTGCTTGAGAAACTCCATGAATACATCCTCATCCATCGGGGGCTCGTTGCCGCTCTAGATTTCCGTAGGGATGCCAAAAGTCACAAACACCTTTTCGAGAACGGGCACCATGATGACGAGTGCAAGAGAGGCGTTCACTTCCACTACCGGGTATTTGGAGTGGGCATCCACAAGGACGAGGGTGGTTTTTCCTAATGGAAAACTCCCGAAATCCATGCTTAGTTTGGACCGGGGATCAGTGCACAGTTCTGCAGTCATCTGGCATGCCGGGCATCTTTGCACTAGGTTTTCTATCATCACTTCCAGCTCCGGGAACCATACCTTCTCCTTCATTCTCAACTTCATTTTTGTGGCACCTTGATGTCCGCTGTGTGACATTTGCATGACCTGCTGTCTAAGTGCTCTGGGGACCACAATGCGAGACCCTCGTAGTATTATTCCGTCTCGGGTAGCCCTGATCTCGTCTCGCACCCTCCACATCTTCGTCAGTGCTTCTCAACGTCCTACTTGGACGGCCTTGAGCACCCATGCGAGAACTGGGTATGATTCTACTGCCTCTCTGATTTCAACAAGGGTCAGAGCTCAGAGACATGCTGCGTTCAAAATCATCTGGATAAACACCTTGGCCTTGTCAGTGTAATTGTGTTTCTCTGGTGACGTGGGGTGGCGAGACAGGAAGACCTCCAGGTTCTTGGACCCTGGCCGGTAGACCACCTCCACTTGATAATATTGCAGCTGAATGGCCCACCTCTGGATCCTTAGTGGCGGGTGTGGAGCTGACCCCTTGAAGAGTGGGACCAGGGCTTGGTGGTCAGCCATGACTTTGAAAGGCTGGCCGCTCAGGTAGAGGTGGAAGTCCTTGCATGCCCATATGATGGCCAGCGCTTCTCGATTGATATAGATGTACCTTGCCTCCAGTCGGTGTCCGCGCTTTGCTTGAAAACACTAAGGTGGCCCATCGCCCAGGCTCCTGTTCCTGAGTCAGCACCACCCAAGTCCTACAGAGCTGGCATCTACTAATAGTTCTGTGTGTTTCTCTGGGCTAAAGTATACCAGTGTGGCTTCGCTGAGGAGGGTGTCTTTGACCTTTTGAAATGATTCTTCCTCTCTGAGGCTCCAGTTCCACCTAGCATCTGTCTTTGTAAGGGCCCTGAGTGACTTAGCTAGGGTAGCAAGGTCAGGGATGAACCTCCCGCAATAGGTGGCCATGCCAAGGAAACTCCTCACTTCGGAGGGTGTGCTGGGAGCCGTTGCTCGTTTTATCGTCTGTTGTTGCGGGGTCCCTTTAAATGCCTTCTTGGTTGAATACCTAGCTGAAGAAATCCAGGGGTGGTTGGAAGAATGAACCCTTGTTGCGGTGTAGTGTCACCCCATGCTCACTGAGTCATCGCAGCTTGACCTTCAGGTGTGTGCGGTGTTCAGCTACGGTGATGGAGTGAATGAGGATGTCAGCTGACATTCAGGACACTGGGGGGGTGGGGTCGGATAAGGTTTCACGTATGATATTCTGGAAGACTTCGGCGACTGACAAGATCCTGAAGTTTAGGCGCTTGTACCAGTGTAACCCCAGGTGTGTGCTGGATGGTGGTTATGTACCTGCTTCCCTCTGCCAAGGGCAGCTGGTGGTAATCATCATTGAGACCTAACTTTGAGGACCACTGGGAGCCGTTGACATCTGCAATTATGTCATCCATTGTGGGTGTGATGTGTCGCTCTCTCTTGATGGCACGGTTAGGTAGTCTCCTATCGATACACAGCCGTATCTTCCCCAGTTGTTTGGGTTTCTCGGCGATCACCATGAGGGATACCCATGGGGTCGGGCCCATCACCTTTTCTATCACCCCTTGCTGTTCCAATTTCTTAATTTCTTTCTCCACCTGTGGTCTGAGGTGGAACAGGACGTGACGGTGTCTCAGTGCCACTGGTGTGACCGCTGGATCGATGTGCAGCTTGATCGGAGCGCACTTGAAGCGATCCAGTCCTCGGAATAGCTCAAGGAATTGGTCAAGTAGGTCATCAACTTGGCGTGTCCGGACACTCCTAACAAAGGATACTAGACCCAGGTCTTCTGCGGTGTGGCTGCCAATCAAGGTGTCCGCCTCTTGGTCGATGACGTGGATCGCCGTCATGACTCCTTGCTCATCCGACCTCATGGGCACTGACATCTGCCCTTTGAGGGGTCGGGAGGAGTTGCTCCTGCAGGTAAAGATCTTGATTTGAGAGGGTGTCCTGGGTGGCTTGGATCGAAGGCGGTTGTACTGCTGCATCCCCACTATGTTGACCTATGCCCCTTATCGATGATGGCTTTGACCACTGACCCGGCGATCTTGACAATGCATTTTAGCTGTGGTCTTTAGCTGCGTTTCAGCTCCCACATGAAGAAAATGAGAAAGGTCTCTTCTTCTTCAGCAGAGGAGTCTTCAAGACATCTGTATGACTTCCCTGGCCCCTTGGGGTTAACCTGTTATGCTATGTTCGTGAAAGATAGATGACCTACCACCTTTGTAAAAGGTCTCTGATTTCTGGCGCCTTTTCCTCAGAATTTCTTCCGGCAGACCACTGCAAAATGATTGGGAATTCCGCAGTAGGTGCAGGTCCGTCCCTGAGCGCTGCACTTACCAGCGGGGTGTTTGTTACGACTGCAGCAACCACACTTTGACTTAGTTGTTGGGAATTTCTGTTTTCTGTTTGTGTCACTCCTGTTCCTCGCCCGGATTGCATCAGTTTGCTCTGTCTTGATATTCGCTGGTTTCTCTTGAGCTCTTTTGAGGGCTTGGTCCATTTCGCTTGCTCGTACCGCCGACAAATCATGCGTTCGCTCCAAGATCAGGATGTCTTCTAGGCTTATGTTGGGTTGAAACAGGATTAAGCCTCTGAGTACCTTGTCTCGACATCCTTGGGTGACCTGCACCCTGATCTCCTTGGGCTGGTTGTCTGCTGTGCAGGTACTAGTCAGTTGGCGTAGCCTGGCATAAAAGGCATCAATGGATTCTCCTTTGCTTTGTCAGGCTTGGCACAGCTTGAACCTCTCGAAGTCCAGGTTGAGCTGAGGGTCCGAGTGGGCATTGAGGGCCCTCGCTGCTGCATCATAGTCTGTGGCTACATCTGTGTCTGGTAGGTGTTTGAATAGATTGAATATTTCATCTCTGGCATAATGGAGAAGCAGCAACCTCTTGAAAGCTCTGTCGGTCTCTCTCATGGCGATAAAATAGTTCTCGAGCTGCTCAATCCAAATGTTCCAATGTGGCGATGCCATCGCCGGGTCTTCTAGTTCACTGAATGGTGGCAGCACCCCGGTGAGGGCTTGCTGCTCTGGGGCCCTCTGCTCGGGTGGAGCTCGAGCTTCATCAGCCATGGTGAATTATCTTCTGGATGCCGCCTTGATTGTTACGGACCGTGGTCTTCTATCTTTTTCTTCCTCCCCTTCTAGGACCTACACCCGCAGTTGGGTCATTTTAGGGCTTGCTGAGGTCATGACCTGGTTTGACTCTAGCCTTTCAGAGCTTCTTACTCTGTTTGCTTCGATGTTTTTTTCCCCCTTTGTTTGCTTCCTTCATTGTTTTCTGCCCTCCTTTGTGATCCCTTTTGTTGTCTTGCTCCTTTCCTTTCCTTTCTTGTTCTTTGTCTTGTATCCTTAATATTCATTTTATTTTAACCTTTTTCAATGGGAGGTTGTTTCAAGCCCTCCCCTGGTGCATTGACTGTGGCCGGGCTCTATGTGCTTAACGGGCCTCCCTGGGATGGTGAAGCTGGCAGGGGCCCTCTTAGGAGCACCTGCTGTGTTGCTCTGGGCAGGGCCCGCTCACCTGCTCACTTGCTGATGAGCGGCTCTTCACAGAGGGTGGCGATGCTGGTGCAGACATCCAGGTATGGGGCTGCTGAAGGCCGCAGCAGGGTTGCGGGCCCACGTGGTAGCGGCTAGGCAGCGGCTGCTGGCCAGGAACATCTCTCGGTGTCCGTGGTCGGTCCACTTTAGTACTCTGCTGGGGGAACGTGGGGCACTGCCCCCTAGTTGCCAGTATGATAGTGCGCTGTTGGCTCAGCGTTGGCAATGCAGGCAAGGCAAGACATGGAGGAAGGAACACACTGATACCACAAGTGGCGGTATCGGAGATGAACCCCATTTATTTACTCCCCACGGGCCACCCCTGGCCCACAGATGACGTGCAATTACATCTAGTGTTCCACTTAATTAGCAGGACACCTGACTTGCTACAATTGCCAGGGCTGGAACACTGCTGCTGCACTTTTGTTACAAGGGGTCGATTTTGCAGCACTGCTGCAAAGCAGTCCCCCAGCAACAAAAATGCCCCCCACCGGTACAAAACCAGCCCCCACCCTTCCCGCCCACCAGGGAAACGCCTGTTGCCAGCTACAGCCCTGGATACAGCCACACCTAATTTTCCACTTCTATTTTCCTGCAGCTGTCAAGGCATTTCTTCCTAGTTAGATCTACAGGAAGTTGGGGCTGAGTTTTTATTTTATTCTTTTAACCAATCCAAGATGACTATTGTGTGAGTTTGTTTTATTCAGCTTATCCCAATCTAAAATGGAATACATGACGAGTCCTGGGATAGATTCCTGTTGGAGGATACGAGTGAGTCACAACACTTTTGGAGTAATTTTCATCACGTTCATTGCCCACTTGTTTTCTTTTATCTCAACCTTCTTTCCTAAAGTACCTTTTTCTGGAGTTACCCTGCTTGGATTGTTTAGAAGCCAGCAGTAACATTCTTAGTTTGACCACGTGCTTTATCTGTGTCAACCGGGGTGTTTTTTTCTGCCTACTTGACATTTTACTCCCATTTGGGGCTTTTTCTGGAAGGCACTAGTTGCCTGGTGACATTATTAGACACTGGGTGACTTCTTGAAGGAGTAGCTCCTATCCCTGGCAGTCTCATTGGAAGAGGAAGAAGAAGTCGTAAGTCCAGCATCCAGCCCCTGCCAGGTGCAGCATCACAGAGCCCAAGACCCAGGTGCCAAGATGGATACCATGGAAAGAAATCCAACGTCTTCAGCCAACACCTTAGCTCAGACACTGCAACACCAAAACCAAGAAATTGAGCAATTGTGTGATGAACATTTAAAGGTGTACCGCCAGTGTATTGATTTTTGTGACGCTCCGATGGTGCAGGAGCCTGCTCTGTATTTACCAAGCCGCACTAAGACACTTTTTTGGCATAATACTGCCTTGTAAATATCATTCTCTTTAAAGCAGATTTCTGAGTTAAAGGGGCATGCAATGGGTGGTGCTGGGGGTGGTCCCATCAACATCCATGGCTTTTTGACACTGGCCCAGAGTTATGGGAAATCGTAACTCTGAGGCAGCGCCAAAAACGTACACCTCTTTAGGGGAGGCGTAAGGGAGTCACAGCAAGGAGAAATATCTTTATTTTTCCTCGTTTTTGCTTTTTATGTGTGTGCTGCAGAACTCAGCACACATAGAAAGAGGAAAAAGCCTCTTGGGATAGTTTTTGTGCAGGAAGGCTTCCCTTCCTGCTAAAAAAGAATCATTCCTGCAACGCAGGCACCCTTGCACCATGGTACAAAGGTGCCTGCGTTGCGCACGGCAGCCCATTGTGTGTCAGCGCAGGGAAAAGGACAGGAATGCGCTTTATCTGACAGATAAGGCGCATTCCTGCCCTTTTCTTTTGCCGTAGGGCAGCGCAGCAGGAAGGCCATAAGGCAAAAACTCACAAATGAGGCCCCTTGTGTTAAGACCGGTGTTATGCCTTCTACAGCCGTCCATTTTTCTGGAGACCCATCTACGTTGACATTGATTTTAGACTCTTTAGCTTTGTGTTTTGCTTTTCATCCTGCACAATTTGTTCAAGCTCATGCCAGGTTAGTAACCTAATTACTTCTCTCACAGGTCATGCCTTATTCTGGGCTTCAATATTAGTCATAGCCAACGATCCTAGTTAATGACACTATGTCAACTTTATTTAATGTTTAAGAATATGTTTGAAAGGCCAGGTTTGGAATACTATGCTGAGGAGGCTATCTGAAACATTCAGCAGGGTTCTTCTGATATTTTAGCCTATATTACTAAATTCCACCAGCTGGCCACAGAGACCACTTAGGTGGATCTGACCTTGATGATATTGTTTCGTCAAGGGCTAAATGATGAGATTAAGGATGAATTGATCCACTAGACTGGACCAATAACTTTTTCTGAGCTTATAGATTTGGTAATTATTGATAGAACATCGCTTGAAGGAGTGGAAAAGAGAGAGACTAGACAACAACCTCCAATCCTATATGGCTATATTAGAACTTTTTCCCGGAAGAGATTAGAAGTCCAGTAAGAAGAATTCTCAGCCAATACTCAAGAGGAGCTAATGCAGATAAGAACCACCCAAAGATCCTTGACCAAGTTTGCGAGGAAGCATCGTTGAAGAAACTGTCTCTGCGTGTACTGTGGCTTACCTGATCATCTAATCCGCTCTTGTCCTGTTTGTCCCCAATGATGATCGGGAAATGCCAGAAACCCATCCTTTGTGAAAGGGGAACAGAAATGTGAACATGAAATAATAATAATAAAGAAAATAACATCAGCTAAGACTACAGCAGATATAATAATAAATATAATGGTAATGATAAAGACATTTAACACCTTGACCGCGGCGCCGCTGCCGCGCCCTGTGCTGGACATTCCAGAACAGGGCGCGGTCGTGACGGAACCGTTCCGTCATCAGCACAGCTCAGCCGTGACTGATGACGGAACGGTTCCGTCACCAGCATGGAAGGGGTTAAAAATAGCATCAGTTAAGACTACAGCACAATTCTTTTTACAATAAATTTTCCATTTAGTCAGGATGGCACAAGTAATAGTCTCAGGCCGCAGACCACAGTTTGTCTCCATTTTTGTAAGGCTTTTTGGCAGCGCCACCTAAATTAATGTTGGCTTGTCCTCTAATTTTCACTCCAGTGACATGGCCAGACAGAATGGGTTAATCAAGAGTTTGAGCAGTATTTGTGCTGTTTCTGCAATTTAACCCAAGATGATTGGCCTTCATATGTAGCTCTTGCTGAAATTTTATATGTCTCAATTCACAGTGCCACTCAAACTTCACCCTTTTATTGTATTTAAGGTTTTCACCCTTGAACCTTTCCAACTTCTTCTCAAAATGCAGACCTTGTTTCTGCGGCTACTAGATTTGTGGATAAATTGCAAACCGTAAGACAAAAGATTTAAGAAAATGTAATAAAAGCTAAGGAAAAAAATTAGCAAAAGGTTGATATTTGCAGAATTCCCTCTTTTAAGTACAAGCCAGGAGGCACGGTATGGCTTTCTTCATGAGTCATTCAGTCTTATTTATCTTGAATAAGTTCAAGCCATGATTCTATGGACCTAAACAATCATTGGAAGTATCAATTCAGTAGCCTTCAAACTTCACCTTTCTTTGAGTCGGAGAATTCATCCTGTTTTTATACATCTCAATGGAAGCCTTATTTACCTGACCCTTATCAATGTTCTCATCCTATGCTTCCCCCAGTATTAGTTAATGATGTTCCAGAATACGAGCTTCAAGACATTTGTGATTCACAAATTTCTTGAAGAAAATTACAGTTCCCAAATAACTGGAAATAATACCCTCCTAAAGAACATTCATGGGAACATCAGCTCTGGTTTGTCATGTTTTTCAGATGATGCCCCAATAAACTGGGTGCTTCTGAGGGAACTTTACAGTCATGCCGGCTTGCAATGGTGGCAGTTGTAATCACTCGAGATCCCTAGCACTAATCATTTCCAGTGTACGCGTGTGGGTGTCTTGGTGTAGGGCTCAGTTCACTGTTTCCATGGTGACGAGCACATGTTTCTTGAGGTCCTGCCTCATCAAACTCCAGCCCAGCTGCCACTGCCTTCACATGTTTATTTTGAGGCACAGCTGAGAAGACTCGCACATACAGCAGCTGCAAGTGCAAGCTCCTGGAGACATGCAGCCATCCACGACCTAATCTTCCACATACCTCTATTTTCTTGCAGCCGCCATGGCATTCCTTCTCAGTTAGTTCCACAGAAAGGTACGAGGCAGAGTTTTCCTTTAGAACAATCCAAGATGGCTACTGTGTGAGTTTGTTGAATGCAGCTATCCGAATCTAAGATGGAAGACATGATGAATCCTGGGATAGCTTCCTGTTGGAGGATATAAAATAACAATTCAAGTGGAATGTGAGCCACAATGCTTTCGGGGTGATTTTTGTCGTGTTTATCACCCACTTGACCGCTTTTGTCCTAATCTTCTATCCTACAGTATATTTATCTGGAGTTACCTAACTTACATTGTTTTCAAGTCTTCATTTAAGTGCTCAGTTTGTCCATCTTGACTTCACCTGCGCCAAGCTGCCTATTTGGCTGAATCCTCCTATTTGGTGCTTTTTCTGGCAGGCATCAGTTTCCCAGTGAAATTATTATGCTCTGACCAGCACTGTGATGACTGGAAGGAGTCACACGTATTTCGAGAAATTTCATTAGAAGAAGGAGCGGCGCTTGATAATTAGTTCTGCTGTGTAAAAGATACCTCCCCATTTGACATCTCAGATGTTGTGGTGGGGAAACATGCTTAACATTGCTGTCAGTACACCGGGATGCTGTTACATCGCGGTCTTTACAATGGCCGCGATGTAACCACGCTATGCCATTACAACGCAAGACTTTACATCGACTTGCGCTAGATGGCGTGCTAACATTACAAACAGTGTAGTTCACTATCCAAACACCTCTCCTGCTGTTTAGTGGACTGGAGTTGGGATAGTAAATTGCACTTTTCTAATGTTAGTACGCCATTTAGCGCAAGTCGATGTAAAGACTTGCGTTGTAATGGCATAGCTTGTTTTGTATACTTTGTGATTGTGTCTATTGGAAAGCGCTCTGATATCTGCAAGCATCTTGTCAGCGCTATATAAAACCTTCTAAATAAATAGCGTGGTAACATCGCAGTCGTTGTAGCGACCGCGATGTAACGGCACACGTTGTACTGACTCGCGTTGTATCGTCATACATCCGTCGTAGTTTGGTGCTTATCCCTATCCCTTTCAAGGCAAGTGTCACAGAGCATGATCTGAGATGTCTGTACCCTGCCCCCCATTCCAGTCTACAGGAATGTCATGTCCATTCTTGAATATTATTGGGGCATGTGTAAAAAGTATCTATATCTATTTCTTTTTCATGCATCATGCGCCGGGTATCTGCCAGTCACAAATCTCTAAAGGCACCTACCATGTCTGCTGGTGACAATTTGCGAAAGAAAGAATACCGGTGCCTGAACCGCCACTCAGAAGTCATCGGCTAGTGCAATTAAATAGTGATGTGCCGAATACTAAGGGTGATAGTGTTTAATCCACTATCAGACACCTTCTTCTTCTTCTCAGGTTCCCGCTTTCTCCCTGTGTAACGATTTTGCCGTCTTACTCTTCCTCCATCTTTCCGATCTCTGTGTTGTTCCTTTTCTTGCACTAGGCAAATATCTGGTGCAGGAAATTAAGTGGTGGCCCCCAAAAATGAGTGCCGGTGGCCCCACCAGCAACCACTGGCTCAAATTAAGCACTAGCGGACAGGTACACCACTGACCAATGCCCTCCCCTACATCTATCCAAGTGTTTATTTGTACAGACGCTGCAGTCTCCTCCTATTATAACTTCATCTTCTAAGAACCCCTTCAACTATCTTGATGTGGTTTGGATGAATTTATCTTGTTCCTGGTTTGGGGCATATATTAATGCTAGTCTACGTTCCTCCATCCCTACTCTTCTTTTGACAAAGACTTATCCCTGCTTATCAATACAAATTTCCTAGGTGGTTGCTCAGAACGTGTTTCTCAGCAAAATTGCAGCTCCATGCGTCTTTGTATGGATCTTTGTTTTGAAGTGGCACAATTTAGATCTCCCTGATTTCCCCTTCTTTCAATGGCTTTCCTAAAGGAAAATACCTTTGACTTTTAACACCATTTCAAACTGTGTACTACTTGGACAAAAGGACCTAAGGACTGTTCTTTAGGTTGGGCATATGGTGGTGGGGGGGGGGGGGGGTCCAATCTCCAGAGTTCCCTGTAGGGGGCTGCTCTGGACAAGACCACATTGTACATGCAGTGGCACTAGTTGAAATGAAATGAAATGAAAAGAGAATTTATAAAGCGCTAACTGCCACTCCTAACGGAGTCTCCTGGCGCTAACTGCAGCATACAACCAGGGGTGTAGCTACCATTGCTGCAAATGGTGCAGTTGCACCGGGCCCAGATCCCGAGGGGCCAGTTGAACCCTGTTAAATGCTGTATTTTACTACCATATAAACATACAATTTGACCCCCACACCTGTAGTTTGAGCTTGTTATTTAGAGAAAACAATAATCGGGACTATTTCTGATTACGTAGGCTTATTTATTCTGGCCCTTGCTTTTTTTTCTTTTGGTTGTTTCAAATCAAGAATTTGGATATGTACGAGAAAAACACTACACAAATAATCATTAATCAAAATATGACAATTCTGCATTATTTACAAATACATTAAGTCATACAATACAAAAAACATTCAGATGTCTACAAAATGTTTGCACATTATTTACAGTGATGATGTATCTTGAGATAGTGAAAAACAGAAAAAATTATTTATAGTGATAACACGTATCGAATAGTGAAACAAGATGATGATTCTTTTGAAAGAATCTACAAGAAGGCTGGTAGATATAAATATATTAATATTATATCACAATCATTCCGTTGTGTTTTTTAGGGGGGCCTTCTTACTGCCGACGCGTTTCAACCGGTTAAATGAATCAACACTGTCTCATCAGGGCATTTTCACTTTGTTCCTTGCTCTGAAAGAATTTTTGTGCAAAAAAGGAAAAAAGAGAAAAACGTCTTATTTGTGTTCTATTCTTTCAAAACCATTTGCCCATTTCTAACGGGTGTCAGAGACACTAGTGTACCTTATGCACGAGTGTAGCTGGATCCAGGAGGTTCAACAGCTCCCTTTTCTTATTTTATGTCGATGAAAACTCTGTAAAAAGAGTGTTATTCCAGTCAAGAAGCTGGCTTAGAGAGGGTGCCTGCACTGATTATTTAGTACATATCTGTTTGTTACCTGTGAACAGCGCCGTGTGGCTTGGCATGAAGTTCTTATTGTTCTTTATGTCTTTGGGTCTGTGGCCTGCGTGATTGTTACTTTGCGTGCCTGGGCGCCCCTGCGTGAAAGGTCAAAAAGGCCCTTTCCTTGCTTGCACCAGGGCCCATGAAAAAAACGTGCTACACTGCTTCATTTGATCTGGTGTTGGCGCACTTGATCAGGAGCCAGTTCATGGTACAATCTGCCAGCTAGCAAACTGGCCTTGCCATAAGTTGCTTTCACTGGACTCCAGCCAGGTCCCGCTCAATGCCAACACTGATGCCACCAGAGGAGCCCTCTTTGATTAGCAGACGGTAGAAAGATGCAGTCACATTGTCTCTGTCCTTAACCCCCATCTCTGCACCCAGTTGACAAAAGGCCATTGATTGCTGCAACAAACAGCAACCATTGCAAGTGCAGACCTCCAGGTACAAAGGGGGAATTCTTGTTGGTTGGCATGACTACCAGAGCATGTGGGCGTTGTGGGGGCACAGAACCGACCGTGTACAGAATCCTGAAAGAAAAGCTGTAATTGAAATAAATACAGAGCAGGAAGGTCTGACTTTTAACGCAATATGTAGACTTTGGTGGGAGGCATTGTGTATTCATTCTGCTTAGTCTGAGACTTTGCTCGTGGCAAAGGGACAAAGGGCAAAGGGCAAAGGGCAAAGGGGGCGCTGTTTGTCTTATTTTTATTAAATTAATAAAGTTGAATTTTGCCATATGAACAAGCACTGACAAAGGCTACGTGTTTAATATTTGCACAACGTGCTATTGGCTTTCGGATATGCGCATTTGCACACGGGGGAGAACATGCACACGAAAAAACACGAAAAAAGGATACTATAGAAAAACGGGTCACTTTCCATTCTGTAGCATCTGTTTTTCAGATTTTTGTTATCAGTGCTCGATTCTCGGTGCTGCCACAATGCTAACCAACTAATTATAAACATGACGTCGACCCTGGAATGGTAAAGCCGTAAGAGTATGTAGAATACCATTCAAAAATGGCCACCTTGTTTATAATCAGTTCGTGAGCAGTGCGGCAGAACTGGGCGGTGGGTTGACAAAAGCATCTGAAAGCTATGGTGGTCTTTTATGTCTTCTACAGATAGTAGTAAAGTGCGAATGACTTGCTGCCAACAGCACACATGATTTACTGCTGCCTGGCAACCTGTGGAGCCAGTAAAGTGGTCTAGAGAACTCCTCTTTTATTACAACACCAAGCAGTTGGTGCCGTGTGTTATAATAAAGTTATCCCTTCTTTGCAGCTTACCTTACAGGTTTCCGCTGTGGTTTCTACATCATTTTTGATAGTTGGAGGATTCCAATAACTGCCCTGAGGAAGCCCCATTGGTGCGAAACGCGTTGGCTGTATTTTTTGCTGCTTTGTTCAATCATCTTACGCCATGAATGATGCAAGAATCCATTAAACGGAACATATCTCACATTATTGAAGAGTCTGGATTGAGTCAAGTATTGTGCATTTTTGTAATATATTATGTTGCCTCTCTGTGTGCTTTAAAATACATTGAAGGGGTACAAGACTTTTCTTGGAAGTGCACAGAACCATTTTGGAAGAAAAGTGCACAGAGCATTTTAGAAGTCGCACAGGCAATGGTTGTCCCTCTGGGAGATATTAAACTTCAAGAGCATAAACCAGGACTAATGTACCTAGCAAAATATCTATCTGGCAATGTACAGATCCGAGGACAATAAATCTAAGCTGAAGACGTGGTAAACAAAGTATGCATTAAGTAAAGTATTAAATTAAATCCCAGGGTTCGAAGGTGTTGTGTCTTCCTGTGGGATAGCGTACGCTGGCCTCTTAACTATGGATGCCTCTGCCGAAACAAACACGCTCCCAGGGCACTATGCTCAGGGCTACTGGAATTATGTGGCAGTGAATGGCCAAATTAGGTGGCAGTGTTGGCAAAATATGAGGCAAGAAAAAGCAAGCTATGTGGCAAAATGCATCCCAACCTGTAGCACTATTTCGTTATGTCATCCTTTTAACAGCAATTAAGATTCACAGGGCAAAGTTGCACCTCATTTATAACACCTGAATACATAATTCAGCAGCAGAAAAAAACCCACCTTACCTAACCATTTGCAAAGGGGGTTGCCACTGCATGGAACCTCACGTGGTACATTTTTCTTCCATAACAGTTGACCCGTTTGATATCGAAACAACATCTTTTTGGGTGAAATCCTCAAGTTATGGAGCAGATGTTACATCATGTGCAAAATGCGGCAAATCAATATTTATAAGGAAAACATCTAACCCACAATAATACCATATAATTACAGTGGTCCTGACAATAGTTCATAAATACTTGCGAAATTATTAAGACGTGGCCACTCACGTGGGCTTATATAATTGCACTGCACCGGAAGTCTCCAAAAATAAATTGGTGGATTAGCATAGGTCGAGCACTGATGTTGTAGGAAGTTATGTCAGAGGAAGGGACGCAACAGGCGCATCATACCAAGTGTAAACTGGTTAGACCTTCTATGTGTGGGCTGAGGTGCAGAGCGTCAGGACACTCCGTGGAGCAACAGAGCGCATTATAAATGCCCATTCATTCATTCTAACTGTGCTGGGTTTATTTTGCAGGCAGATGTCGAACAAACTTTGCTGTATGTAGGTTTCAGCGTTAATGTGTTTCAATTCTGTTGATGGCTTACAATCTGATTCAAAGTACAAAAGGGCATTCCCAGCCAATCAAGAGTCATTACCATCTCCTTACTCAATGAAAGTGAAATGATGGTCGGTTACCCCTAATGCTAACACTTAAGAGGCCTAAAGACAACCAACCTCCTCATGGATCCTGCTACCTATCCCTCAGGCTAGGAGATGGAAGTATTCCCGGATAAATAGACCTTGCAGATTACCGAATCTACTGAATCTACCTTTGAAAACAGTAAGGCTGACAGAGATCTATTTTAAAACTGGTGATCAGAAGGAGACAAGTCAGTCCATGGTGACCCCGGTAGGTCACAGCATGTGGCAGATGCAAGCTTGGCTGCGTCAATGTACTCGGTTGTGCTGTCATCCCATGTGCACCCACTATTCACACCACATGTCTTCACATCATTTAATGAGCAATTGGGGTAATTGTGGATGGTGCATATGTCCAGCTACCTGGTTGAGACGAAAGAAAATGGTGGCCTTCAATGCTCTTATTCCCTTCTTCTCTATATGGGCAATGGAATCCATAACATTTTGCTCACAGTGGCAGTGCTCTACCTCCATGTTGCCTTAGTCCATGCTTTGGTGGTTCCAGTGCTTCATTTGAGCCGGTAGCTGCAGGTGGGGCCCATCAGCACTCACTTTTCGGGATCTGTGCAGCATTGTGATTGGTCTGAGTGCCATGGTTCAGTGCTCAGCTGGGAAATGGGAGCCTGGGCATGTTCTCCACCCAGGCTGTTATGCAGTCTGGGTGGTGAACATGCTAAGTGCCCATGAAAGCTTGCCCAGCCCGAGATGGCTGGTCAAAATTTCATGCGCACTTAGGGAGTGCAAACCACTCCCCCCCCCCCCCCCCCCCCCCCCCCTTGCTCTGTAAGCAGAGCAGTCCTGCCTCGGCCGCAACAGGAAAAGATGTAATGATAATAACATTGAGTTATTTTCATTTAATTTTTCCTTACACTGCTGAAAAGCAGTGGGGCATCACTCCTCCGCCTTAGGGGAGGAGCCCCCCTGCACCCAAAATGCTTCAAGGTAGACAATATCTTGGTAAGTTGTTCGCATCAACAAGGTTTTTCTCCTTTCTTATGAGTAGGAAGTTAATCTGTATGTGAAAAAAATCTCTTATCCTGCTCCTGGGTATTGCTCAATATATGAACAGGTGCCGAGAGGTTGCTCAATTCCACCAATGTGCATGATTTTTTTTAATAAGTATGTCGTATCCACTATATTTTGACTCTCAGCTCCATTGTTAGCTTGCTCCTCCAGTCTCTCCTGCCCATCCTCCTTCGTCAGCTTGCTGCCTCAACTCCTCTCAACGGCTGGTCGTTGTTTGTTTTCTGCCCCAGCCCCTTCTTCCAACTGTCTGTTGTCAGCTTGCTCCCTAGCTCGCCTCCCAGCCCTCCGTTGTCAGATTGTTGCCCCTGCCCCTCTCGTCTGCCTTCCATTCTTAGAGTGCGCCCTCAGTACCTACTTCCGGGATTCTGTGGTCTGCTTGCTTCCCCAGCCCCTCCCACCTGCCCTCTGTGGTCCGCTTGCTTTCCTGTCCCTTCCATCCCATCCTCCATTGTCAGCTTCCCTCTCCAGCCCCTCCTGCTGGCCCTCCATTGTCCGCTTACTTCCCCAGCCCCTCCTGCTGGCCCTCCATTGTCAGCTTCCCTCTCCAGCCCCTCCTGTCCACCCTCCGTTATACAGCACGGCAAAAAATAATTGCCTATACCTCTCACAAGTAAGACCTTCTATCTTTGCCAATGCTTGTTTTTATTGCTGTAAGGATTGACATTTTAGGATGAGGGAAATCAACAACCATAGCAAAGGGCAATCAATATTGTAAGCATAATACAGCAAAGCATGGTTTTTGGATGAGGCTCTTTTTCATTCTTAGCACAACTGTTCTTGTTTTTGTCTCAAGATGAGGGCAATCTTGTGCAAAGCCAATTGGTCTGGCTTGTAACTGAAATGTCTGACTGCTCCTCTCCGCGAGTTACTCATTCATCCAACTACCCATTCACTCATGCATCAATTAATTAATTGACTCATTCTTGCATTCACCCATTCACTCTTCCATAATATCACAGACACAAACTTTCCAAGAGGTAGTTCCAATGATTGGCCAGACCTTCAGGCTTTGTTGCTAATTTGTGAGGTGTGAGGGTGCTGTAGTGTGTGATTGCTAGCCTGTGAGGGGAATGATAGTGCTTCCAGAAGAATGTGACCTCTGGTTTGTACGAAGCATGAGAGCGCTTTCTCTAAAGTGCTGGATTGCTAGTCTACGAGGCTTATGACAATGCTGTCAGTCAGGGCCGGCACTAGGCATGGGCAGCGTTGGCAGCTGCCCAGGGCCCCGTGCCTGCTCGCAGCCGTGGGGCCTCGAAACTTTACAGACTGCACACTTTTGAGGCCCAGGGGGCCCCCTAAGAGTTTATATTTTTTCTTTGAACAATCTCCCCTGCAGGCCTGTCTTTCTGGGCCTAATGGCTGCAACTACACGTTAATGACAGCAATTAGACAGTTTATTGAAGAGCCCTTGCCTTTGAAGGTTGCCCTGCCCCTGTATCAATGAAAAGCAGAATATCCTAATGGGCGCAGAACAAAAGGGAGAACAGGCATCACATTGGAAACTGCTCACCTAGGACAAGTGGAAAGAGAGCAGAGAGGGGGATTAAAGGGTTAAGACACACTGAATAGAGTGCGGGGAGGGGGGAGCAGATAGGTGTGCCTATGGCAGTGAGACAAGAGGTGCACGCAGAGGAGCAGAATCAGCATGTAAAAGTGGACACAGCAGGGTTTAAAGTCTGCTGGGTCACTCAAGTCTCAGATCCGGTAATGAATTAAAATGGACATTCAAAAGGGGCCCTATATTCATGTCCTTAAGTTTGCCCGCAAAAACATTGATCCAGTGTCTGCACAATGAATGAAAGTTCTGAAAAGCAGGCGATGAGACGGGCCCGCTGTCCATTTTCACCCTCACCCTCAGAGTGAAAAAGCAAATCTCAACTCTGCAGCAGTGCCACCCTCCGCTACCTTCAATGAAACTTCAAAGAGACTTGTTATAGTTCTTACACAGTCTCATCATGTCAGAACTGTGGCGTTTTCAAGATCATATACAAGGAAGCCGTAGACGTTCCCTATTCATCTTATGCATCTAATAACCACTGACAAAGCCAATAGTCCTGGCTTGTTGTAGGTGTAATTTTACTTGTTGCAATTTTTTTCTGGAGGCAATGACAGAGGCAGCAAAATACCAGTGGGGCGGCGCACTACGATAAACACAGATTTATATAGTTTACATGTTAGTAAGCCACACCCTAAATTACATCAGCAATGCCCCTTTGAAAGACACCCCCAGTTTTTTTTTCATCCCACTTAAAGCCCTTTTGTCAGGTCAGTAGGTAGGCTGTTTTTTTGTCTAGTTGTTGACCTGCTTTATGGTCAGGTGAGCTGGTTTTTGCTATTGATTTTTATGATATTAAAGCAAACATTGCCTGCACCAAACTCATATCAGTGCAGTCTTCCATACCTTACAAAAAGCTTACACAAACATGGGACACTTTTCTAGGTAACTAACTCACTAATAGGGGCCCCTTTTATTTTGGTACCGGGCCTATTTTCTTTCCCATTCTGATACTGCATGTTTGGCATGGCCACTGGAATTATGCGATTGTGCGGCAGCGTCTACTTCTGCATAATTATGCATTTGACGCATCTGCCACATAATCCATCATCTGCTACCAAATCTACAGGTTTTAACAACAAAATTGCTTTCTATCTCTAATGGTTCAAAAGTTACTAAAAATGCAGCAACACGTCTTGCTGTGTGTGGGAAGGCCCATGGAAAAGCTGGAATAGTCAACTTTCTGTTTTCCACTGCTAAATTTTGGATGTTAAATTGGTGCCCAAACAGTGTTACCAAGTTTAAAAATGGCATAAAAATGAAGTAATACTATATCAAAATGTGTCGGATTATGCTGCATAATTTCCCTTTTCTTGCCACATAATTTACTCACCCTGCCACATAATTTAGCCCTCTCCTGCCGCATAATTACTGTGGTCCTTATGTTAGGGTAATCCATGGCAGTGATTTTGTTCTTGTTTATATTTCACATGCTTTACTTAATCTTGCATTCCCCAAGTGTGCTTGCTATTTCCAGCATGTGTATTTCTGAATTTCATTTCACAGCATATTACTCTTGGATGTTGCACCCTTTGTACTGAGTCGCCTCCATGGGTTTATAACAGGCTACAAATGATCACTTTAGAGTTGAGGATGCAGGCAGTACAACTTGCACACTGTGCCTGTCTGTGGGTCAAAAAGGTGTTCAGATTACAGGATCATGCAAAATATGTCCTCTCTGCAGAGTACAAAGAGCAATGGTCCTGCATTTCAGTTGTGATTCTATGCAAATGTGTGTGAAGGAGCTACTTATTGGTCAAAACAACAAGGTGAAAGTAAAATAATTTATTGTTGTTACACATTTAGCTTAAACAGCTAAAAACCATGGACAAAACCCAGTTGCGGTCAGCATGAGTCGCAGGTGTGGAGGTCACAGGGGGTTGGTTTAATTTTAATTATAAAAAATAAAAATAAAACTTTCCTTAGCCGACCCGATCCAATCCCACGTCGTCTCTGCTTAGCGGCTTCACATGTTCCTATTCTGCCCCTGGCCCCTCATATCTTAGGACCGCCCCCTACTGTCAGTAGTTCGATGCAGCTAATCTGTGAGTACGTACTTAAATATAATGCAAACATGCATGTGGACTGATTTTTATTTTTATTTTACCACTAGGAAAGCACTTTTCTCCAGAGAGAAACTTCCTCCTCAGTTCCCTCAACAATTTTTAGGGTGTTTCCGCTTCTGAAAACAAATGTACTACTCCCTTTAACATCATGCGTGCGGTGCAGATTTCCGGGTTGCGCTGAAGTTTGCAAAAACCCGCGGTTCATGACGAGCTCAGCTCGTCATGAGCGTACGAGAGGTGTACCTCATGACGAGCTGGGCTCGTCTGAGCGTCGAAGGGGTTAACAAGAGTAAGTCCAAGATAATGTTCAAGGGGTGAATCTATCTGTAAAATATTTCTGAATACCCACAAATGTGCAAGGTGGTGGGCATTCACCCCCTTTTGCACCTTTCCCTCTCCTGGAATACCCATAACATAGTTCACTGCGAAGATGTAGCCACACTTGAAGTTGTACAGGGCTGGGGGGCATAGGAGGGATGCTCAAGAAAATGTCCGCTCTTTAGCTTCATCCGTGGTGGCTTTCAACATCATTCTGCTAGGGCAGTAGGAATATCTTCTCTACTAAAGTGAATGCAGATATTTCAGGGGTATATTTATCACATTTTCTTGCAACTCAATGTAGCAAGCCAGCTTGCTGCGCTGCGTTGCGTCACAGGAAGAGGACAGGAAAGCGCTGTATTTAACATTATACAGCATGTTCCTGCTCTCGGCCTGTGCAGGCGCAGAAACTGCTTCATAGTGCCAACACTGGCACCCTTGCACCATGGTGTAAGGTCGCCAGCATTAGAGGCAGGATTGTTGATGTGCAGAAGGGGACACCTTCCTGCACAAGGACAATCCTTTGAGGATTTGTCCTCTTTCTATATGTGCTCAGAATGCAGCACATGCAGAAAGAGGAAAAAACGAGGAGAAATATGCATATTTCCCCTTGTTACGCCCCCCCCCACGGTAGCGTACCATTTTGACACATTCCAGGGCCGCACTGGCCATAGCGGGCACCGGGCGTTTCCCCGGTAGGCCGGTTTCGTACCTGCGGGGTCCGTTTTTGTTGCTGGGGGCCGGTTTTGCAGCACTGCTGCCAAATTGGGCCCCTTGTAACAAAAGTGTAGCAGCAGTGCAGTAGCAGTGTTCCAGCCCTGGCAATTACGTCCGACCCCCTTAAGTTCGACCACTCACCCTCACGCCCTCCGAGGGGCTGGTTGGACGTAATTGCCAGCGCTGGTTTGCGATTCCAGTCAAGCCCTGACGCATTCCCAGGTCTACCACTAATGATACATTTTGGAATGTACCAAAATCCCTGGGTGGATGCGTTTGAACGCCCATGCTTCACCTATGGAACACTTTCCTGGAGCAGAGTTACGCAGGGCAGCATCTTGCACGGTGCTGCGTTACTGCACATTTTTCAAGCCACACAGGGCCACCACGCAAGATGGTCTTGCATGACTTCATAAATGTAATTCTAGATTTTGTGTCGCCTTTGCACCCAATTGCATGGTGCAAGGGCAACACAAAAACCATGATAAATATGCCCCCCAATCTTTCCTGTGCCCGTGCGTCCCTCTGAGCAATTGAGCTGAGTGGGACAGGATCCTCAGAGACTAAGCAGCCATTTTATTGCTTTCTAATAGCTCACTTAATAACGTTTATTGAGATGCTTCATATGCAGCCTTAGCGTGGACATCTTGTCAGCCCCCCACAAGCAGCATTGTAGCAGACATTCATTTCCTGTGGCATTCCTAGCTCCAGAAGTATTAACTGGCATGTTCTAAATCCCTCTATTTCATTCTAAATCGTCTGTTTTGACGTGAAGGTATTTTTGGTTGTATGATATTACAACGAACTCCGTTGTAACGCATGCCTTTACCACGCATGCGTTACAACGGAACACTATTGTCACGCTTTTCCTTCTCCACGTTTTTTCCGTGGTGACGTCATACGTTAAAAAAAAAACGGCCGTTTCCTTCCCCTGCGCCGCCGATTTCCTGCACATCTTCTTTACAGGTTAGTGTTTTTTTTGGGGGGGGGCTAGCCCCCCCAAACCCCCCCTTTTTTATTTGTAGCCTTTACCACACATGCCTTTACTACGTACTGCGTAGTAAAAGTATGCGTGGTAAAGGCTGTCGTTGTAACCACGCATGCGTTGTAATGCATGCGTGGTTATGGTTTTAGTTGAAACGGCCTCGTTGTAGTGGCCGTTTCCCGGTATTTTTGTGCTGTTCTGCTGGAGCTATTTTGAGGAAGCTCTTGTGATTGCAGTTCTCTAGTTTTTGACGGCTATTGATTGTGTTGGCAGGCGCTGCCCTCGAGTGTTTGTGCATCATTTTAATGTCTCGGTTGCCATCCTCTGTACCGGAAGCCCCGTCCGAAGCTGTATCCTCGCATGCAAATGCCAAGCGCTCGGATGTGCCAACCCTGAATGTTGCTGAAGGATTGTCCTCCTCAGCCTGGCTGAAACCACAACATCGGGGTGTCAGGTTTTACATGGAGATAGATCCCAACCCTGGATTCTTTCAACAGAAGAATAACTAGGGGTATGTGAAAGTCGCTTAGTTTCCTTTTGCTCAATTATATGAAATTTCAGGGGAAAGAGCACATCTGGCAATCTGGACAGTATTTTTGTGGGAAATGCATCTTTGCATCAATTTTGGACACGAAGATGAACTTTACGCAAAATAAATAGTACAAAAAACACAAGTCGCGGAACAAGAGCCACTCGCCCATTTCCGGTGCTCTCATGATAGGAATGTCGCCTTCTCGCGACCCCCCCAACTACGCCAAGTGACATAAGGATACAATTTCACATAATTCCACATACAAAGCACAAAACAAAATTCTGGAAATTACTCAGTGTGCTGTCAGTGTTCACCCTATGTTTAGTGACATCGACGTGGTGCTGTGCGTGTCTGGTCACTCTGTTTTAATGACAAGAGGTTGTAAATGTGCTGTGTGTTTGGACTCCTCTGTTTAGTGACAGCTGGGTGGAGATATGCTGAGAGTGTATGTCCCCCTTCATTTTAATTGCAACACGGCGATGATAGCTATGTTGTCAGTGTCCAGGTTAATCTGTTTTGTGACAGCGCCTAGACGCCCTCGGGCATTCGAGCACTATATACAGGGGCGTAGGAGACACTAAATTTCTGGGAGGTACGGGGACAACCTTGTGGACTTTCCAACGTCCCTATACAAATCGCCCGTTGCATGAGACTGTACGCCCCTGTAAACGAATGTAATCGGATAGTTTTGAAGAAAAATATTGAGAAAGGAAGGAATATAGTCACAGTATGCTTTATTGTTATTTGCATTCATAAAGTAATTAGACCAAAAGTGGAAAAATCATGTCTATTGTTTATAGTAATACCCCTAGTTCACTCAGTTTTGTGATCTGCATGGTACATGTTCTTTGCAGCAGACACATTAACCCTCCGCGCTACTTTACGATGAGCCAAAACTTTCACTAGACAACATTTCGAACTCTCACTAGTAGGAACATTAATCACTAGAGTTATCTTGACATGTTGCCTGAAAACTGCCTGATGCACAAGGAAGTTAATTTGCTTTTAAACCAAAAATTATTTTTAAACTCTGTGTCCCTCACCAAAGTCAAGCTCCCAGCAATGGGGTAGCACAAGCATTTCCTGAAATGGGGTTAGACCTAACCTTATAGCCATTATATAAGGAAAAATATCCAAGTAATTGGTGGGGTGGGATACTTCCCCCAGACTGCAGCAAGCAACACTATTTACCAGATTTCTTGTAGAAGATTTAAGGGAGAGTTGACTTTTTCTCTGAGAATGTTTTTAAATTTGTGGGATCAAATTTCTAAAATGTGGCAGACCCTTATGGGGATTCATAAAATATTCCAGTACTTTCAAGGCGGCCTGGCTTTTTTAGGAGTAAATCTGAGTTTTTTCAAATGTCTTATGTCAGAAATAACTTCCACTATGCCAAGGTCCTAATTTTTTCATTGGCGAGCCCCATATGCCAATGAGTACATTCATTATGACAGTGCCAAAACGTTACCATGGATACTGCAGCATAGTCTTGGGTACCTCTAAAAATCCCTCTGCAGGTATAGCATGCATACACTCACACTTACACACACATTCTCTCACACACTTTCTCACTATATCTCTTGCACTCTTGTACCTTTGTACTCTGTCACACTCACTCACACACACACACTGCCACTCACACTTCAATTAGTAAATTTGCTTTTATTATGTTAGAACAGCTTGCCCTGCTGCTACTGCTTTACCTGCCTTACTTACCCTTTAGGGAAACTTAATGAAAACAGAGTCTCTATACATTATTCAAAATAGTAATATATTGCTTTGTCAATGTTTGTTACAAGTATGATATGAATGAAAAATGCACTTCTTTAAAATAGCTCTGCAGGGCTTAAATTTGGTTTCACTTGTGGATCAAGCAGTTACAGTATTAACATGTAGTATCACAGCATCCAACTGACCTAATGAAATGCTTGACTTCTTCAACAACCATGGATTTGATCCAGTAACACTTTACATTTTTGTTTTTTTTGAGACCCAACTTGCAATGTAAAAACAAACCTACATGTCTCGGGATGAAGCATTGTAGTAAATGGAAAGCCAGGAATGGCTAAAGCTGTCACACTTTTTTCAATCCAGCACCATACCCCATAGCCTCCGCCCTAGTATCATTCCTTGTGCCATCCCACATTGTCTGTCCACTCTCTGCTCTTGCACCAGCCCCTTTGTTGCAGATGGAATTAATTAGGCATGTAGTACCACGGAAAGAGCAGGTATTCTTAAGGGTGTCTTTGTAGAAATATTTGTAGATTCATGAGAGTTGTAGAATTTTGTATATGTGTAGAGTTAGAGGTGTGGTCATGTAAGTGCTGGGTGATGGTGAATAGTGTGAGTGAATGTAGCATGAGTGGCGAGAGTGTAGGGTGAAGAATTTGCCAATGTGAGTGTCAGGTGAGCTGCATGCATGCAATGTGAGAGGAGGGCCCATGTGAGTGTAGGGTGGGAGGAGTGAGTGCAGTGATGGGAGCAAATGCACGGTGGTGTGAGTACAGGATGATTGGTGTGCCTGTGTGTGGTGCAGGGTGAGCGGCAAGAGTGAAGGGTGATTTGTGAGAGTGTCTGGTGAGTGCATTGTGAGGGAAGTTAGTGCAGAGTAAGGGGCAGATTTATGATGCCCTTGCGCCGCAATTGCGTCACGTAATGTGACGCAACGGCAGCGCAAACAATGCGCCCTATTTACAACGTGACGCATCTAGGAGATGCGTCACGTTGGAAATCCCTGCGCCATAAGGAGGCGTTCCTGCGCAGGGGGTGGGGGCGTTCCTGCGCAGGAACGCCTCCTAAAAGTGGCTGAGTGAAATCCATGAGATTTCACTCAGCCACTTTCTACGTCAATTCCTTACGCCTGCTTGAAGCAGGCGTAAGGGTGACGCACAATGCATGGAATAGGTGGCTCCTGTGCATTGCAGGAGTCATGTCGCACTTGCGACATGACTCCTGCAATGCGCCGCCCGTACGCCGAGAGATGCGTCACGCATCCTCACTTCCTTGCACCATGGTGCGCCGCATCATAAATGCGGCGCACCATGGGTGGCGGAGCAGTGGCGCACTGTGGCGCATGTTAACTGGCGCATCCCTGGGGATGCGCCAGTTAACATAAATCTGCCCCATAGTGTTGTGTTCCCGCAGACTATTGTCCCGGTGTGCAGGAAGTATTAACAGGGTGCCTTGATGAATGCAGGTTGAGAGGTTTGTCGTGTGAGTGCAGGGTGAGAGGAAGAAGTGCAGAGTAAGTGGTGTGACTCCAGGGTGAGTGCGGTGCTTGTTTGTGTGATATGAGTGCAGGGTGAGTGTTGTGCCCATGGGAGTCAAGATGTGAGTCAAAATGTCAGTGAAGATGTGTGTGAAGGGTGAGCTGTGTAAGTGACAGGAATGCCTATGTGAGTGCACAGTGAGCGATGTGACAGTGGAAGAGTAGGGTGAGAGGAGTGACTGCAGGGAAAGTGTTGTGACATATGATTTTGGGTGCGGGTGAAAGTGCAGAGTGGGAGAAATGAATGCTTAGTGAGAAATGTGCTTGCATGAGTGAGACTGCAAATTTAGCAGTGAGACTGATAGGTGATTGAAGTGGCACATGATTGCAGGATTAGTGGTGTGCTCATGTAAGTGCAGGGTGAAAAGCGTGAGTGGAGTGAGTGCAGTGCGATCACTGTAAATGCAGGGTGAAAGGTGTGTTCATGTGACCACAGGGTAAGTGGAGGGAGAACAGCTTGAGTTCATGGTGAGGGACATGAGTGCAGTGTGGTCGCTGTGAGTACAAGGTGAGTGGTGTGCTTGTGTGAGCGCAGGGTAAGAGGAGGATGAATGTGCGAGTAGACAGAAACAGCGTGAGTTCAGTGTGATGGCTGTGAGTGCAGGATGAGCAGTGAAAGTGACAAGTGAGTGGAGTGTCATGTGCATGCAGGGTAAGAGGTATGCCTATGTGGGTGCAGGGTAGGAGGAGGGTGAATGGCGTGAGTGCATGGTGAGCAGCGTGATCGCTGTGAGTGCAGGGTGAGTGTGAAAGTGAAGGGTGAGTGATGAGAATGAGGGGTGAGGTGTCTGAATGCAGGATGTATACCCAGACACCCGTAGTAACTCAGCATTGTATTGACGTGTGGGTTGTATACAGGGCCGGACTGAGAACAGAAGTCGGCCCTGGCAAACTGCTCAGCTGGCCCCCCCTGGGGTCAGGGGGAGTCTAGCTGAGCAGTTTGCGATGGCCAGTTTCGGCCGATTTTGTTACCGGGGGCCGACATTGCCGACCCCTGGTAACAAAAACGGCCCCCCAGGGGCCCAAAACCGACCCCCGCCCTAGCGGCCTACCGGGGAAACGCCCGGTGCCCGCTCTGGCCAATCCGGCCCTGGTTGTATATGCACAATATAGAGCCTGGCCACAGACTGAAGCCTTTTAGTTACATTTGTGCTAGTAGAAGTAGGGCCCACAAAAATATATTTGGTGTGGTAATTCATTTAGATTACAGTTACAAAGGTGCTACAACTGTGACAAAAAACTGTTCAGTTTGCGATTGCAAATTTTTCAGGAATCCCACGGCAATCATAGGTTACCAGGCTCCGATTTCATCAATGATAGGCTTTTATCACTGATGTCCTGGGGCTTTACCTTTCTGTTGGAAACAAAGTTAACTACCAAGAGAGAGAAAGAGGGGGTTGTGTGTGTGTGTGTGTGTGTGTGTGTGTGTGTGTGTGTTGGTGGGTGGGTGGGTGTGTGTGTGTGTTTTCAATAATTGTCAATCAAGGGTGTTTACTTAGAGGAAAAATCACTTTTTCTCAACATACAATTCAATACTGTACATAAATGCTAGAGGGCATTAATATGGCATGCAAATAGTAAGACCTTTTTTCCAGAAGCAGAGGGCAGCCAGTACTGACTTGTGCTATTTAAAAGGCACTGGCATCCGTGTACTCTTGCAGGAGGGAAAGGCTGGTGAGGTGTACTCTGTTGACCCCTCGTGGTTCCCTCTAGACCCTCCCCAATGGATAGTGATATAGAGTGATGTGTTCCAAAGTTATTGCTGCAATGCCTCGCTTTTGCACTGTACCTTGTTTCCGTCTTCGCAGCCCTCTGCAGGCCATGTCTGCTGTTTGCAAGCGAGGTTGAGAGCCATGCTGCTTTGAGTGGTGTGTCATCCACACAACACAAGGCAGTCCCACTCGGTGATTGTGCACTGACTTGGCCGAGACAGACTAGGTTTCTGGTGCGCATACTTGTGCCTCTGAAGGAAGGCTGCCATGGAACTCTGGTAGATGAAAAGGCTCTGCTTCACTGTATCTTATGATGATTGGGGGTTCTTCAGTGTGAGATATTGCTCAATCCCAAGCAGGTACCCAACACTCAAAGTGAAGGTCCCACCTTGCATCACAGAGGTGATCCAAATGGGGGTCAAAGCAACCACTGATCGCAGTAAGAAATCAGGGTTTATGGCCAGTTTTCTCAAGGTTTTTTGGTTTATTCTGTTAAGACTGACAAATGTTGTCAGACTTTCTGAACATCAAGCCTCCCTTTTGCATCCTGATACACTTCCACTGTCTGGGAAAACAACTTCACCCACGACTTGTGCACAGAAACATGCTTGGGGCGTCCAAATGGAACACATAGGCCTTCATCACTGCTTTGCATACACGTATACTGTATGTACTACAATAGTTACACACAACATATACTTGGACGGGATTAGGTGATTAAACAGGGTATAAATCTGTTTGCACACTGGAAAGACAATCTCAACCAGTGACAAAAAACTGATTTTGATTGAGTAAGTGAAAAAATCTATTTACAGAAGAGTGAAGTAAGACCTTTACATGAGAACTTCGCTTTTTTCTGCGCCAGCTCCCCTGTGCAGTGTACAGACCATGTGCCAAGGTTGGGATACTCCAGACTATGCTTAAAAAGGCTGCCCGGGGCTTGGCATACAGCAGGATTGAACTCTTAATGTTAAATGATGTCTGCACTCAGAATCACATGTTTAAGCTATCTTCCTCAGATATGGAGCGCTATGTATAATGTTGTTTCTTGCTACAGCCTACATTCTCTGACTAATTGCTAACTCAGAAAGCCTTCTCCCACAATGTTCCTCAACCCTGCATGAAATATTGACATTAAATATTCTGGCTTGATTCCTCTCCTTTCTTTTTCCTGAGTGACCGTCTTCTAGCCTTGCATCCTCTGCATACCTTCTATTTCTGAGAATAGCCTCCACTGTCTCATGCCCGTCTGTCTCAATCCTTCTTATTGTAATTCAGCAATCGGCTGATACCTCATGTCATCAATTGTAACCTCTCCTCCTTAAGACCCTATCCCTGTAATGCAACATTAACTAATCTCTACCAGCCTATCTATCTCACCAACCATTCACCTGAAAGCACAGATCCCCCTCTAATGAGCACACCACCTGGTATTAATACATCACAAAATAAATGGAGTAAAAGCATTCACTTTTCCTTGAGAGCACAGTACTAATCACAATAACTAACAATAACCACTGTACTAACCACTAACCTTGTGTTCCAGAGTAGCATTCTACTTGTCGTAAAGCACTCAAGCGCTACATAAATTCAATTACAGCTACTGGTACGTTGGCTTTTATTGGAGGGGGTAAGGGGCGGAATCACAGGATGAAATGATTTTGTGAGTACTCAGACGTCACAAACACTTCTGCTTCTGGGCACGTTTCAAGGGCACCAGTGTATCAAAACCTCACAACACAGCCTGAGAGTGCAGGTTGCAGAACTTTCCAGTCTCTGTTCCCAGCACCTAGCAAAGTGAATTGTCAGTCAGAGACTCCATACCGTGAAGCACAGAAGAGTTTTTTGTTATCCACTGGTAAGGGACCTCAGATTCTGCTTCCAGAGAAAGCCTGGCACATTGGCTAGTGGTTTCTGTCCCATACTTTTAGCAAGTCAGAAGACAAACTCAGCTCTGTGAGCTGTTTCAGACAGTCTCCGTCTTTGGTGTATTCCTTACAGCCATATTCCTTACAGCCATAGCCTTTGCTTCAGTGCCAGCAGGGGGGCAGGGTTATGTTGGGTGTTTCATATCAGGGAGGTTTCCTGTCAGAGGGGACCCAAAACTAAGGCTCAAAAGATGGAGAGGCTTCTCGATTCAATCAGGCCCGGACTGGCCGTAGCGGGCACCGGGCAATCCCCCGGTTGGCCGCAAGGGTGGGGGCCGTTTTTGGTCCCAAGGGGGCCGTTTTTGTTACAGGGACGTTTTTGCAGCATAGCTGCAAAATCGACCCTGTAACAAATTCGGCGGAAAAGCGGCCCTGGTAAAGAGCTCGGTGGCATCCCCCCCTCCCCCAGGGGGAGGAGGGGGGGCCGGCCGAGCACTTTGCCAGGGCCGGTTTTGGTTCCCAGTCCGGCCCTGGATTCAATTTCCCTCAACGTGCTGTTGGTAACACTGTTAGGGAAGAATGGAGCTGGAGGGGCAAAGGGTTTCTCAACACTACAAAAGGACCTTTGTCTCCTTCATTCCAATCCTTAGAGTCTGGCCCACCTCAAAGGCCTTCAGTAATGCATTGGAGAAACCTTTAATTGATAATGATGTTGAGGCTCTCTCCAACCACTACCTTATCCACTTCGCCAGTACAGGAAATCAAAATGGATCCCTGAGAGACCACAGTCTCCTGTAGCATTTAAACTCCACACACATCCTACTTGACATACATGAGCTGCACACTCATAAGTCATCCATGTCCAGGGTCCCAACAACCCAAGGCAATTTTGAGGATTACGTTCACAGGGGGAAACACGCACCTCTAAAAGGGAGACCCCCCCCAGAATTCCATCACTTGATTTCCTCGTCCATCTCAGCACATCGTCAGCAAAACGGCATCAGATCCAAATAACCCTCCACTCTGATGTCGTCATGCTGAGTGCCTCACTGCCTTTATTTTTTAATGTCTTCAAGCATCCTCTAGCATACCTTTGCATCATTGGTTGTCTGGAGGTGCTTCAGAACACAATTCCTGAGTTTCAATTGGAGAGCACAGTATGAATCGTCCTAGTAGGTGCTCCTTGCTTTCTTCTTAAAATCTACATTTACTATGGATTTGTAATCGCTCTTCAGAGTTTGGGGTGCCTGTACATCATCTTCATGGACAATGCTTTTTGTAACGGTCATCAACGGCAGCACAACACAAAAAAGCTCTTCACTCTAGAGACACCAAAATGATGGGTCTTATTTTATTAATTGTTAGAAGGCTTAAAACAGAGTAACAATCACATTTGATTGCAAACCTAATGTGAACAGTGCTTTACGTGCCAGTAGAGAGGAATGTGGAGCACTGCCTTATTGCCCTACGGAAATTACTAAACTTGTATATCTTATGAAAGCAGCTTCAGGTGTGACCTCCAATCCATTGGTCAGGAGCTCTCTCAACATGGCAGTGGATGCCAAAAGGGGAAATCAAAGGGTTCATTTACAACATTTTTTCTACTGTCCAGTCCCAACAGAGTTCTCCTTTTGCCTGTTTCCTCTGCTCTCTCCGAGGACCATACCCTGCTCACCAATGTTCAGTTTGAGGTGCCATTCTTTCCTCTCTCTGCTGTATCAGGTGGAAGATGGGACCTTCTCTCAGTTCTATGCCACAGTAGAGGAGCCTCCATACAACTTCATACATAGACTGCTGGCCTTGCACCCTTTCACCAGCCATCCCCCTCCATACGTTGCCTGCATTGAATCAGCAACATCCTTTACTTTGTTATGCTGAGTGCCATAGAAATAGTCTTCTGGTTTGCCACATGTTACAGGCACTCTTGCCAGCTCCAGATGCTGCAGCCCCTGCACTAGAAAACTGCAAAGCTGAAGAGGAGTTCAAGCATCAATTGGAAGTTGGTCACCACTGTGGTAAACTGCAAAAACATGGTTTCAGGTTCACATTTGCCTGGCTGCATCCTAAGAAAATTGTTGGTCAATAAAGTTTTCCCCTTTGAATTTACAAAATGCAAGCCTTGCTGGCAACAGATATCCGCTTCAGAACATATGTTGCACCTAACTGAAAGTAATCAAACTCGTTTCAATGAAGAATGTACTATTGTTGCAGAAGTTGTCAAGCCCCCCCCCCCCCCCCCTGGGTTTCCAAACTTTGAGACTGTAATGTCAAATTATTGGGGCATTGCCAGAGGTTCATTAGTCAGGGTATGAACTCCAAGCTGCAAATCCCAGAGAGAATGGCCGCACGTCCTTAAACTAGATAGTGTATAAGGCACTGAAAACCAACATAAAATGTGACACCGCTTTGCATGTGGAAGAGCAGGCACTTAAACGGCTAAACACTGATTTTGTGGCTAAGCAATAATGATCACAGTATACAAGTGCAACAAAAGCTTGTACATTTGTAAAACACTTCGAATTGCACTCAACGTTTAAAAATGAATGCCCCCATAGGAAAATAGTTATTCTGGTTTAAAATATTCCAACAAAGCAGTGTCAAAGCTCTGAAAATCCAACATTAAAGATTAAATTACAACAAAAAATAAAATTAAGCAACAATATATTCTCAACAAAAAGTTCTCTTGCGGACTCTGCAAACAACAAATTGTTGGTATTTTTCTTTTGGAAAGGTGGCATCCCTACTTGTGAGATGCCTTTTCATTAAATGCATTCTTCCTACTGTGAGAGTAAAAATAAAATACAAAGTAAGGAATAGAGAATAGGCAGAGTGGGGACACAGGGGGTTCTGGACTAAGTTAACAAAACAACAAAGCCTTCTTAGCCAGTTCCAAATGAATGTAAATGGTCTTTTAAAGACCTGTGAAAAAACTTGTGTGTAGCAGAGACAGAGGCAGACCCCAGACACTGTCCAGCTGAGCGCACAGCAACTCGAGCTGCAGCAGCCCTGGCCTGAGACACACGACGAGGGAGAGGAGGGTGGGGGGGGGGAGCGGGGTTAATCCCTTTTAGCCCTATCAGGCATGCAGCTGTTCACAGGTAACTTGAGGCAGGTCACAAGTCAAGTGCAGGGCCATTATGCGCTTTCGCGTGCTAATGGCCCTGCGAATCAACGAAGGGAGAGGGGGAATTCATTTGTCCCCTCACCCTTGTCCCCCGTGTTCCCCCACTCCAAAATCTGGGGGGGGGATATGTCCCCCGCGTCCCCACACTTCCTACGCCCATGACTATATACATTTTAAATTAATTCATTCATTCATCTGCTGCCAGCGTCTGGAACAGTTTGTTTGAAAGACAACAGGTTGGTGATGTGCTGTCAATGGTCGGGCGCCTCATTTTAGTGACAGCAGGGTGGAGATGTGCTGCGAGTGTCTGTCCCCTTCTGTTTTAATGACAAAAGGTTGGTGATGTGCTGTCAATGGTCGAGCGCCTCATTTTAGTGTCAGCAGGGTGGAGATGTGCTGGGAGTGTCTGTCCCCCTCTATTTTAATGACAACAGGTTGGTGATGTGCTGTCAATGGTCGGGCGCCTCATTTTAGTGACAGCAGGGTGGAGATGTGCTGCGAGTGTCTGTCCCCCTCTATTTTAATGACAAAAGGTTGGTGATGTGCTGTCAATGGTCGAGCACCTCTTTTTAGTGACAGCAGGGTGGAGATGTGCTGGGAGTGTCTGTCCCCCTCTATTTTAATGACAACAGGTTGGTGATGTGCTGTCAATGGTCGAGCGCCTCATTTTAGTGACAGCAGGGTGGAGATGTGCTGCGAGTGTCTGTCCCCCTCTATTTTAATGACAAAAGGTTGGTGATGTGCTGTCAATGGTCGAGCGCCTCTTTTTAGTGACAGCAGGGTGGAGATGTGCTGCGAGTGTCTCTCCCCCTCTATTTTAATGACAAAAGGTTGGTGATGTGCTGTCAATGGTCGAGCGCCTCTTTTTAGTGACAGCAGGGTGGAGATGTGCTGCAAGTGTCTGTCCCCCTCTATTTTAATGACAAAAGGTTGGTGATGTGCTGTCAATGGCCGAGCGCCTCTTTTTAGTGACAGCAGGGTGGAGATGTGCTGTGAGTGTCTGTCCCCCTCTATTTTAATGAGAACAGGTTGGTGATGTGCTGTCAATGGTCGAGCGCCTCCTTTTAGTGACAGCAGGGTGGAGATGTGCTGCGAGTGTCTGTCCCCCTCTATTTTAATGACAAAAGGTTGGTCATGTGCTGTCAATGGTCGAATGCCTCTTTTTATTGACAGCAGGGTGGAGATGTGCTGTGAGTGTCTGTCCCCCTCTATTTTAATGACAACAGGTTGGTGATGTGCTGTCAATGGTCGAATGCCTCTTTTTAGTGACAGCAGGGTGGAGATGTGCTGCGAGTGTCTGTCCCCCTCTATTTTAATGACAAAAGGTTGGTGATGTGCTGTCAATGGTCGAATGCCTCTTTTTAGTGACAGCAGGGTGGAGATGTGCTGCGAGTGTCTGTCCCCCTCTATATTAATGACAACAGGTTGGTGATGTGCTGTCAATGGTCGAGCGCCTCTTTTTAATGACAGCAGGGTGGAGATATGCTGCGAGCGTCTGTCCCCCTCTATTTTAATGACAACAGGTTGGTGATGTGCTGTCAATGGTCGGGCGCCTCATTTTAGTGACAGCAGGGTGGAGATGTGCTGCGAGTGTCTGTCCCCCTCTATTTTAATGACAAAAGGTTGGTGATGTGCTGTCAATGGTCAAATGCCTCTTTTTAGTGACAGCAGGGTGGAGATGTGCCGCGAGTGTCTGTACCCCTCTATTTTAATGACAACAGGTTGGTGATATGCTGTCAATGGTCGAGCGCCTCTTTTTAGTGACAGCAGGGTGGAGATGTGCTGCGAGTGTCTGTCCCCCTCTATTTTAATGACAACTTGTTGGTGATGTGCTGTCAATGGTCGAGCGCCTCTTTTTTTTTTTAAAGACCTTTATTATACCGTTCTGGACGCACACAGCATACAACCTACAACCCTTAGGGCCGGCAGCAACAATAATCAGTGTTGTGTATTATCAACTAATTAACACAGCCCGTTAGCCGACAATCCTGGGGTCCGGCGGCGTTGTGGATTGGTGTGCGTGTAGAACCTGCATGTTTACATCAGAGAACAATTAGTTCAATTTTCTTGTTTTAAGAAACATTCTAACTAAAAAGAACATATCAACAAAATAGAAATCAAAAGGCGTACACATCGGTCCGAGCACTTCACCCATCTATGTGTGACACATAATGTCTCTGGGTAAACTAGGTTTCTCACATCAATTTAGCTGACACATAGCACGCTTACATGTGGTCCCGTCACTCGGGTATCTCGGTGGACTAGGCCCCTGGATCCCCCCTCCCCCCATCGTGTTACTTGGCCTAACTGTATGACGGGGTCGCCGTGCCGACCCCCTCCACCCACTCACGTCTCACTCCCCCTCCTCCTCCTCTTCATCCGAAGTTAATGGCTCATCCTCCTGCAATGGGTCGCATATCTCCCCCCGGAATACGTTCCATTGGGTCCATATTTTTTCCATTTGCGCGGGCATGCCCTCGCTGTGTATACCGCCCTCTCCGCAATCATCACCCTATCCATATTCGAGCACCATTGTGTCAGTGAGGGGGCCTCCGCCGCACCCCATTTCTGTGCTATGTCTCATTTCGCTATGAGCATGCCTATCATGGACCACGTTTGGCCATGTTTTGTGAGGTCATTCGGTTCCCACACATTCAGTAGGCATTTGCGTGGTTCAGGGACAAGGGACAGCCCCTAGTGTCTGTGAAATGGTACGCGTTATTTGTCTCCAATATTCCATTATTCGAGGACTTTCCCAAATGGTATGCAGAAATGTACCCTCCTCCCCACAACCTCGTAGACAATAAGGATGTTGCGCCCGCTGTATCATGTGCAGGGTCGTTCTGGTGTAGTACACCCGGTGTAGGATCTTAAGCTGCACTAAACGGAATCTGGCTGATATGCCCACCTCATTCGGGGAAGCCTGTGCCTCGTTCCATTCGTTCTCATCCATATCCCCAACCTCCGCCATCCATTTCTCTTTCAGTTTTAATGTAGGGTCTGGCAAGTTGTTAATCAGCTTACGATAAGTAAGGGAGGTAGCCCCTTGTTGCATGAAGTCCGTAAGGAGGCGGTCCTCCAGTGGAGACGCCTCCGGGACCTCCGAGTCGGGTGGTATGACTGCTAGCAGGGTGTGTCGAATCTGCACATATCTATACAATTCTGTTTCTCCTAACTCGTATTGCTGTCTCAGCTGAGTAAAAGGTATCACTGTACCCTTGTCCCACATGTCTCCCACTGTTGATATCCCGATGTTGTCCCACTGCGTAAAGCCCTTACAGTGTCGAAGGCTCCCCAATGCTTTTGTATCCCACAGCAGGGTGAGTTTAGTGATGCGTCCTTTCCACCCAAGTTTAGTCTGTGCGGTATGCCACAGAGTAGCCGTGAGCCTAGTCGGCCCCACCATCTTATTCACTAGACTCTTGTTGTACAGGGGTGCTAACAGACTGTTGACTCCCAACTGCGCCCTGTCTGTCCTGTATGCTGGGTCATCCTGTGGAGCGTGCAGCCACTGATTTATATGCCTCAATTGAGCTGCCCAGTAGTACAATTGGAGGTTCGGCAACGCGATTCCCCTTTCGTACCAACTCCTGTTCATCTTGACCTGCGCAATGCGTGCCGGGCGGTTACTCCATAGCAGATTGGATACCAGCGCTGCCAGCTGCCCAAAATATCTGGGTGCGACCGGGAAGGGCGTGTTATCTAAAGCATAAAGAAATCGCGGCAGTGACATCATTTTGTAGAGCGCCGCCCTGCCCAGAAGCGTTAGAGGCAAGGTTGCCCAATATTTAACGTCTTGCTTCAACCGGTCCAACGGTGGCTTCAGGTTTTTGTCGAAGAATTCCATTGGATATTTTGTGACATGTATGCCCAGGTATTTGAAAGAGGACCCTGCAAATCGCAGGGGGCAATCGGCGGCAAGAACGGGCGGTGGGCCCCGTAACACATACAGCTCGGATTTCGCCCAGTTTATTGTATACCCCGAGACCTTCCCATGAGCATCACACAGGGCCAGAAGTTCTGGTATACTATGATCCGGGTCTGTGAGATATATGAGCATGTCATCAGCGTAGAGCGAGAGACGGTCCTCCCACCCTTCCGCCCAGGAGATTCCTTTCAATAGTGGAGTGGAGTGAAGTAGCGTCGCCAGCGGTTCCAGCGCTAGCGCAAAAAGAAGCGGAGACAAGTAGCATCCCTGCCTTGTGCCTCGCGCCAAGGGGAAGACCGGGGAAAGATGTCCATTCGCCACGACCTGTGCCACGGGGTTGGTATATAGCAACCTCACCCATGCTATGAAGTTGGGACCAAACCCCATATGCGACAGCACCTCGAAGAGGTACTGCCATTCCACCAAATCAAAAGCCATTTTCGCGTCAAGTGCCAATATGACCGCTGGGGCAGAGTGTGGCGTGGCTTTGGCCAGCACTCCATGTACGCGCCTCAGATTGAGGGCCGTATTCCTGTGGGGCATGAAGTCCGAGTGGTCTGGGTGTATCAGTTGTGTGAGGTGAGGGAGTAGCCTGGTGGCCACGAGTTTTGCTAAAATTTTGGTTTCCGCATTAAGAAAGGAGATGGGGCGATACGACGCGCAGTCCGCAGGGGGCTTGCCAGGCTTGGGGATGGCCACTATCGTGGCAGTCCGCTGGTCCAGCGGAAGTTCAGCCACAGACAGACTATCGGTATACATATCCAGTAGGGGCTCACTGAGCTGCTCCGACATAATTTGATACCATTCTATCGGGATACCGTTAGTTCCCGGTGCTTTCCCTGATTTTACTGCATGTATGGCATGTCTGATTTCCTCAGTCGTAATAGCTGCCTCCAGCTCCGTAGCTGCCTCTGGTGTCAGTGTTTGTGTAACTATGTGGCTGAGCGAAGCTCGTGCCATATCTGCCGATACCTCCATGTCCGGAGTGTATACATCAGCGAAATGCTCTGCAAGGGCCCATACTATCTCCTCGGGCCGCGTATGTACCACTCCTTCCAAGTCATGCACTTCTTGTATCCCGTTAGCGCTTCCCCCCCTTTTATCCAACCATGCCAACATTTTCCCTGCCTTATCCCCCACATCATACACTCGATGCGCGGTCGCGGTGATCTGTTCAGCCGTCAGGTGTTGTATGTGAGCCTTATACTGCTGTTGACGCAGGAGTACTGCGCGCGATGTGTCTGGCGTCGGGTCCGCCATATGGGCCACGTTCGCGTCATGCACTGCTAACTCCAACTGTGACAATTCTAGTTGACCCTCGCGCTTATGTCCCGCGATGGCCGTTATCGCCTGGCCTCGCAAAACCGTCTTATACGCCTCCCACAATGCAATTGGGGACCGTACTAAATTTGTGTTTTCATCAAAATAGTGCTTGGTGGCTTTTCTAAGGGATGTATGACATTACAATGCATGCTTTTACCACGCATGCCTTTACATCGCAGTTTTTACAACGCATGCTGTTACAACGCATAGTGCTTAGGGGTGCTGGATAGTGAATAGTTTAATTTACTATTCCAACTCCAGTCCCCGTGGATAGTAGGGAAGGTGTTGGATAGTAAATTAAATCCATTCCCTATCCTAGAGCGCCCCCCAGCGCAATGCGTTGTAATGACATGCGTTGTAATAGTTGCGTCGTAAAGGCACTGCGTGGTAAAAGTTGCGTTGTAAAAGATGTTTCCCTTTCTAAGTGCCTTACGAATCTCTGGGACCTTAAGATACGAGGCGTGTATAGGGTAGATCCTTTTACGTGACTTCTCTTGAGTGGATAGGGTCAGAACGACTGGGGAATGGTCTGATATCCCCCTAGGTGGGATGCCGATCTGCTCAACGTGCTGCAAGCCATTTCCTAACGCTAGAAAATAATCTATTCGTGACAAGCTGTTGTGTACTGTAGAGTGATGGGTGTATTGTTTCATATTCAGATATGTGTGTCTCCATACATCTACTAAACCCATTGCTGCCAAGAAGCTGTGAAAGCGGGAAGGCCCAGGGGCCCGTGCCATGACCGGGAATCTATTCACCGAGGCGTCCGCTGTGGCATTAAAGTCCCCTCCGATAATCGTGTCCCCTGCTGGTAGCGACAAGAGAAAGTCGCTTAGTGCTGGTAGCATGACCGAGTGTAGTGCCGGGGGGACATACACTGATACAACGTTCAGGAGCCTTCCCTCCCACTGCCCCTGGATCGCTGCGAAACAGCCCTGTTCGTCGGTTTTTGTACTCAATATGATGAACGGAAATGATTTCTTAATTAGTATACCCGTCCCCCTGGACCCCGAGGTGAAGTCTGAGTGTACCGCCATGGCATACCCCCGTCTATCCAACGCTTTGGAAGCCCCCCTGGTAAGGTGTGTTTCCTGCAAGAGTACTAATGCGGGGCCCTGCCGCTTCACTGTGTGCAGCACTAATCCTCGCTTGATTTTGACCCCCAGTCCCCGTACATTCCAGGTCAAAATGTGAAGGGGAGCAACCGTTGACCTCGGCGCCTCCCTCTCAGGGGGGTTGGATTGGGAGTCGTGTACTTTTGCCATCGTAACCATCTAGGTGCCTACCGTGTCCCCCCGTCTGAACGTGCCGTCCGTCCCAGAAACCTGCCTTGAGTGTGTGCCTAACTGTGTGTCTAACCCTAACCTGCATTTTCTGCCTAACAACAAAACAACCCCCCCATGCCGCCTCCCTCCCTGCTTAACGGACCTGAAACTGCCTGCCCCCCCAACTTAGCAGAGTGCTTCACCCATCCCATGAACAGTTACTTGCTTGCCGGGGTGAAGTATCCCCCAGAGCAGACGGCTCCCCTGCCCTCTTCGGTATCTCCCGGGTCAGTGTCCAAGCTCAGTCCCACCGGTAAAGTCTCTTTAAGGTATCACCTTATGGTGTACCGGGAACTCACTCTTCCACTCTGTCTTCTGCTTCAAAGTGTTCCTGTGCAGGCGACCGGGCCGTGCCATCTCTGCCCAAAGTCTGCGATCCCGCTTGGCTGTCTCCTCGTTGGTTCCGGTTAGTCCTGTTAGAGCGGCGGGGCAACCCTACTTGTCTCCACCTCTCCAGCCAGTCCCGGGCCGCATCCGGTGTGTCAAAAAAACATACCTTACTGTCTGCCACCACTCTTAGTCGTGCTGGAAACAGCATAGAATACGACAGTTCCTTCGCTCTCAGCTCCTTCTTTACTTCAAGGAAAGTCCTCCTCCGCCGTGAGACCTCCGCAGTATAATCCGGAACGAAGACGAGTGTGGAGTTTTGAATCTGTATCGGCGTGGCTACTCTCGCCACTTGCAGGATAGCGTCACGATCACGAAAGTTAAAGAGCCTCGCCACTATTGGTCTTGGAGGGGCCCCAGGTTTGGGCTTCCCCTCGGGGACTCTATGCGCTCGTTCTACGGAGAAGAATTGCGAGAGCCCCTTCGGTTTAAGTTGCGTCTTGATCAGTTCTTCCACATACAGGTCCATGGCGCGGGTGCCTTCCGATTCCGGAACCCCAATAATCCTGACGTTGTTCCTTCTGGAGCGCCCTTCCTGATCGTCCAGCTTTCCCCTTAGTGCCTTATTCTCTGCCTCAACTCGCTCCATCGCTATTTGTAGTTCCGATACATCCTCCACTAAGGATTTTGTTACCACCTCTACCTGCTTCACTCTCTCGCCCATTTTTTGAAAGTCTGCACGCAGCAGGGTGACCTACGTGGCTGTGGATCCCACCGTCGCCTGCACCTGCGCCAACGCCTTCATTACGTCTTCAAGCATTGCTTTCTGGGGCCCCTCACCTTCCGTTGTTTTCCCCGTGGACGTACGAGGTGCCGCTTGAGAGGGGGCATGTTTGTCGAAGGCGAATTTTTCCAATCTGGTTTGCGATGCGTTATTTTTCGGACCCCTGCCTGCCATGGTTCCTGCCGGTGGTGCCTGTTTGCCGCTGCCCCTGTGGTCTGCCTCCAGGAGCGCCTCACCTAGGCCGATCCCGGGCCATACAGCAGTCTTGACGCCCTCTCGCCACCCAAGCGCACGGAAATCCTGACCTCTGGTGGCACGGCGGGACGCTGTTGGTGGCTGGTGCCGTAGGTCTTGCCCGGCCGTTTTTTGCGTTCTATGGCCACAGCCCCCCTCTTCACTAGGGTTGTCCAAAGCCTCCTCCACAGTTAACTCCGCCGGCAATGCACACGTCTCCCCACCTCTGTCTCATTCCAGCTGCTGAAAAATTCTGCAGGCCCGCCTGTCGTGTCTGGGCGCCCTGAGCCCCTGCCACGTCGTTCGTGCCCTTTGCCTCAAGTCACCACAGTCTCTGCGTCTTCCTGTGCCCACTCACCACCCGGGCGTGAGCCAGTAAAATCACCAGGGCAGGATATTGCAGCCTAATTATGCAGTGGGGCGCTCCCACGGCCCTGCGGTGTACCTCGCCACCGACCCCCGGCTGTTGCGTGCAGAGGCGGGCCAGTGCTTATCAGAATCTACTATGTCCCCTTCCTCCGGTGTCCGGAGCAATAAAGTGCACTGCAGAGACGGCCGTTGCTTTCAGCAGTGATATTCAGGAATTCCTGCCGGCCTCTCCCACCGGGTCGGGTGTATGCTGCTTACACCCCCGCTACTGCTGTGGTCCGTGCAAGGCTGCGCGTTCTTGAGCGTCCCGATCGGCTGTGTGTCGGGCGCTCCACCGCTGCTCACCTCCGTCGATACAGCCCGCGCTGGTGCTGGTAGGTTGCAGAAGGCACTCGGGAGGGGAAAGGTAAGATTCCGGTCTTCACCTCCGCCGAGGTGTATCAAGAGTTCTCCGCCAGCGCGGACTTCCGGCTATCTTCTGCCCCGTCTCCTGCTCTTCCGCCCGGCCTCCAGGGGTACTGGTGCTCGGTGTTCTAGTCCATTTTAGGCCATCGGCAGTCGGAGCCCTTTGCGTCACTTCCCGGCTTACGATTTCATCCAGGGTTTCGCCGGTCGGACTCCGCTCGGTCCTGGACCCAGGTTCCTCCGGTCAGAGGCTACAGAGTGTCGGATAAATGTACGGATTTCAGTGGGGAAGCCGCCTCACTCTCGGAGCCTCACGGCTATGCTACCGCCATGATCAGCTGCTAGCCACGCCCCCCTGAGCGCCTCTTTTTAGTGACAGCAGGGTGGAGATGTGCTGCGGGTGTCTGTCCACCTCTATTTTAATGACAAAAGGTTGGTCATGGGCTGTCAATGGTCGAATGCCTCTTTTTAGTGACAGCAGGGTGGAGATGTGCTGCGAGTGTCTGTCCCCCTCTATTTTAATGACAACAGGTTGGTGATGTGCTGTCAATGGTCGAGCGCCTCTTTTTAGTGACAGCAGGGTGGAGATGTGCTGCGAGTGTCCGGGCACCTCTGTTTATTGACAGGGGGGTGGTGATGTGCTGTCAATGGTCGAGCGCCTCTTTTTAGTGACAGCTGGGTGGAGATGTGCTGCGAGTGTCTGCCCCCCTCTATTTTAATGACAAACAGTTGGTGATGTGCTGTCAACGGTCGAGCGCCTCTTTTTAGTGACAGCAGGGTGGAGATGTGCTGCGAGTGTCTGTCCCCCTCTATTTTAATGACAACAGGTTGGTGATGTGCTGTCAATGGTCGAGCGCCTCTTTTTAGTGACAGCAGGGTGGAGATGTGCTGCGAGTGTCCGGGCACCTCTGTTTTTTTGACAGGTGGGTGGTGATGTGCTGTCAATGGTCGAGCGCCTCTTTTTAGTGACAGCTGGGTGGAGATGTGCTGTGAGTGTCTGCCCCCCTCTGTTTTAATGACAATAGGTTGGTGATGTGCTGTCAATGGTCGAATGCCTCTTTTTAGTGACATCAGGGTGGAGATGTGCTTCGAGTGTCTGTCCCCCTCTATTTTAATGACAATAGGTTGGTGATGTGCTGTCAAAGGTCGAATGCCTCTATTTAGTGACAGCAGGGTGGAGATGTGCTGCGAGTGTCTGTCCCCCTCTATTTTAATGACAAAAGGTTGGTGATGTGCTGTCAATGGTCGAATGCCTCTTTTTAATGACAGCAGGGTGGAGATGTGCTGCGAGCGTCTCTCCCCCTCTATTTTAATGACAACAGGTTGGTGATGTGCTGTCAATGGTCGGGCGCCTCATTTTAGTGACAGCAGGGTGGAGATGTCCTGCGAGTGTCTGTCCCCCTCTATTTTAATGACAACAGGTTGGTGATGTGCTGTCAATGGTCGAGCGCCTCTTTTTAGTGACAGCAGGGTGAAGATGTGCTGCCAGTGTCCGGGCACCTCTGTTTATTGACAGGTGGGTGGTGATGTGCTGTCAATGGTCGAGCGCCTCTTTTTAGTGACAGCAGGGTGGAGATGTGCTGCGAGTGTCCGGGCACCTCTGTTTATTGACAGGTGGGTGGTGATGTGCTGTCAATGGTCCAGAGCCTCTTTTTAGTGACAGCTGGGTGGAGATGTGCTGTGAGTGTCTGCCCCCCTCTATTTTAATGACAACAGGTTGGTGATGTGCTGTCAATGGTCGAATGCCTCTTTTTAGTGACAGCAGGGTGGAGATGTGCTGCGAGTGTCTGTCCCCCTCTATTTTAATGACAACAGGTTGGTGATGTGCTGTCAATGGTCGAATGCCTCTTTTTAGTGACAGCAGGGTGGAGATGTGCTGCGAGTGTCTGTCCCCCTCTATTTTAACAACAACAGGTTGGTGATGTGCTGTCAGTGGTCGAACGCCTCTTTTTAGTGACAGCAGGGTGGAGATGTGCTGCGAGTGTCTGTCACCCTCTATTTTAATGACAACAGGTTGGTGATGTGCTGTCAATGGTCGAGCGCCTCTTTTTAGTGACAGCAGGGTGGAGATGTGCTGCGAGTGTCCGGGCACCTCTGTTTTTTTGACAGGTGGGTGGTGATGTGCTGTCAATGGTCGAGCGCCTCTTTTTAGTGACAGCTGGGTGGAGATGTGCTGTGAGTGTCTGCCCCCCTCTGTTTTAATGACAAAAGGTTGGTGATGTGCTGTCAATGGTCGAATGCCTCTTTTTAGTGACAGCAGGGTGGAGATGTGCTGTGAGTGTCTGCCCCCCTCTATTTTAATGACAACAGGTTGGTGATGTGCTGTCAATGGTCGAATGCCTCTTTTTAGTGACAGCAGGGTGGAGATGTGCTGCGAGTGTCTGTCCCCCACTATTTTAATGACAAAAGGTTGGTGATGTGCTTTCAATGGTCAAATGCCTCTTTTTAGTGACAGCAGGGTGGAGATGTGCCACGAGTGTCTGTACCCCTCTATTTTAATGAAAACAGGTTGGTGATATGCTGTCAATGGTTGAGCGCCTCTTTTTAGTGACAGCAGGGTGGAGATGTGCTGCGAGTGTCTGTCCCCCTCTATTTTAATGACAAAAAGTTGGTGATGTGCTGTCAATGGTCGAGCGCCTCTTTTTAGTGACAGCAGGGTGGAGATGTGCTGCGAGTGTCTGTCCCCCTCTATTTTAATGACAACAGGTTGGTGATGTGCTGTCAATGGTCGAGCGCCTCTTTTTAGTGACAGCAGGGTGGAGATGTGCTGCGAGTGTCCGGGCACCTCTGTTTTTTTGATAGGTGGGTGGTGATGTGCTGTCAATGGTCGAGCGCCTCTTTTTAGTGACAGCTGGGTGGAGATGTGCTATGAGTGTCTGCCCCCCTCTATTTTAATGACAACAGGTTGGTGATGTGCTGTCAAAGTTCGAATGCCTCTTTTTAGTGACAGCAGGGTGGAGATGTGCTGCGAGTGTCTGTCCCCCTCTATTTTAATGACAAACGGTTGGTGATGTGCTGTCAATGGTCGAATGCCTCTTTTTAATGACAGCAGGGTGGAGATGTGCTGCGAGTGTCTGTCCCCCTCTATTTTAATGAGAACAGGTTGGTGATGTGCTGTCAATGGTCGAGCGCCTCTTTTTAGTGACAGTAGGGTGGAGATGTGCTGCGAGTGTCCGGGCACCTCTGTTTATTGACAGGTGGGTGGTGATGTGCTGTCAATGGTCGAGCGCCTCTTTTTAGTGACAGCTGGGTGGAGATGTGCTGTGAGTGTCTGCCCCCCTCTATTTTAATGACAGCAGGTTGGTGATGTGCTGTCAATGGTCGAATGCCTCTTTTTAGTGACAGCAGGGTGGAGATGTGCTGCGAGTGTCTGTCCCCCTCTATTTTAATGACAAACAGTTGGTGATGTGCTGTCAATGGTCGAGCGCCTCTTTTTAGTGACAGCAGGGTGGAGATGTGCTGCGAGTGTCTGTCCCCCTCTATTTTAATGACAACAGGTTGGTGATGTGCTGTCAATGGTCGAGCGCCTCTTTTTAGTGACAGCAGGGTGGAGATGTGCTGCGAGTGTCCGGGCACCTCTGTTTTTTTGACAGGTGGGTGGTGATGTGCTGTCAATAGTCGAGCGCCTCTTTTTAGTGACAGCTGGGTGGAGATGTGCTGTGAGTGTCTGCCCCCCTCTATTTTAATGACAACAGGTTGGTGATGTGCTGTCAATGGTCGAATGCTTCTTTTTAGTGACAGCAGGGTGGAGATGTGCTGCGAGTGTCTGTCCCCCTCTATTTTAATGACAAAAGGTTGGTGATGTGCTGTCAATGGTCGAATGCCTCTTTTTAATGACAGCAGGGTGGAGATGTGCTGCGAGTGTCTGTCCCCCTCTATTTTAATGACAACAGGTTGGTGATGTGCTGTCAATGGTCGGACACCTCATTTTAGTGACAGCAGGGTGGAGATGTGCTGCGAGTCTCTGTCCCCCTCTATTTTAATGACAAAAGGTTGGTGATGTGCTGTCAATGGTCGAGCGCCTCTTTTTAGTGACAGCAGGGTGGAGATGTGCTGCGAGTGTCTGTCCCCCTCTATTTTAATGAGAACAGGTTGGTGATGTGCTGTCAATGGTCGAGCGCCTCTTTTTAGTGACAGCAAGGTGGAGATGTGCTGCGAGTGTCCGGGCACCTCTGTTTATTGACAGGTGGGTGGTGATGTGCTGTCAATGGTCGAGCGCCTCTTTTTAGTGACAGCTGGGTGGAGATGTGCTGTGAGTGTCTGCCCCCATCTGTTTTAATGACAACAGGTTGGTGATGTGCTGTCAATGGTCGGGCGCCTCATTTTAGTGACAGCAGGGTGGAGATGTGCTGCAAGTGTGTGTCCCACTCTATTTTAATGACAAAAAGTTGGTGATGTGCTGTCAATGGTCGAGTGCCTCTTTTCAGTGACAGCAGGGTGGAGATGTGCTGTGAGTGTCTGCCCCCCTCTATTTTAATGACAATAGGTTGGTGATGTGCTGTCAATGGTCGAATGCCTCTTTTTAGTTACAGCAGGGTGGAGATGTGCTGCGAGTGTCTGTCCCCCTCTATTTTAATGACAATAGGTTGGTGATGTGCTGTCAATGGTCAAATGCCTCTTTTTAGTGACAGCAGGGTGGAGATGTGCTGCGAGTGTCCGGGCACCTCTGTTTATTGACAGGTGGGTGGTGATGTGCTGTCAATGGTCGAGCGTCTCTTTTTAGTGACAGCAGGGTGGAGATGTGCTGTGTGTGTCTGTCCCCCTCTATTTTAATGACAACAGGTTGGTGATGTGCTGTCAATGGTCGAATGCCTCTTTTTAGTGACAGCAGGGTGGAGATGTGCTGCGAGTGTCTGTCCCCCTCTATTTTAATGACAACAGGTTGGTGATATGCTGTCAATGGTTGAGCGCCTCTTATTAGTGACAGCAGGGTGGAGATGTGCTGTGTGTGTCTGTCCCCCTCTATTTTAATGACAACAGGTTGGTGAAGTGCTGTCAATGGTCGAATGCCTCTTTTTAGTGACAGCAGGGTGGAGATGTGCTGCGAGTGTCTGTCCCCCACTATTTTAATGACAAAAGGTTGGTGATGTGCTGTCAATGGTCAAATGCCTCTTTTTAGTGACAGCAGGGTGGAGATGTGCCGCGAGTGTCTGTACCCCTCTATTTTAATGACAACAGGTTGGTGATATGCTGTCAATGGTCGAGCGCCTCTTTTTAGTGACAGCAGGGTGGAGATGTGCTGCGAGTGTCTCTTCCCCTCTATTTTAATGAAAACAGGTTGGTGATGTGCTGTCAATGGTCAGACACATCATTTTAGTGACAGCAGGGTGGAGATGTGCTGCGAGTGTCCGGGCACCTCTGTTTATTGACAGGTGGGTGGTGATGTGCTGTCAATGGTCGAGCGTCTCTTTTTAGTGACAGCAGGGTGGAGATGTGCTGTGTGTGTCTGCCCCCCTCTATTTTAATGACAACAGGTTGGTGATGTGCTGTCAATGGTCGAATGCCTCTTTTTAGTGACAGCAGGGTGGAGATGTGCTGCGAGTGTCTGTCCCCCTCTATTTTAACAACAACAGGTTGGTGATGTGCTGTCAGTGGTCGAACGCCTCTTTTTAGTGACAGCAGGGTGGGGATGTGCTGCGAGTGTCTGTCCCCCTCTATTTTAATGACAAAAATTTGGTCATGTGCTGTCAGTGGTCGAGCGCCTCTTTTTAGTGACAGCAGGGTGGAGATGTGCTGCGAGTGTCTGTCCCCCTCTATTTTAATGAGAACAGGTTGGTGATGTGCTGTCAATGGTCGAGCGCCTCTTTTTAGTGACAGCAAGGTGGAGATGTGCTGCGAGTGTCCGGGCACCTCTGTTTATTGACAGGTGGGTGGTGATGTGCTGTCAATGGTCGAGCGCCTCTTTTTAGTGACAGCTGGGTGGAGATGTGCTGTGAGTGTCTGCCCCCATCTGTTTTAATGACAACAGGTTGGTGATGTGCTGTCAGTGGTCGAATGCCTCTTTTTAGTGACAGCAGGGTGGAGATGTGCTGCGAGTGTCTGTCCCCCTCTATTTTGATGACAAAAGGTTGGTGATGTGCTGTCAATGGTCGAATGCCTCTTTTTAGTGACAGCAGGGTGGAGATGTGCTGCGAGTGTCTGTCCCCCTCTATTTTAATGACAACAGGTTGGTGATGTGCTGTCAATGGTCGAATGCCTCTTTTTAGCGACAGCAGGGTGGAGATGTGCTGCGAGTGTCTGTCCCCCTCTATTTTAATGACAACAGGTTGGTGATGTGCTGTCAATGGTCGAATGCCTCTTTTTAGTGACAGCAGGGTGGAGATGTGCTGCGAGTGTCCAGGCACCTCTGTTTATTGACAGGTGGGTGGTGATGTGCTGTCAATGGTCGAGCGTCTCTTTTTAGTGACAGCAGGGTGGAGATGTGCTGTGTGTGTCTGTCCCCCTCTATTTTAATGACAACAGGTTGGTCATGTGCTGTCAATGGTCGAATGCCTCTTTTTAGTGACAGCAGGGTGGAGATGTGCTGCGAGTGTCTGTCCCCCTCTATTTTAATGACAACAGGTTGGTGATATGCTGTCAATGGTTGAGCGCCTCTTATTAGTGACAGCAGGGTGGAGATGTGCTGTGTGTGTCTGTCCCCCTCTATTTTAATGACAACAGGTTGGTGAAGTGCTGTCAATGGTCGAATGCCTCTTTTTAGTGACAGCAGGGTGGAGATGTGCTGCGAGTGTCTGTCCCCCACTATTTTAATGACAAAAGGTTGGTGATGTGCTGTCAATGGTCAAATGCCTCTTTTTAGTGACAGCAGGGTGGAGATGTGCCGCGAGTGTCTGTACCCCTCTATTTTAATGACAACAGGTTGGTGATATGCTGTCAATGGTCGAGCGCCTCTTTTTAGTGACAGCAGGGTGGAGATGTGCTGCGAGTGTCTCTTCCCCTCTATTTTAATGAAAACAGGTTGGTGATGTGCTGTCAATGGTCAGACACATCATTTTAGTGACAGCAGGGTGGAGATGTGCTGCGAGTGTCCGGGCACCTCTGTTTATTGACAGGTGGGTGGTGATGTGCTGTCAATGGTCGAGCGTCTCTTTTTAGTGACAGCAGGGTGGAGATGTGCTGTGTGTGTCTGCCCCCCTCTATTTTAATGACAACAGGTTGGTGATGTGCTGTCAATGGTCGAATTCCTCTTTTTAGTGACAGCAGGGTGGAGATGTGCTGCGAGTGTCTGTCCCCCTCTATTTTAACAACAACAGGTTGGTGATGTGCTGTCAGTGGTCGAACGCCTCTTTTTAGTGACAGCAGGGTGGGGATGTGCTGCGAGTGTCTGTCCCCCTCTATTTTAATGACAAAAATTTGGTCATGTGCTGTCAGTGGTCGAGCGCCTCTTTTTAGTGACAGCAGGGTGGAGATGTGCTGCGAGTGTCTGTCCCCCTCTATTTTAATGACAACAGGTTGGTGATGTGCTGTCAATGGTCGAGCGCCTCTTTTTAGTGACAGCAGGGTGGAGATGTGCTGCGAGTGTCCGGGCACCTCTGTTTTTTTGACAGGTGGGTGGTGATGTGCTGTCAATGGTCGAGCGCCTCTTTTTAGTGACAGCTGGGTGGAGATTTGCTGTGAGTGTCTGCCCCCCTCTGGTTTAATGACAACAGGTTGGTGATGTGCTGTCAATGGTCGAATGCCTCTTTTTAGTGACATCAGGGTGGAGATGTGCTGCGAGTGTCTGTCCCCCTCTATTTTAATGACAATAGGTTGGTGATGTGCTGTCAAAGGTCGAATGCCTCTTTTTAGTGACAGCAGGGTGGAGATGTGCTGCGAGTGTCTGTCCCCCTCTATTTTGATGACAAAAGGTTGGTGATGTGCTGTCAATGGTCGAATGCCTCTTTTTAGTGACAGCAGGGTGGAGATGTGCTGCGAGTGTCTGTCCCCCTCTATTTTAATGACAACAGGTTGGTGATGTGCTGTCAATGGTCGAATGCCTCTTTTTAGTGACAGCAGGGTGGAGATGTGCTGCGAGTGTCTGTCCCCCTCTATTTTAATGACAACAGGTTGGTGATGTGCTGTCAATGGTCGAATGCCTCTTTTTAGTGACAGCAGGGTGGAGATGTGCTGCGAGTGTCTGTCCCCCTCTATTTTAATGACAACAGGTTGGTGATGTGCTGTCAATGGTCGAATGCCTCTTTTTAGTGACAGCAGGGTGGAGATGTGCTGCGAGTGTCCGGGCACCTCTGTTTATTGACAGGTGGGTGGTGATGTGCTGTCAATGGTCGAGCGTCTCTTTTTAGTGACAGCAGGGTGGAGATGTGCTGTGTGTGTCTGCCCCCCTCTATTTTAATGACAACAGGCTAGTGATGTGCTGTCAATGGTCGAATGCCTCTTTTTAGTGACAGCAGGGTGGAGATGTGCTGCGAGTGTCTGTCCCCCTCTATTTTAATGACAACAGGTTGGTGATGTGCTGTCAATGGTCGAATGCCTCTTTTTAATGACAGCAGGGTGGAGATGTGCTGCGAGCGTCTCTCCCCCTCTATTTTAATGACAACAGGTTGGTGATGTGCTGTCAATGGTCGGGCGCCTCATTTTAGTGACAGCAGGGTGGAGATGTGCCACGAGTGTCTGTACCCCTCTATTTTAATGAAAACAGGTTGGTGATATGCTGTCAATGGTTGAGCGCCTCTTTTTAGTGACAGCAGGGTGGAGATGTGCTGCGAGTGTCTGTTCCCCTCTATTTTAATGACAACAGGTTGGTGATGTGCTGTCAATGGTCGGACACATCATTTTAGTGACAGCAGGGTGGAGATGTGCTGCGAGTGTCTGTCCCCCTCTATTTTAATGACAAAAATTTGGTCATGTGCGGTCAGTGGTCGAGCGCCTCTTTTTAGTGACAGCAGGGTGGAGATGTGCTGCGAGTGTCTGTCCCCCTCTATTTTAATGACAAAAAGTTGGTGATGTGCTGTGAATGGTCGAGCGCCTCTTTTTAGTGACAGCAGGGTGGAGATGTGCTGCGAGTGTCTGTCCCCCTCTATTTTAATGACAACAGGTTGGTGATGTGCTGTCAATGGTCGAGCGCCTCTTTTTAGTGACAGCAGGGTGGAGATGTGCTGCGAGTGTCCGGGCACCTCTGTTTTTTTGATAGGTGGGTGGTGATGTGCTGTCAATGGTCGAGCGCCTCTTTTTAGTGACAGCTGGGTGGAGATGTGCTATGAGTGTCTGCCCCCCTCTATTTTAATGACAACAGGTTGGTGATGTGCTGTCAATGGTCGAATGCCTCTTTTTAGTGACAGCAGGGTGGAGATGTGCTGCGAGTGTCTGTCCCCCTCTATTTTAATGACAACAGGTTGGTGATGTGCTGTCAATGGTCGAATGCCTCTTTTTAGCGACAGCAGGGTGGAGATGTGCTGCGAGTGTCTGTCCCCCTCTATTTTAATGACAACAGGTTGGTGATGTGCTGTCAATGGTCGAATGCCTCTTTTTAGTGACAGCAGGGTGGAGATGTGCTGCGAGTGTCCAGGCACCTCTGTTTATTGACAGGTGGGTGGTGATGTGCTGTCAATGGTCGAGCGTCTCTTTTTAGTGACAGCAGGGTGGAGATGTGCTGTGTGTGTCTGTCCCCCTCTATTTTAATGACAACAGGTTGGTCATGTGCTGTCAATGGTCGAATGCCTCTTTTTAGTGACAGCAGGGTGGAGATGTGCTGCGAGTGTCTGTCCCCCTCTATTTTAATGACAACAGGTTGGTGATATGCTGTCAATGGTTGAGCGCCTCTTATTAGTGACAGCAGGGTGGAGATGTGCTGTGTGTGTCTGTCCCCCTCTATTTTAATGACAACAGGTTGGTGAAGTGCTGTCAATGGTCGAATGCCTCTTTTTAGTGACAGCAGGGTGGAGATGTGCTGCGAGTGTCTGTCCCCCACTATTTTAATGACAAAAGGTTGGTGATGTGCTGTCAATGGTCAAATGCCTCTTTTTAGTGACAGCAGGGTGGAGATGTGCCGCGAGTGTCTGTACCCCTCTATTTTAATGACAACAGGTTGGTGATATGCTGTCAATGGTCGAGCGCCTCTTTTTAGTGACAGCAGGGTGGAGATGTGCTGCGAGTGTCTCTTCCCCTCTATTTTAATGAAAACAGGTTGGTGATGTGCTGTCAATGGTCAGACACATCATTTTAGTGACAGCAGGGTGGAGATGTGCTGCGAGTGTCCGGGCACCTCTGTTTATTGACAGGTGGGTGGTGATGTGCTGTCAATGGTCGAGCGTCTCTTTTTAGTGACAGCAGGGTGGAGATGTGCTGTGTGTGTCTGCCCCCCTCTATTTTAATGACAACAGGTTGGTGATGTGCTGTCAATGGTCGAATGCCTCTTTTTAGTGACAGCAGGGTGGAGATGTGCTGCGAGTGTCTGTCCCCCTCTATTTTAACAACAACAGGTTGGTGATGTGCTGTCAGTGGTCGAACGCCTCTTTTTAGTGACAGCAGGGTGGGGATGTGCTGCGAGTGTCTGTCCCCCTCTATTTTAATGACAAAAATTTGGTCATGTGCTGTCAGTGGTCGAGCGCCTCTTTTTAGTGACAGCAGGGTGGAGATGTGCTGCGAGTGTCTGTCCCCCTCTATTTTAATGACAACAGGTTGGTGATGTGCTGTCAATGGTCGAGCGCCTCTTTTTAGTGACAGCAGGGTGGAGATGTGCTGCGAGTGTCCGGGCACCTCTGTTTTTTTGACAGGTGGGTGGTGATGTGCTGTCAATGGTCGAGCGCCTCTTTTTAGTGACAGCTGGGTGGAGATTTGCTGTGAGTGTCTGCCCCCCTCTGGTTTAATGACAACAGGTTGGTGATGTGCTGTCAATGGTCGAATGCCTCTTTTTAGTGACATCAGGGTGGAGATGTGCTGCGAGTGTCTGTCCCCCTCTATTTTAATGACAATAGGTTGGTGATGTGCTGTCAAAGGTCGAATGCCTCTTTTTAGTGACAGCAGGGTGGAGATGTGCTGCGAGTGTCTGTCCCCCTCTATTTTGATGACAAAAGGTTGGTGATGTGCTGTCAATGGTCGAATGCCTCTTTTTAGTGACAGCAGGGTGGAGATGTGCTGCGAGTGTCTGTCCCCCTCTATTTTAATGACAACAGGTTGGTGATGTGCTGTCAATGGTCGAATGCCTCTTTTTAGTGACAGCAGGGTGGAGATGTGCTGCGAGTGTCTGTCCCCCTCTATTTTAATGACAACAGGTTGGTGATGTGCTGTCAATGGTCGAATGCCTCTTTTTAGTGACAGCAGGGTGGAGATGTGCTGCGAGTGTCTGTCCCCCTCTATTTTAATGACAACAGGTTGGTGATGTGCTGTCAATGGTCGAATGCCTCTTTTTAGTGACAGCAGGGTGGAGATGTGCTGCGAGTGTCCGGGCACCTCTGTTTATTGACAGGTGGGTGGTGATGTGCTGTCAATGGTCGAGCGTCTCTTTTTAGTGACAGCAGGGTGGAGATGTGCTGTGTGTGTCTGCCCCCCTCTATTTTAATGACAACAGGCTAGTGATGTGCTGTCAATGGTCGAATGCCTCTTTTTAGTGACAGCAGGGTGGAGATGTGCTGCGAGTGTCTGTCCCCCTCTATTTTAATGACAACAGGTTGGTGATGTGCTCTCAATGGTCGAATGCCTCTTTTTAATGACAGCAGGGTGGAGATGTGCTGCGAGCGTCTCTCCCCCTCTATTTTAATGACAACAGGTTGGTGATGTGCTGTCAATGGTCGGGCGCCTCATTTTAGTGACAGCAGGGTGGAGATGTGCCACGAGTGTCTGTACCCCTCTATTTTAATGAAAACAGGTTGGTGATATGCTGTCAATGGTTGAGCGCCTCTTTTTAGTGACAGCAGGGTGGAGATGTGCTGCGAGTGTCTGTTCCCCTCTATTTTAATGACAACAGGTTGGTGATGTGCTGTCAATGGTCGGACACATCATTTTAGTGACAGCAGGGTGGAGATGTGCTGCGAGTGTCTGTCCCCCTCTATTTTAATGACAAAAATTTGGTCATGTGCGGTCAGTGGTCGAGCGCCTCTTTTTAGTGACAGCAGGGTGGAGATGTGCTGCGAGTGTCTGTCCCCCTCTATTTTAATGACAAAAAGTTGGTGATGTGCTGTGAATGGTCGAGCGCCTCTTTTTAGTGACAGCAGGGTGGAGATGTGCTGCGAGTGTCTGTCCCCCTCTATTTTAATGACAACAGGTTGGTGATGTGCTGTCAATGGTCGAGCGCCTCTTTTTAGTGACAGCAGGGTGGAGATGTGCTGCGAGTGTCCGGGCACCTCTGTTTATTGACAGGTGGGTGGTGATGTGCTGTCAATGGTCGAGCGTCTCTTTTTAGTGACAGCAGGGTGGAGATGTGCTGTGTGTGTCTGTCCCCCTCTATTTTAATGACAACAGGTTGGTGATGTGCTGTCAATGGTCGAATGCCTCTTTTTAATGACAGCAGGGTGGAGATGTGCTGCGAGTGTCTGTCCCCCTCTATTTTAATGAGAACAGGTTGGTGATGTGCTGTCAATGGTCGAGCGCCTCTTTTTAGTGACAGTAGGGTGGAGATGTGCTGCGAGTGTCCGGGCACCTCTGTTTATTGACAGGTGGGTGGTGATGTGCTGTCAATGGTCGAGCGCCTCTTTTTAGTGACAGCTGGGTGGAGATGTGCTGTGAGTGTCTGCCCCCCTCTATTTTAATGACAGCAGGTTGGTGATGTGCTGTCAATGGTCGAATGCCTCTTTTTAGTGACAGCAGGGTGGAGATGTGCTGCGAGTGTCTGTCCCCCTCTATTTTAATGACAAACAGTTGGTGATGTGCTGTCAATGGTCGAGCGCCTCTTTTTAGTGACAGCAGGGTGGAGATGTGCTGCGAGTGTCTGTCCCCCTCTATTTTAATGACAACAGGTTGGTGATGTGCTGTCAATGGTCGAGCGCCTCTTTTTAGTGACAGCAGGGTGGAGATGTGCTGCGAGTGTCCGGGCACCTCTGTTTTTTTGACAGGTGGGTGGTGATGTGCTGTCAATAGTCGAGCGCCTCTTTTTAGTGACAGCTGGGTGGAGATGTGCTGTGAGTGTCTGCCCCCCTCTATTTTAATGACAACAGGTTGGTGATGTGCTGTCAATGGTCGAATGCTTCTTTTTAGTGACAGCAGGGTGGAGATGTGCTGCGAGTGTCTGTCCCCCTCTATTTTAATGACAAAAGGTTGGTGATGTGCTGTCAATGGTCGAATGCCTCTTTTTAATGACAGCAGGGTGGAGATGTGCTGCGAGTGTCTGTCCCCCTCTATTTTAATGACAACAGGTTGGTGATGTGCTGTCAATGGTCGGACACCTCATTTTAGTGACAGCAGGGTGGAGATGTGCTGCGAGTCTCTGTCCCCCTCTATTTTAATGACAAAAGGTTGGTGATGTGCTGTCAATGGTCGAGCGCCTCTTTTTAGTGACAGCAGGGTGGAGATGTGCTGCGAGTGTCTGTCCCCCTCTATTTTAATGAGAACAGGTTGGTGATGTGCTGTCAATGGTCGAGCGCCTCTTTTTAGTGACAGCAAGGTGGAGATGTGCTGCGAGTGTCCGGGCACCTCTGTTTATTGACAGGTGGGTGGTGATGTGCTGTCAATGGTCGAGCGCCTCTTTTTAGTGACAGCTGGGTGGAGATGTGCTGTGAGTGTCTGCCCCCATCTGTTTTAATGACAACAGGTTGGTGATGTGCTGTCAATGGTCGGGCGCCTCATTTTAGTGACAGCAGGGTGGAGATGTGCTGCAAGTGTGTGTCCCACTCTATTTTAATGACAAAAAGTTGGTGATGTGCTGTCAATGGTCGAGTGCCTCTTTTCAGTGACAGCAGGGTGGAGATGTGCTGTGAGTGTCTGCCCCCCTCTATTTTAATGACAATAGGTTGGTGATGTGCTGTCAATGGTCGAATGCCTCTTTTTAGTTACAGCAGGGTGGAGATGTGCTGCGAGTGTCTGTCCCCCTCTATTTTAATGACAATAGGTTGGTGATGTGCTGTCAATGGTCAAATGCCTCTTTTTAGTGACAGCAGGGTGGAGATGTGCTGCGAGTGTCCGGGCACCTCTGTTTATTGACAGGTGGGTGGTGATGTGCTGTCAATGGTCGAGCGTCTCTTTTTAGTGACAGCAGGGTGGAGATGTGCTGTGTGTGTCTGTCCCCCTCTATTTTAATGACAACAGGTTGGTGATGTGCTGTCAATGGTCGAATGCCTCTTTTTAGTGACAGCAGGGTGGAGATGTGCTGCGAGTGTCTGTCCCCCTCTATTTTAATGACAACAGGTTGGTGATATGCTGTCAATGGTTGAGCGCCTCTTATTAGTGACAGCAGGGTGGAGATGTGCTGTGTGTGTCTGTCCCCCTCTATTTTAATGACAACAGGTTGGTGAAGTGCTGTCAATGGTCGAATGCCTCTTTTTAGTGACAGCAGGGTGGAGATGTGCTGCGAGTGTCTGTCCCCCACTATTTTAATGACAAAAGGTTGGTGATGTGCTGTCAATGGTCAAATGCCTCTTTTTAGTGACAGCAGGGTGGAGATGTGCCGCGAGTGTCTGTACCCCTCTATTTTAATGACAACAGGTTGGTGATATGCTGTCAATGGTCGAGCGCCTCTTTTTAGTGACAGCAGGGTGGAGATGTGCTGCGAGTGTCTCTTCCCCTCTATTTTAATGAAAACAGGTTGGTGATGTGCTGTCAATGGTCAGACACATCATTTTAGTGACAGCAGGGTGGAGATGTGCTGCGAGTGTCCGGGCACCTCTGTTTATTGACAGGTGGGTGGTGATGTGCTGTCAATGGTCGAGCGTCTCTTTTTAGTGACAGCAGGGTGGAGATGTGCTGTGTGTGTCTGCCCCCTCTATTTTAATGACAACAGGTTGGTGATGTGCTGTCAATGGTCGAATGCCTCTTTTTAGTGACAGCAGGGTGGAGATGTGCTGCGAGTGTCTGTCCCCCTCTATTTTAACAACAACAGGTTGGTGATGTGCTGTCAGTGGTTGAACGCCTCTTTTTAGTGACAGCAGGGTGGGGATGTGCTGCGAGTGTCTGTCCCCCTCTATTTTAATGACAAAAATTTGGTCATGTGCTGTCAGTGGTCGAGCGCCTCTTTTTAGTGACAGCAGGGTGGAGATGTGCTGCGAGTGTCTGTCCCCCTCTATTTTAATGAGAACAGGTTGGTGATGTGCTGTCAATGGTCGAGCGCCTCTTTTTAGTGACAGCAAGGTGGAGATGTGCTGCGAGTGTCCGGGCACCTCTGTTTATTGACAGGTGGGTGGTGATGTGCTGTCAATGGTCGAGCGCCTCTTTTTAGTGACAGCTGGGTGGAGATGTGCTGTGAGTGTCTGCCCCCATCTGTTTTAATGACAACAGGTTGGTGATGTGCTGTCAATGGTCGGGCGCCTCATTTTAGTGACAGCAGGGTGGAGATGTGCTGCAAGTGTGTGTCCCACTCTATTTTAATGACAAAAAGTTGGTGATGTGCTGTCAATGGTCGAGTGCCTCTTTTCAGTGACAGCAGGGTGGAGATGTGCTGTGAGTGTCTGCCCCCCTCTATTTTAATGACAATAGGTTGGTGATGTGCTGTCAATGGTCGAATGCCTCTTTTTAGTTACAGCAGGGTGGAGATGTGCTGCGAGTGTCTGTCCCCCTCTATTTTAATGACAATAGGTTGGTGATGTGCTGTCAATGGTCAAATGCCTCTTTTTAGTGACAGCAGGGTGGAGATGTGCTGCGAGGGTCCGGGCACCTCTGTTTATTGACAGGTGGGTGGTGATGTGCTGTCAATGGTCGGGCGTCTCTTTTTAGTGACAGCAGGGTGGAGATGTGCTGTGTGTGTCTGTCCCCCTCTATTTTAATGACAACAGGTTGGTCATGTGCTGTCAATGGTCGAATGCCTCTTTTTAGTGACAGCAGGGTGGAGATGTGCTGCGAGTGTCTGTCCCCCTCTATTTTAATGACAACAGGTTGGTGATATGCTGTCAATGGTTGAGCGCCTCTTATTAGTGACAGCAGGGTGGAGATGTGCTGTGTGTGTCTGTCCCCCTCTATTTTAATGACAACAGGTTGGTGAAGTGCTGTCAATGGTCGAATGCCTCTTTTTAGTGACAGCAGGGTGGAGATGTGCTGCGAGTGTCTGTCCCCCACTATTTTAATGACAAAAGGTTGGTGATGTGCTGTCAATGGTCAAATGCCTCTTTTTAGTGACAGCAGGGTGGAGATGTGCCGCGAGTGTCTGTACCCCTCTATTTTAATGACAACAGGTTGGTGATATGCTGTCAATGGTCGAGCGCCTCTTTTTAGTGACAGCAGGGTGGAGATGTGCTGCGAGTGTCTCTTCCCCTCTATTTTAATGAAAACAGGTTGGTGATGTGCTGTCAATGGTCAGACACATCATTTTAGTGACAGCAGGGTGGAGATGTGCTGCGAGTGTCCGGGCACCTCTGTTTATTGACAGGTGGGTGGTGATGTGCTGTCAATGGTCGAGCGTCTCTTTTTAGTGACAGCAGGGTGGAGATGTGCTGTGTGTGTCTGCCCCCCTCTATTTTAATGACAACAGGTTGGTGATGTGCTGTCAATGGTCGAATGCCTCTTTTTAGTGACAGCAGGGTGGAGATGTGCTGCGAGTGTCTGTCCCCCTCTATTTTAACAACAACAGGTTGGTGATGTGCTGTCAGTGGTCGAACGCCTCTTTTTAGTGACAGCAGGGTGGGGATGTGCTGCGAGTGTCTGTCCCCCTCTATTTTAATGACAAAAATTTGGTCATGTGCTGTCAGTGGTCGAGCGCCTCTTTTTAGTGACAGCAGGGTGGAGATGTGCTGCGAGTGTCTGTCCCCCTCTATTTTAATGACAACAGGTTGGTGATGTGCTGTCAATGGTCGAGCGCCTCTTTTTAGTGACAGCAGGGTGGAGATGTGCTGCGAGTGTCCGGGCACCTCTGTTTTTTTGACAGGTGGGTGGTGATGTGCTGTCAATGGTCGAGCGCCTCTTTTTAGTGACAGCTGGGTGGAGATTTGCTGTGAGTGTCTGCCCCCCTCTGGTTTAATGACAACAGGTTGGTGATGTGCTGTCAATGGTCGAATGCCTCTTTTTAGTGACATCAGGGTGGAGATGTGCTGCGAGTGTCTGTCCCCCTCTATTTTAATGACAATAGGTTGGTGATGTGCTGTCAAAGGTCCAATGCCTCTTTTTAGTGACAGCAGGGTGGAGATGTGCTGCGAGTGTCTGTCCCCCTCTATTTTGATGACAAAAGGTTGGTGATGTGCTGTCAATGGTCGAATGCCTCTTTTTAGTGACAGCAGGGTGGAGATGTGCTGCGAGTGTCTGTCCCCCTCTATTTTAATGACAACAGGTTGGTGATGTGCTGTCAATGGTCGAATGCCTCTTTTTAGTGACAGCAGGGTGGAGATGTGCTGCGAGTGTCTGTCCCCCTCTATTTTAATGACAACAGGTTGGTGATGTGCTGTCAATGGTCGAATGCCTCTTTTTAGTGACAGCAGGGTGGAGATGTGCTGCGAGTGTCTGTCCCCCTCTATTTTAATGACAACAGGTTGGTGATGTGCTGTCAATGGTCGAATGCCTCTTTTTAGTGACAGCAGGGTGGAGATGTGCTGCGAGTGTCCGGGCACCTCTGTTTATTGACAGGTGGGTGGTGATGTGCTGTCAATGGTTGAGCGTCTCTTTTTAGTGACAGCAGGGTGGAGATGTGCTGTGTGTGTCTGCCCCCCTCTATTTTAATGACAACAGGCTAGTGATGTGCTGTCAATGGTCGAATGCCTCTTTTTAGTGACAGCAGGGTGGAGATGTGCTGCGAGTGTCTGTCCCCCTCTATTTTAATGACAACAGGTTGGTGATGTGCTGTCAATGGTCGAATGCCTCTTTTTAATGACAGCAGGGTGGAGATGTGCTGCGAGCGTCTCTCCCCCTCTATTTTAATGACAACAGGTTGGTGATGTGCTGTCAATGGTCGGGCGCCTCATTTTAGTGACAGCAGGGTGTAGATGTGCTGCGAGTGTCTGTCCCCCTCTATTTTAATGGCAACAGGTTGGTGATGTGCTGTCAATAGTCGAGCGCCTCTTTTTAGTGACAGCAGGGTGAAGATGTGCTGCCAGTGTCCGGGCACCTCTGTTTATTGACAGGTGGGTGGTGATGTGCTGTCAATGGTCGAGCGCCTCTTTTTAGTGACAGCACGGTGGAGATGTGCTGCGAGTGTCTGTCCCCCTCTATTTTAATGACAACAGGTTGGTGATGTGCTGTCAATGGTCGAGCGCCTCTTTTTAGTGATAGCAGGTTGGAGATGTGCTGCGAGTGTCCGGGCACCTCTGTTTATTGACAGGTGGGTGGTGATGTGCTGTCAATGGTCCAGAGCCTCTTTTTAGTGACAGCTGGGTGGAGATGTGCTGTGAGTGTCTGCCCCCCTCTATTTTAATGACAACAGGTTGGTGATGTGCTGTCAATGGTTGAATGCCTCTTTTTAGTGACAGCAGGGTGGAGATGTGCTGCGAGTGTCTGTCCCCCTCTATTTTAATGACAACAGGTTGGTGATGTGCTGTCAATGGTCGAATGCCTCTTTTTAGTGACAGCAGGGTGGAGATGTGCTGCGAGTGTCTGTCCCCCTCTATTTTAATGACAAAAGGTTGGTGATGTGCTGTCAATGGTCGAATGCCTCTTTTTAGTGACAGCAGGGTGGAGATGTGGTGCGAGTGTCTGTCCCCCTCTATATTAATGACAACAGGTTGGTGATGTGCTGTCATTGGTCGAGCACCTCTTTTTAATGACAGCAGGGTGGAGATGTGCTGCGAGCGTCTGTCCCCCTCTATTTTAATGACAACAGGTTGGTGATGTGCTGTCAATGGTCGGGCGCCTCATTTTAGTGACAGCAGGGTGGAGATGTGCTGCGAGTGTCTGTCCCCCTCTATTTTAATGACAAAAGGTTGGTGATGTGCTGTCAATGGTCGAGCGCCTCTTTTTAGTGACAGCAGGGTGGAGATGTGCTGTGAGTGTCTGCCCCCCTCTATTTTAATGACAACAGGTTGGTGATGTGCTGTCAATGGTCGAATGCCTCTTTTTAGTGACAGCAGGGTGGAGATGTGCTGCGAGTGTCTGTCCCCCACTATTTTAATGACAAAAGGTTGGTGATGTGCTGTCAATGGTCAAATGCCTCTTTTTAGTGACAGCAGGGTGGAGATGTGCTGCGAGTGTCTGTTCCCCTCTATTTTAATGACAACAGGTTGGTGATGTGCTGTCAATGGTCGGACACATCATTTTAGTGACAGCAGGGTGGAGATGTGCTGCGAGTGTCCGGGCACCTCTGTTTATTGACAGGTGGGTGGTGATGTGCTGTCAATGGTCGAGCGTCTCTTTTTAGTGACAGCAGGGTGGAGATGTGCTGTGTGTGTCTGCCCCCCTCTATTTTAATGACAACAGGCTAGTGATGTGCTGTCAATGGTTGAATGCCTCTTTTTAGTGACAGCAGGGTGGAGATGTGCTGCGAGTGTCTGTCCCCCTCTATTTTAATGACAAAAAGTTGGTGATGTGCTGTCAATGGTCGAGCGCCTCTTTTTAGTGACAGCAGGATGGAGATGTGCTGCGAGTGTCTGTCCCCCTCTATTTTAATGACAACAGGTTGGTGATGTGCTGTCAATGGTCGAGCGCCTCTTTTTAGTGACAGCAGGGTGGAGATGTGCTGCGAGTGTCCGGGCACCTCTGTTTTTTTGACAGGTGGGTGGTGATGTGCTGTCAATGGTCGAGCGCCTCTTTTTAGTGACAGCTGGGTGGAGATGTGCTATGAGTGTCTGCCCCCCTCTATTTTAATGACAACAGGTTGGTGATGTGCTGTCAAAGTTCGAATGCCTCTTTTTAGTGACAGCAGGGTGGAGATGTGCTGCGAGTGTCTGTCCCCCTCTATTTTAATGACAAACGGTTGGTGATGTGCTGTCAATGGTCGAATGCCTCTTTTTAATGACAGCAGGGTGGAGATGTGCTGCGAGTGTCTGTCCCCCTCTATTTTAATGAGAACAGGTTGGTGATGTGCTGTCAATGGTCGAGCGCCTCTTTTTAGTGACAGTAGGGTGGAGATGTGCTGCGAGTGTCCGGGCACCTCTGTTTATTGACAGGTGGGTGGTGATGTGCTGTCAATGGTCGAGCGCCTCTTTTTAGTGACAGCTGGGTGGAGATGTGCTGTGAGTGTCTGCCCCCCTCTATTTTAATGACAGCAGGTTGGTGATGTGCTGTCAATGGTCGAATGCCTCTTTTTAGTGACAGCAGGGTGGAGATGTGCTGCGAGTGTCTGTCCCCCTCTATTTTAATGACAAACAGTTGGTGATGTGCTGTCAATGGTCGAGCGCCTCTTTTTAGTGACAGCAGGGTGGAGATGTGCTGCGAGTGTCTGTCCCCCTCTATTTTAATGACAACAGGTTGGTGATGTGCTGTCAATGGTCGAGCGCCTCTTTTTAGTGACAGCAGGGTGGAGATGTGCTGCGAGTGTCCGGGCACCTCTGTTTTTTTGACAGGTGGGTGGTGATGTGCTGTCAATAGTCGAGCGCCTCTTTTTAGTGACAGCTGGGTGGAGATGTGCTGTGAGTGTCTGCCCCCCTCTATTTTAATGACAACAGGTTGGTGATGTGCTGTCAATGGTCGAATGCTTCTTTTTAGTGACAGCAGGGTGGAGATGTGCTGCGAGTGTCTGTCCCCCTCTATTTTAATGACAAAAGGTTGGTGATGTGCTGTCAATGGTCGAATGCCTCTTTTTAATGACAGCAGGGTGGAGATGTGCTGCGAGTGTCTGTCCCCCTCTATTTTAATGACAACAGGTTGGTGATGTGCTGTCAATGGTCGGACACCTCATTTTAGTGACAGCAGGGTGGAGATGTGCTGCGAGTCTCTGTCCCCCTCTATTTTAATGACAAAAGGTTGGTGATGTGCTGTCAATGGTCGAGCGCCTCTTTTTAGTGACAGCAGGGTGGAGATGTGCTGCGAGTGTCTGTCCCCCTCTATTTTAATGAGAACAGGTTGGTGATGTGCTGTCAATGGTCGAGCGCCTCTTTTTAGTGACAGCAAGGTGGAGATGTGCTGCGAGTGTCCGGGCACCTCTGTTTATTGACAGGTGGGTGGTGATGTGCTGTCAATGGTCGAGCGCCTCTTTTTAGTGACAGCTGGGTGGAGATGTGCTGTGAGTGTCTGCCCCCATCTGTTTTAATGACAACAGGTTGGTGATGTGCTGTCAATGGTCGGGCGCCTCATTTTAGTGACAGCAGGGTGGAGATGTGCTGCAAGTGTGTGTCCCACTCTATTTTAATGACAAAAAGTTGGTGATGTGCTGTCAATGGTCGAGTGCCTCTTTTCAGTGACAGCAGGGTGGAGATGTGCTGTGAGTGTCTGCCCCCCTCTATTTTAATGACAATAGGTTGGTGATGTGCTGTCAATGGTCGAATGCCTCTTTTTAGTTACAGCAGGGTGGAGATGTGCTGCGAGTGTCTGTCCCCCTCTATTTTAATGACAATAGGTTGGTGATGTGCTGTCAATGGTCAAATGCCTCTTTTTAGTGACAGCAGGGTGGAGATGTGCTGCGAGTGTCCGGGCACCTCTGTTTATTGACAGGTGGGTGGTGATGTGCTGTCAATGGTCGAGCGTCTCTTTTTAGTGACAGCAGGGTGGAGATGTGCTGTGTGTGTCTGTCCCCCTCTATTTTAATGACAACAGGTTGGTGATGTGCTGTCAATGGTCGAATGCCTCTTTTTAGTGACAGCAGGGTGGAGATGTGCTGCGAGTGTCTGTCCCCCTCTATTTTAATGACAACAGGTTGGTGATATGCTGTCAATGGTTGAGCGCCTCTTATTAGTGACAGCAGGGTGGAGATGTGCTGTGTGTGTCTGTCCCCCTCTATTTTAATGACAACAGGTTGGTGAAGTGCTGTCAATGGTCGAATGCCTCTTTTTAGTGACAGCAGGGTGGAGATGTGCTGCGAGTGTCTGTCCCCCACTATTTTAATGACAAAAGGTTGGTGATGTGCTGTCAATGGTCAAATGCCTCTTTTTAGTGACAGCAGGGTGGAGATGTGCCGCGAGTGTCTGTACCCCTCTATTTTAATGACAACAGGTTGGTGATATGCTGTCAATGGTCGAGCGCCTCTTTTTAGTGACAGCAGGGTGGAGATGTGCTGCGAGTGTCTCTTCCCCTCTATTTTAATGAAAACAGGTTGGTGATGTGCTGTCAATGGTCAGACACATCATTTTAGTGACAGCAGGGTGGAGATGTGCTGCGAGTGTCCGGGCACCTCTGTTTATTGACAGGTGGGTGGTGATGTGCTGTCAATGGTCGAGCGTCTCTTTTTAGTGACAGCAGGGTGGAGATGTGCTGTGTGTGTCTGCCCCCCTCTATTTTAATGACAACAGGTTGGTGATGTGCTGTCAATGGTCGAATGCCTCTTTTTAGTGACAGCAGGGTGGAGATGTGCTGCGAGTGTCTGTCCCCCTCTATTTTAACAACAACAGGTTGGTGATGTGCTGTCAGTGGTCGAACGCCTCTTTTTAGTGACAGCAGGGTGGGGATGTGCTGCGAGTGTCTGTCCCCCTCTATTTTAATGACAAAAATTTGGTCATGTGCTGTCAGTGGTCGAGCGCCTCTTTTTAGTGACAGCAGGGTGGAGATGTGCTGCGAGTGTCTGTCCCCCTCTATTTTAATGAGAACAGGTTGGTGATGTGCTGTCAATGGTCGAGCGCCTCTTTTTAGTGACAGCAAGGTGGAGATGTGCTGCGAGTGTCCGGGCACCTCTGTTTATTGACAGGTGGGTGGTGATGTGCTGTCAATGGTCGAGCGCCTCTTTTTAGTGACAGCTGGGTGGAGATGTGCTGTGAGTGTCTGCCCCCATCTGTTTTAATGACAACAGGTTGGTGATGTGCTGTCAGTGGTCGAATGCCTCTTTTTAGTGACAGCAGGGTGGAGATGTGCTGCGAGTGTCTGTCCCCCTCTATTTTGATGACAAAAGGTTGGTGATGTGCTGTCAATGGTCGAATGCCTCTTTTTAGTGACAGCAGGGTGGAGATGTGCTGCGAGTGTCTGTCCCCCTCTATTTTAATGACAACAGGTTGGTGATGTGCTGTCAATGGTCGAATGCCTCTTTTTAGCGACAGCAGGGTGGAGATGTGCTGCGAGTGTCTGTCCCCCTCTATTTTAATGACAACAGGTTGGTGATGTGCTGTCAATGGTCGAATGCCTCTTTTTAGTGACAGCAGGGTGGAGATGTGCTGCGAGTGTCCAGGCACCTCTGTTTATTGACAGGTGGGTGGTGATGTGCTGTCAATGGTCGAGCGTCTCTTTTTAGTGACAGCAGGGTGGAGATGTGCTGTGTGTGTCTGTCCCCCTCTATTTTAATGACAACAGGTTGGTCATGTGCTGTCAATGGTCGAATGCCTCTTTTTAGTGACAGCAGGGTGGAGATGTGCTGCGAGTGTCTGTCCCCCTCTATTTTAATGACAACAGGTTGGTGATATGCTGTCAATGGTTGAGCGCCTCTTATTAGTGACAGCAGGGTGGAGATGTGCTGTGTGTGTCTGTCCCCCTCTATTTTAATGACAACAGGTTGGTGAAGTGCTGTCAATGGTCGAATGCCTCTTTTTAGTGACAGCAGGGTGGAGATGTGCTGCGAGTGTCTGTCCCCCACTATTTTAATGACAAAAGGTTGGTGATGTGCTGTCAATGGTCAAATGCCTCTTTTTAGTGACAGCAGGGTGGAGATGTGCCGCGAGTGTCTGTACCCCTCTATTTTAATGACAACAGGTTGGTGATATGCTGTCAATGGTCGAGCGCCTCTTTTTAGTGACAGCAGGGTGGAGATGTGCTGCGAGTGTCTCTTCCCCTCTATTTTAATGAAAACAGGTTGGTGATGTGCTGTCAATGGTCAGACACATCATTTTAGTGACAGCAGGGTGGAGATGTGCTGCGAGTGTCCGGGCACCTCTGTTTATTGACAGGTGGGTGGTGATGTGCTGTCAATGGTCGAGCGTCTCTTTTTAGTGACAGCAGGGTGGAGATGTGCTGTGTGTGTCTGCCCCCCTCTATTTTAATGACAACAGGTTGGTGATGTGCTGTCAATGGTCGAATTCCTCTTTTTAGTGACAGCAGGGTGGAGATGTGCTGCGAGTGTCTGTCCCCCTCTATTTTAACAACAACAGGTTGGTGATGTGCTGTCAGTGGTCGAACGCCTCTTTTTAGTGACAGCAGGGTGGGGATGTGCTGCGAGTGTCTGTCCCCCTCTATTTTAATGACAAAAATTTGGTCATGTGCTGTCAGTGGTCGAGCGCCTCTTTTTAGTGACAGCAGGGTGGAGATGTGCTGCGAGTGTCTGTCCCCCTCTATTTTAATGACAACAGGTTGGTGATGTGCTGTCAATGGTCGAGCGCCTCTTTTTAGTGACAGCAGGGTGGAGATGTGCTGCGAGTGTCCGGGCACCTCTGTTTTTTTGACAGGTGGGTGGTGATGTGCTGTCAATGGTCGAGCGCCTCTTTTTAGTGACAGCTGGGTGGAGATTTGCTGTGAGTGTCTGCCCCCCTCTGGTTTAATGACAACAGGTTGGTGATGTGCTGTCAATGGTCGAATGCCTCTTTTTAGTGACATCAGGGTGGAGATGTGCTGCGAGTGTCTGTCCCCCTCTATTTTAATGACAATAGGTTGGTGATGTGCTGTCAAAGGTCGAATGCCTCTTTTTAGTGACAGCAGGGTGGAGATGTGCTGCGAGTGTCTGTCCCCCTCTATTTTGATGACAAAAGGTTGGTGATGTGCTGTCAATGGTCGAATGCCTCTTTTTAGTGACAGCAGGGTGGAGATGTGCTGCGAGTGTCTGTCCCCCTCTATTTTAATGACAACAGGTTGGTGATGTGCTGTCAATGGTCGAATGCCTCTTTTTAGTGACAGCAGGGTGGAGATGTGCTGCGAGTGTCTGTCCCCCTCTATTTTAATGACAACAGGTTGGTGATGTGCTGTCAATGGTCGAATGCCTCTTTTTAGTGACAGCAGGGTGGAGATGTGCTGCGAGTGTCTGTCCCCCTCTATTTTAATGACAACAGGTTGGTGATGTGCTGTCAATGGTCGAATGCCTCTTTTTAGTGACAGCAGGGTGGAGATGTGCTGCGAGTGTCCGGGCACCTCTGTTTATTGACAGGTGGGTGGTGATGTGCTGTCAATGGTCGAGCGTCTCTTTTTAGTGACAGCAGGGTGGAGATGTGCTGTGTGTGTCTGCCCCCCTCTATTTTAATGACAACAGGCTAGTGATGTGCTGTCAATGGTCGAATGCCTCTTTTTAGTGACAGCAGGGTGGAGATGTGCTGCGAGTGTCTGTCCCCCTCTATTTTAATGACAACAGGTTGGTGATGTGCTGTCAATGGTCGAATGCCTCTTTTTAATGACAGCAGGGTGGAGATGTGCTGCGAGCGTCTCTCCCCCTCTATTTTAATGACAACAGGTTGGTGATGTGCTGTCAATGGTCGGGCGCCTCATTTTAGTGACAGCAGGGTGGAGATGTGCCACGAGTGTCTGTACCCCTCTATTTTAATGAAAACAGGTTGGTGATATGCTGTCAATGGTTGAGCGCCTCTTTTTAGTGACAGCAGGGTGGAGATGTGCTGCGAGTGTCTGTTCCCCTCTATTTTAATGACAACAGGTTGGTGATGTGCTGTCAATGGTCGGACACATCATTTTAGTGACAGCAGGGTGGAGATGTGCTGCGAGTGTCTGTCCCCCTCTATTTTAATGACAAAAATTTGGTCATGTGCGGTCAGTGGTCGAGCGCCTCTTTTTAGTGACAGCAGGGTGGAGATGTGCTGCGAGTGTCTGTCCCCCTCTATTTTAATGACAAAAAGTTGGTGATGTGCTGTGAATGGTCGAGCGCCTCTTTTTAGTGACAGCAGGGTGGAGATGTGCTGCGAGTGTCTGTCCCCCTCTATTTTAATGACAACAGGTTGGTGATGTGCTGTCAATGGTCGAGCGCCTCTTTTTAGTGACAGCAGGGTGGAGATGTGCTGCGAGTGTCCGGGCACCTCTGTTTTTTTGATAGGTGGGTGGTGATGTGCTGTCAATGGTCGAGCGCCTCTTTTTAGTGACAGCTGGGTGGAGATGTGCTATGAGTGTCTGCCCCCCTCTATTTTAATGACAACAGGTTGGTGATGTGCTGTCAATGGTCGAATGCCTCTTTTTAGTGACAGCAGGGTGGAGATGTGCTGCGAGTGTCTGTCCCCCTCTATTTTAATGACAACAGGTTGGTGATGTGCTGTCAATGGTCGAATGCCTCTTTTTAGCGACAGCAGGGTGGAGATGTGCTGCGAGTGTCTGTCCCCCTCTATTTTAATGACAACAGGTTGGTGATGTGCTGTCAATGGTCGAATGCCTCTTTTTAGTGACAGCAGGGTGGAGATGTGCTGCGAGTGTCCAGGCACCTCTGTTTATTGACAGGTGGGTGGTGATGTGCTGTCAATGGTCGAGCGTCTCTTTTTAGTGACAGCAGGGTGGAGATGTGCTGTGTGTGTCTGTCCCCCTCTATTTTAATGACAACAGGTTGGTCATGTGCTGTCAATGGTCGAATGCCTCTTTTTAGTGACAGCAGGGTGGAGATGTGCTGCGAGTGTCTGTCCCCCTCTATTTTAATGACAACAGGTTGGTGATATGCTGTCAATGGTTGAGCGCCTCTTATTAGTGACAGCAGGGTGGAGATGTGCTGTGTGTGTCTGTCCCCCTCTATTTTAATGACAACAGGTTGGTGAAGTGCTGTCAATGGTCGAATGCCTCTTTTTAGTGACAGCAGGGTGGAGATGTGCTGCGAGTGTCTGTCCCCCACTATTTTAATGACAAAAGGTTGGTGATGTGCTGTCAATGGTCAAATGCCTCTTTTTAGTGACAGCAGGGTGGAGATGTGCCGCGAGTGTCTGTACCCCTCTATTTTAATGACAACAGGTTGGTGATATGCTGTCAATGGTCGAGCGCCTCTTTTTAGTGACAGCAGGGTGGAGATGTGCTGCGAGTGTCTCTTCCCCTCTATTTTAATGAAAACAGGTTGGTGATGTGCTGTCAATGGTCAGACACATCATTTTAGTGACAGCAGGGTGGAGATGTGCTGCGAGTGTCCGGGCACCTCTGTTTATTGACAGGTGGGTGGTGATGTGCTGTCAATGGTCGAGCGTCTCTTTTTAGTGACAGCAGGGTGGAGATGTGCTGTGTGTGTCTGCCCCCCTCTATTTTAATGACAACAGGTTGGTGATGTGCTGTCAATGGTCGAATGCCTCTTTTTAGTGACAGCAGGGTGGAGATGTGCTGCGAGTGTCTGTCCCCCTCTATTTTAACAACAACAGGTTGGTGATGTGCTGTCAGTGGTCGAACGCCTCTTTTTAGTGACAGCAGGGTGGGGATGTGCTGCGAGTGTCTGTCCCCCTCTATTTTAATGACAAAAATTTGGTCATGTGCTGTCAGTGGTCGAGCGCCTCTTTTTAGTGACAGCAGGGTGGAGATGTGCTGCGAGTGTCTGTCCCCCTCTATTTTAATGACAACAGGTTGGTGATGTGCTGTCAATGGTCGAGCGCCTCTTTTTAGTGACAGCAGGGTGGAGATGTGCTGCGAGTGTCCGGGCACCTCTGTTTTTTTGACAGGTGGGTGGTGATGTGCTGTCAATGGTCGAGCGCCTCTTTTTAGTGACAGCTGGGTGGAGATTTGCTGTGAGTGTCTGCCCCCCTCTGGTTTAATGACAACAGGTTGGTGATGTGCTGTCAATGGTCGAATGCCTCTTTTTAGTGACATCAGGGTGGAGATGTGCTGCGAGTGTCTGTCCCCCTCTATTTTAATGACAATAGGTTGGTGATGTGCTGTCAAAGGTCGAATGCCTCTTTTTAGTGACAGCAGGGTGGAGATGTGCTGCGAGTGTCTGTCCCCCTCTATTTTGATGACAAAAGGTTGGTGATGTGCTGTCAATGGTCGAATGCCTCTTTTTAGTGACAGCAGGGTGGAGATGTGCTGCGAGTGTCTGTCCCCCTCTATTTTAATGACAACAGGTTGGTGATGTGCTGTCAATGGTCGAATGCCTCTTTTTAGTGACAGCAGGGTGGAGATGTGCTGCGAGTGTCTGTCCCCCTCTATTTTAATGACAACAGGTTGGTGATGTGCTGTCAATGGTCGAATGCCTCTTTTTAGTGACAGCAGGGTGGAGATGTGCTGCGAGTGTCTGTCCCCCTCTATTTTAATGACAACAGGTTGGTGATGTGCTGTCAATGGTCGAATGCCTCTTTTTAGTGACAGCAGGGTGGAGATGTGCTGCGAGTGTCCGGGCACCTCTGTTTATTGACAGGTGGGTGGTGATGTGCTGTCAATGGTCGAGCGTCTCTTTTTAGTGACAGCAGGGTGGAGATGTGCTGTGTGTGTCTGCCCCCCTCTATTTTAATGACAACAGGCTAGTGATGTGCTGTCAATGGTCGAATGCCTCTTTTTAGTGACAGCAGGGTGGAGATGTGCTGCGAGTGTCTGTCCCCCTCTATTTTAATGACAACAGGTTGGTGATGTGCTCTCAATGGTCGAATGCCTCTTTTTAATGACAGCAGGGTGGAGATGTGCTGCGAGCGTCTCTCCCCCTCTATTTTAATGACAACAGGTTGGTGATGTGCTGTCAATGGTCGGGCGCCTCATTTTAGTGACAGCAGGGTGGAGATGTGCCACGAGTGTCTGTACCCCTCTATTTTAATGAAAACAGGTTGGTGATATGCTGTCAATGGTTGAGCGCCTCTTTTTAGTGACAGCAGGGTGGAGATGTGCTGCGAGTGTCTGTTCCCCTCTATTTTAATGACAACAGGTTGGTGATGTGCTGTCAATGGTCGGACACATCATTTTAGTGACAGCAGGGTGGAGATGTGCTGCGAGTGTCTGTCCCCCTCTATTTTAATGACAAAAATTTGGTCATGTGCGGTCAGTGGTCGAGCGCCTCTTTTTAGTGACAGCAGGGTGGAGATGTGCTGCGAGTGTCTGTCCCCCTCTATTTTAATGACAAAAAGTTGGTGATGTGCTGTGAATGGTCGAGCGCCTCTTTTTAGTGACAGCAGGGTGGAGATGTGCTGCGAGTGTCTGTCCCCCTCTATTTTAATGACAACAGGTTGGTGATGTGCTGTCAATGGTCGAGCGCCTCTTTTTAGTGACAGCAGGGTGGAGATGTGCTGCGAGTGTCCGGGCACCTCTGTTTTTTTGATAGGTGGGTGGTGATGTGCTGTCAATGGTCGAGCGCCTCTTTTTAGTGACAGCTGGGTGGAGATGTGCTATGAGTGTCTGCCCCCCTCTATTTTAATGACAACAGGTTGGTGATGTGCTGTCAATGGTCGAATGCCTCTTTTTAGTGACAGCAGGGTGGAGATGTGCTGCGAGTGTCTGTCCCCCTCTATTTTAATGACAACAGGTTGGTGATGTGCTGTCAATGGTCGAATGCCTCTTTTTAGCGACAGCAGGGTGGAGATGTGCTGCGAGTGTCTGTCCCCCTCTATTTTAATGACAACAGGTTGGTGATGTGCTGTCAATGGTCGAATGCCTCTTTTTAGTGACAGCAGGGTGGAGATGTGCTGCGAGTGTCCAGGCACCTCTGTTTATTGACAGGTGGGTGGTGATGTGCTGTCAATGGTCGAGCGTCTCTTTTTAGTGACAGCAGGGTGGAGATGTGCTGTGTGTGTCTGTCCCCCTCTATTTTAATGACAACAGGTTGGTCATGTGCTGTCAATGGTCGAATGCCTCTTTTTAGTGACAGCAGGGTGGAGATGTGCTGCGAGTGTCTGTCCCCCTCTATTTTAATGACAACAGGTTGGTGATATGCTGTCAATGGTTGAGCGCCTCTTATTAGTGACAGCAGGGTGGAGATGTGCTGTGTGTGTCTGTCCCCCTCTATTTTAATGACAACAGGTTGGTGAAGTGCTGTCAATGGTCGAATGCCTCTTTTTAGTGACAGCAGGGTGGAGATGTGCTGCGAGTGTCTGTCCCCCACTATTTTAATGACAAAAGGTTGGTGATGTGCTGTCAATGGTCAAATGCCTCTTTTTAGTGACAGCAGGGTGGAGATGTGCCGCGAGTGTCTGTACCCCTCTATTTTAATGACAACAGGTTGGTGATATGCTGTCAATGGTCGAGCGCCTCTTTTTAGTGACAGCAGGGTGGAGATGTGCTGCGAGTGTCTCTTCCCCTCTATTTTAATGAAAACAGGTTGGTGATGTGCTGTCAATGGTCAGACACATCATTTTAGTGACAGCAGGGTGGAGATGTGCTGCGAGTGTCCGGGCACCTCTGTTTATTGACAGGTGGGTGGTGATGTGCTGTCAATGGTCGAGCGTCTCTTTTTAGTGACAGCAGGGTGGAGATGTGCTGTGTGTGTCTGCCCCCCTCTATTTTAATGACAACAGGTTGGTGATGTGCTGTCAATGGTCGAATGCCTCTTTTTAGTGACAGCAGGGTGGAGATGTGCTGCGAGTGTCTGTCCCCCTCTATTTTAACAACAACAGGTTGGTGATGTGCTGTCAGTGGTCGAACGCCTCTTTTTAGTGACAGCAGGGTGGGGATGTGCTGCGAGTGTCTGTCCCCCTCTATTTTAATGACAAAAATTTGGTCATGTGCTGTCAGTGGTCGAGCGCCTCTTTTTAGTGACAGCAGGGTGGAGATGTGCTGCGAGTGTCTGTCCCCCTCTATTTTAATGACAACAGGTTGGTGATGTGCTGTCAATGGTCGAGCGCCTCTTTTTAGTGACAGCAGGGTGGAGATGTGCTGCGAGTGTCCGGGCACCTCTGTTTTTTTGACAGGTGGGTGGTGATGTGCTGTCAATGGTCGAGCGCCTCTTTTTAGTGACAGCTGGGTGGAGATTTGCTGTGAGTGTCTGCCCCCCTCTGGTTTAATGACAACAGGTTGGTGATGTGCTGTCAATGGTCGAATGCCTCTTTTTAGTGACATCAGGGTGGAGATGTGCTGCGAGTGTCTGTCCCCCTCTATTTTAATGACAATAGGTTGGTGATGTGCTGTCAAAGGTCGAATGCCTCTTTTTAGTGACAGCAGGGTGGAGATGTGCTGCGAGTGTCTGTCCCCCTCTATTTTGATGACAAAAGGTTGGTGATGTGCTGTCAATGGTCGAATGCCTCTTTTTAGTGACAGCAGGGTGGAGATGTGCTGCGAGTGTCTGTCCCCCTCTATTTTAATGACAACAGGTTGGTGATGTGCTGTCAATGGTCGAATGCCTCTTTTTAGTGACAGCAGGGTGGAGATGTGCTGCGAGTGTCTGTCCCCCTCTATTTTAATGACAACAGGTTGGTGATGTGCTGTCAATGGTCGAATGCCTCTTTTTAGTGACAGCAGGGTGGAGATGTGCTGCGAGTGTCTGTCCCCCTCTATTTTAATGACAACAGGTTGGTGATGTGCTGTCAATGGTCGAATGCCTCTTTTTAGTGACAGCAGGGTGGAGATGTGCTGCGAGTGTCCGGGCACCTCTGTTTATTGACAGGTGGGTGGTGATGTGCTGTCAATGGTCGAGCGTCTCTTTTTAGTGACAGCAGGGTGGAGATGTGCTGTGTGTGTCTGCCCCCCTCTATTTTAATGACAACAGGCTAGTGATGTGCTGTCAATGGTCGAATGCCTCTTTTTAGTGACAGCAGGGTGGAGATGTGCTGCGAGTGTCTGTCCCCCTCTATTTTAATGACAACAGGTTGGTGATGTGCTCTCAATGGTCGAATGCCTCTTTTTAATGACAGCAGGGTGGAGATGTGCTGCGAGCGTCTCTCCCCCTCTATTTTAATGACAACAGGTTGGTGATGTGCTGTCAATGGTCGGGCGCCTCATTTTAGTGACAGCAGGGTGGAGATGTGCCACGAGTGTCTGTACCCCTCTATTTTAATGAAAACAGGTTGGTGATATGCTGTCAATGGTTGAGCGCCTCTTTTTAGTGACAGCAGGGTGGAGATGTGCTGCGAGTGTCTGTTCCCCTCTATTTTAATGACAACAGGTTGGTGATGTGCTGTCAATGGTCGGACACATCATTTTAGTGACAGCAGGGTGGAGATGTGCTGCGAGTGTCTGTCCCCCTCTATTTTAATGACAAAAATTTGGTCATGTGCGGTCAGTGGTCGAGCGCCTCTTTTTAGTGACAGCAGGGTGGAGATGTGCTGCGAGTGTCTGTCCCCCTCTATTTTAATGACAAAAAGTTGGTGATGTGCTGTGAATGGTCGAGCGCCTCTTTTTAGTGACAGCAGGGTGGAGATGTGCTGCGAGTGTCTGTCCCCCTCTATTTTAATGACAACAGGTTGGTGATGTGCTGTCAATGGTCGAGCGCCTCTTTTTAGTGACAGCAGGGTGGAGATGTGCTGCGAGTGTCCGGGCACCTCTGTTTATTGACAGGTGGGTGGTGATGTGCTGTCAATGGTCGAGCGTCTCTTTTTAGTGACAGCAGGGTGGAGATGTGCTGTGTGTGTCTGTCCCCCTCTATTTTAATGACAACAGGTTGGTGATGTGCTGTCAATGGTCGAATGCCTCTTTTTAATGACAGCAGGGTGGAGATGTGCTGCGAGTGTCTGTCCCCCTCTATTTTAATGAGAACAGGTTGGTGATGTGCTGTCAATGGTCGAGCGCCTCTTTTTAGTGACAGTAGGGTGGAGATGTGCTGCGAGTGTCCGGGCACCTCTGTTTATTGACAGGTGGGTGGTGATGTGCTGTCAATGGTCGAGCGCCTCTTTTTAGTGACAGCTGGGTGGAGATGTGCTGTGAGTGTCTGCCCCCCTCTATTTTAATGACAGCAGGTTGGTGATGTGCTGTCAATGGTCGAATGCCTCTTTTTAGTGACAGCAGGGTGGAGATGTGCTGCGAGTGTCTGTCCCCCTCTATTTTAATGACAAACAGTTGGTGATGTGCTGTCAATGGTCGAGCGCCTCTTTTTAGTGACAGCAGGGTGGAGATGTGCTGCGAGTGTCTGTCCCCCTCTATTTTAATGACAACAGGTTGGTGATGTGCTGTCAATGGTCGAGCGCCTCTTTTTAGTGACAGCAGGGTGGAGATGTGCTGCGAGTGTCCGGGCACCTCTGTTTTTTTGACAGGTGGGTGGTGATGTGCTGTCAATAGTCGAGCGCCTCTTTTTAGTGACAGCTGGGTGGAGATGTGCTGTGAGTGTCTGCCCCCCTCTATTTTAATGACAACAGGTTGGTGATGTGCTGTCAATGGTCGAATGCTTCTTTTTAGTGACAGCAGGGTGGAGATGTGCTGCGAGTGTCTGTCCCCCTCTATTTTAATGACAAAAGGTTGGTGATGTGCTGTCAATGGTCGAATGCCTCTTTTTAATGACAGCAGGGTGGAGATGTGCTGCGAGTGTCTGTCCCCCTCTATTTTAATGACAACAGGTTGGTGATGTGCTGTCAATGGTCGGACACCTCATTTTAGTGACAGCAGGGTGGAGATGTGCTGCGAGTCTCTGTCCCCCTCTATTTTAATGACAAAAGGTTGGTGATGTGCTGTCAATGGTCGAGCGCCTCTTTTTAGTGACAGCAGGGTGGAGATGTGCTGCGAGTGTCTGTCCCCCTCTATTTTAATGAGAACAGGTTGGTGATGTGCTGTCAATGGTCGAGCGCCTCTTTTTAGTGACAGCAAGGTGGAGATGTGCTGCGAGTGTCCGGGCACCTCTGTTTATTGACAGGTGGGTGGTGATGTGCTGTCAATGGTCGAGCGCCTCTTTTTAGTGACAGCTGGGTGGAGATGTGCTGTGAGTGTCTGCCCCCATCTGTTTTAATGACAACAGGTTGGTGATGTGCTGTCAATGGTCGGGCGCCTCATTTTAGTGACAGCAGGGTGGAGATGTGCTGCAAGTGTGTGTCCCACTCTATTTTAATGACAAAAAGTTGGTGATGTGCTGTCAATGGTCGAGTGCCTCTTTTCAGTGACAGCAGGGTGGAGATGTGCTGTGAGTGTCTGCCCCCCTCTATTTTAATGACAATAGGTTGGTGATGTGCTGTCAATGGTCGAATGCCTCTTTTTAGTTACAGCAGGGTGGAGATGTGCTGCGAGTGTCTGTCCCCCTCTATTTTAATGACAATAGGTTGGTGATGTGCTGTCAATGGTCAAATGCCTCTTTTTAGTGACAGCAGGGTGGAGATGTGCTGCGAGTGTCCGGGCACCTCTGTTTATTGACAGGTGGGTGGTGATGTGCTGTCAATGGTCGAGCGTCTCTTTTTAGTGACAGCAGGGTGGAGATGTGCTGTGTGTGTCTGTCCCCCTCTATTTTAATGACAACAGGTTGGTGATGTGCTGTCAATGGTCGAATGCCTCTTTTTAGTGACAGCAGGGTGGAGATGTGCTGCGAGTGTCTGTCCCCCTCTATTTTAATGACAACAGGTTGGTGATATGCTGTCAATGGTTGAGCGCCTCTTATTAGTGACAGCAGGGTGGAGATGTGCTGTGTGTGTCTGTCCCCCTCTATTTTAATGACAACAGGTTGGTGAAGTGCTGTCAATGGTCGAATGCCTCTTTTTAGTGACAGCAGGGTGGAGATGTGCTGCGAGTGTCTGTCCCCCACTATTTTAATGACAAAAGGTTGGTGATGTGCTGTCAATGGTCAAATGCCTCTTTTTAGTGACAGCAGGGTGGAGATGTGCCGCGAGTGTCTGTACCCCTCTATTTTAATGACAACAGGTTGGTGATATGCTGTCAATGGTCGAGCGCCTCTTTTTAGTGACAGCAGGGTGGAGATGTGCTGCGAGTGTCTCTTCCCCTCTATTTTAATGAAAACAGGTTGGTGATGTGCTGTCAATGGTCAGACACATCATTTTAGTGACAGCAGGGTGGAGATGTGCTGCGAGTGTCCGGGCACCTCTGTTTATTGACAGGTGGGTGGTGATGTGCTGTCAATGGTCGAGCGTCTCTTTTTAGTGACAGCAGGGTGGAGATGTGCTGTGTGTGTCTGCCCCCTCTATTTTAATGACAACAGGTTGGTGATGTGCTGTCAATGGTCGAATGCCTCTTTTTAGTGACAGCAGGGTGGAGATGTGCTGCGAGTGTCTGTCCCCCTCTATTTTAACAACAACAGGTTGGTGATGTGCTGTCAGTGGTTGAACGCCTCTTTTTAGTGACAGCAGGGTGGGGATGTGCTGCGAGTGTCTGTCCCCCTCTATTTTAATGACAAAAATTTGGTCATGTGCTGTCAGTGGTCGAGCGCCTCTTTTTAGTGACAGCAGGGTGGAGATGTGCTGCGAGTGTCTGTCCCCCTCTATTTTAATGAGAACAGGTTGGTGATGTGCTGTCAATGGTCGAGCGCCTCTTTTTAGTGACAGCAAGGTGGAGATGTGCTGCGAGTGTCCGGGCACCTCTGTTTATTGACAGGTGGGTGGTGATGTGCTGTCAATGGTCGAGCGCCTCTTTTTAGTGACAGCTGGGTGGAGATGTGCTGTGAGTGTCTGCCCCCATCTGTTTTAATGACAACAGGTTGGTGATGTGCTGTCAATGGTCGGGCGCCTCATTTTAGTGACAGCAGGGTGGAGATGTGCTGCAAGTGTGTGTCCCACTCTATTTTAATGACAAAAAGTTGGTGATGTGCTGTCAATGGTCGAGTGCCTCTTTTCAGTGACAGCAGGGTGGAGATGTGCTGTGAGTGTCTGCCCCCCTCTATTTTAATGACAATAGGTTGGTGATGTGCTGTCAATGGTCGAATGCCTCTTTTTAGTTACAGCAGGGTGGAGATGTGCTGCGAGTGTCTGTCCCCCTCTATTTTAATGACAATAGGTTGGTGATGTGCTGTCAATGGTCAAATGCCTCTTTTTAGTGACAGCAGGGTGGAGATGTGCTGCGAGGGTCCGGGCACCTCTGTTTATTGACAGGTGGGTGGTGATGTGCTGTCAATGGTCGGGCGTCTCTTTTTAGTGACAGCAGGGTGGAGATGTGCTGTGTGTGTCTGTCCCCCTCTATTTTAATGACAACAGGTTGGTCATGTGCTGTCAATGGTCGAATGCCTCTTTTTAGTGACAGCAGGGTGGAGATGTGCTGCGAGTGTCTGTCCCCCTCTATTTTAATGACAACAGGTTGGTGATATGCTGTCAATGGTTGAGCGCCTCTTATTAGTGACAGCAGGGTGGAGATGTGCTGTGTGTGTCTGTCCCCCTCTATTTTAATGACAACAGGTTGGTGAAGTGCTGTCAATGGTCGAATGCCTCTTTTTAGTGACAGCAGGGTGGAGATGTGCTGCGAGTGTCTGTCCCCCACTATTTTAATGACAAAAGGTTGGTGATGTGCTGTCAATGGTCAAATGCCTCTTTTTAGTGACAGCAGGGTGGAGATGTGCCGCGAGTGTCTGTACCCCTCTATTTTAATGACAACAGGTTGGTGATATGCTGTCAATGGTCGAGCGCCTCTTTTTAGTGACAGCAGGGTGGAGATGTGCTGCGAGTGTCTCTTCCCCTCTATTTTAATGAAAACAGGTTGGTGATGTGCTGTCAATGGTCAGACACATCATTTTAGTGACAGCAGGGTGGAGATGTGCTGCGAGTGTCCGGGCACCTCTGTTTATTGACAGGTGGGTGGTGATGTGCTGTCAATGGTCGAGCGTCTCTTTTTAGTGACAGCAGGGTGGAGATGTGCTGTGTGTGTCTGCCCCCCTCTATTTTAATGACAACAGGTTGGTGATGTGCTGTCAATGGTCGAATGCCTCTTTTTAGTGACAGCAGGGTGGAGATGTGCTGCGAGTGTCTGTCCCCCTCTATTTTAACAACAACAGGTTGGTGATGTGCTGTCAGTGGTCGAACGCCTCTTTTTAGTGACAGCAGGGTGGGGATGTGCTGCGAGTGTCTGTCCCCCTCTATTTTAATGACAAAAATTTGGTCATGTGCTGTCAGTGGTCGAGCGCCTCTTTTTAGTGACAGCAGGGTGGAGATGTGCTGCGAGTGTCTGTCCCCCTCTATTTTAATGACAACAGGTTGGTGATGTGCTGTCAATGGTCGAGCGCCTCTTTTTAGTGACAGCAGGGTGGAGATGTGCTGCGAGTGTCCGGGCACCTCTGTTTTTTTGACAGGTGGGTGGTGATGTGCTGTCAATGGTCGAGCGCCTCTTTTTAGTGACAGCTGGGTGGAGATTTGCTGTGAGTGTCTGCCCCCCTCTGGTTTAATGACAACAGGTTGGTGATGTGCTGTCAATGGTCGAATGCCTCTTTTTAGTGACATCAGGGTGGAGATGTGCTGCGAGTGTCTGTCCCCCTCTATTTTAATGACAATAGGTTGGTGATGTGCTGTCAAAGGTCCAATGCCTCTTTTTAGTGACAGCAGGGTGGAGATGTGCTGCGAGTGTCTGTCCCCCTCTATTTTGATGACAAAAGGTTGGTGATGTGCTGTCAATGGTCGAATGCCTCTTTTTAGTGACAGCAGGGTGGAGATGTGCTGCGAGTGTCTGTCCCCCTCTATTTTAATGACAACAGGTTGGTGATGTGCTGTCAATGGTCGAATGCCTCTTTTTAGTGACAGCAGGGTGGAGATGTGCTGCGAGTGTCTGTCCCCCTCTATTTTAATGACAACAGGTTGGTGATGTGCTGTCAATGGTCGAATGCCTCTTTTTAGTGACAGCAGGGTGGAGATGTGCTGCGAGTGTCTGTCCCCCTCTATTTTAATGACAACAGGTTGGTGATGTGCTGTCAATGGTCGAATGCCTCTTTTTAGTGACAGCAGGGTGGAGATGTGCTGCGAGTGTCCGGGCACCTCTGTTTATTGACAGGTGGGTGGTGATGTGCTGTCAATGGTTGAGCGTCTCTTTTTAGTGACAGCAGGGTGGAGATGTGCTGTGTGTGTCTGCCCCCCTCTATTTTAATGACAACAGGCTAGTGATGTGCTGTCAATGGTCGAATGCCTCTTTTTAGTGACAGCAGGGTGGAGATGTGCTGCGAGTGTCTGTCCCCCTCTATTTTAATGACAACAGGTTGGTGATGTGCTGTCAATGGTCGAATGCCTCTTTTTAATGACAGCAGGGTGGAGATGTGCTGCGAGCGTCTCTCCCCCTCTATTTTAATGACAACAGGTTGGTGATGTGCTGTCAATGGTCGGGCGCCTCATTTTAGTGACAGCAGGGTGTAGATGTGCTGCGAGTGTCTGTCCCCCTCTATTTTAATGGCAACAGGTTGGTGATGTGCTGTCAATAGTCGAGCGCCTCTTTTTAGTGACAGCAGGGTGAAGATGTGCTGCCAGTGTCCGGGCACCTCTGTTTATTGACAGGTGGGTGGTGATGTGCTGTCAATGGTCGAGCGCCTCTTTTTAGTGACAGCACGGTGGAGATGTGCTGCGAGTGTCTGTCCCCCTCTATTTTAATGACAACAGGTTGGTGATGTGCTGTCAATGGTCGAGCGCCTCTTTTTAGTGATAGCAGGTTGGAGATGTGCTGCGAGTGTCCGGGCACCTCTGTTTATTGACAGGTGGGTGGTGATGTGCTGTCAATGGTCCAGAGCCTCTTTTTAGTGACAGCTGGGTGGAGATGTGCTGTGAGTGTCTGCCCCCCTCTATTTTAATGACAACAGGTTGGTGATGTGCTGTCAATGGTTGAATGCCTCTTTTTAGTGACAGCAGGGTGGAGATGTGCTGCGAGTGTCTGTCCCCCTCTATTTTAATGACAACAGGTTGGTGATGTGCTGTCAATGGTCGAATGCCTCTTTTTAGTGACAGCAGGGTGGAGATGTGCTGCGAGTGTCTGTCCCCCTCTATTTTAATGACAAAAGGTTGGTGATGTGCTGTCAATGGTCGAATGCCTCTTTTTAGTGACAGCAGGGTGGAGATGTGGTGCGAGTGTCTGTCCCCCTCTATATTAATGACAACAGGTTGGTGATGTGCTGTCATTGGTCGAGCACCTCTTTTTAATGACAGCAGGGTGGAGATGTGCTGCGAGCGTCTGTCCCCCTCTATTTTAATGACAACAGGTTGGTGATGTGCTGTCAATGGTCGGGCGCCTCATTTTAGTGACAGCAGGGTGGAGATGTGCTGCGAGTGTCTGTCCCCCTCTATTTTAATGACAAAAGGTTGGTGATGTGCTGTCAATGGTCGAGCGCCTCTTTTTAGTGACAGCAGGGTGGAGATGTGCTGTGAGTGTCTGCCCCCCTCTATTTTAATGACAACAGGTTGGTGATGTGCTGTCAATGGTCGAATGCCTCTTTTTAGTGACAGCAGGGTGGAGATGTGCTGCGAGTGTCTGTCCCCCACTATTTTAATGACAAAAGGTTGGTGATGTGCTGTCAATGGTCAAATGCCTCTTTTTAGTGACAGCAGGGTGGAGATGTGCTGCGAGTGTCTGTTCCCCTCTATTTTAATGACAACAGGTTGGTGATGTGCTGTCAATGGTCGGACACATCATTTTAGTGACAGCAGGGTGGAGATGTGCTGCGAGTGTCCGGGCACCTCTGTTTATTGACAGGTGGGTGGTGATGTGCTGTCAATGGTCGAGCGTCTCTTTTTAGTGACAGCAGGGTGGAGATGTGCTGTGTGTGTCTGCCCCCCTCTATTTTAATGACAACAGGCTAGTGATGTGCTGTCAATGGTTGAATGCCTCTTTTTAGTGACAGCAGGGTGGAGATGTGCTGCGAGTGTCTGTCCCCCTCTATTTTAATGACAAAAAGTTGGTGATGTGCTGTCAATGGTCGAGCGCCTCTTTTTAGTGACAGCAGGATGGAGATGTGCTGCGAGTGTCTGTCCCCCTCTATTTTAATGACAACAGGTTGGTGATGTGCTGTCAATGGTCGAGCGCCTCTTTTTAGTGACAGCAGGGTGGAGATGTGCTGCGAGTGTCCGGGCACCTCTGTTTTTTTGACAGGTGGGTGGTGATGTGCTGTCAATGGTCGAGCGCCTCTTTTTAGTGACAGCTGGGTGGAGATGTGCTATGAGTGTCTGCCCCCCTCTATTTTAATGACAACAGGTTGGTGATGTGCTGTCAATGGTCGAATGCCTCTTTTTAGTGACAGCAGGGTGGAGATGTGCTGCGAGTGTCTGTCCCCCTCTATTTTAATGACAATAGGTTGGTGATGTGCTGTCAAAGTTCAAATGCCTCTTTTTAGTGACAGCAGGGTGGAGATGTGCTGCGAGTGTCTGTCCCCCTCTATTTTAATGACAAACGGTTGGTGATGTGCTGTCAATGGTCGAATGCCTCTTTTTAATGACAGCAGGGTGGAGATGTGCTGCGAGCGTCTGTCCCCCTCTATTTTAATGACAACAGGTTGGTGATGTGCTGTCAATGGTCGGGCGCCTCATTTTAGTGACAGCAGGGTGGAGATGTGCTGCGAGTGTCTGTCCCCCTCTATTTGAATGACAAAAGGTTGGTGATGTGCTGTCAATGGTCCAGCGCCTATTTTTAGTGACAGCTGGGTGGAGATGTGCTGTGAGTGTCTGCCCCCTTTTATTTTAATGACAACAGTTTGGTGATATGCTGTCAATGGTCGAATGCCTCTTTTTAGTGACAGCAGGGTGGAGATGCGCTGCGAGTGTCTGTCCCCCTCTATTTTAATGACAAAAGGTTGGTGATGTGCTGTCAATGGTCAAATGCCTCTTTTTAGTGACAGCAGGGTGGAGATGTGCTGCGAGTGTCTGTCCCCCTCTATTTTAATGACAACAGGTTGGTGATGTGCTGTCAATGGTCGGACACCTCATTTTAGTGACAGCAGGGTGGAGATGTGCTGCGAGTCTCTGTCCCCCTCTATTTTAATGACAAAAGGTTGGTGATGTGCTGTCAATGGTCGAGCGCCTCTTTTTAGTGACAGCAAGGTGGAGATGTGCTGCGAGTGTCTGTCCCCCTCTATTTTAATGAGAACAGGTTGATGATGTGCTGTCAATGGTCGAGCGCCTCTTTTTAGTGACAGCAGGGTGGAGATGTGCTGCGAGTGTCCGGGCACCTCTGTTTATTGACAGGTGGGTGGTGATGTGCTGTCAATGGTCGAGCGCCTCTTTTTAGTGACAGCTGGGTGGAGATGTGCTGTGAGTGTCTGCCCCCCTCTATTTTAATGACAGCAGGTTGGTGATGTGCTGTCAATGGTCGAATGCCTCTTTTTAGTGACAGCAGGGTGGAGATGTGCTGCGAGTGTCTGTCCCCCTCTATTTTAATGACAAAAGGTTGGTGATGTGCTGTCAATGGTCAAATGCCTCTTTTTAGTGACAGCAGGGTGGAGATGTGCTGCGAGTGTCTGTCCCCCTCTATTTTAATGACAACAGGTTGGTGATGTGCTGTCAATGGTCGGACACCTCATTTTAGTGACAGCAGGGTGGAGATGTGCTGCGAGTCTCTGTCCCCCTCTATTTTAATGACAAAAGGTTGGTGATGTGCTGTCAATGGTCGAGCGCCTCTTTTTAGTGACAGCAAGGTGGAGATGTGCTGCGAGTGTCTGTCCCCCTCTATTTTAATGAGAACAGGTTGATGATGTGCTGTCAATGGTCGAGCGCCTCTTTTTAGTGACAGCAGGGTGGAGATGTGCTGCAAGTGTCCGGGCACCTCTGTTTATTGACAGGTGGGTGGTGATGTGCTGTCAATGGTCGAGCGCCTCTTTTTAGTGACAGCTGGGTGGAGATGTGCTGTGAGTGTCTGCCCCCCTCTATTTTAATGACAGCAGGTTGGTGATGTGCTGTCAATGGTCGAATGCCTCTTTTTAGTGACAGCAGGGTGGAGATGTGCTGCGAGTGTCTGTCCCCCTCTATTTTAATGACAACAGGTTGGTGATGTGCTGTCAATTGTCGCACACCTCATTTTAGTGACAGCAGGGTGGAGATGTGCTGCGAGTCTCTGTCCCCCTCTATTTTAATGACAAAAGGTTGATGATGTGCTGTCAATGGTCGAGCGCCTCTTTTTAGTGACAGCAGGGTGGAGATGTGCTGCGAGTGTCTGTCCCCCTCTATTTTAATGAGAACAGGTTGGTGATGTGCTGTCAATGGTCGAGCGCCTCTTTTTAGTGACAGCAGGGTGGAGATGTGCTGCAAGTGTCTGTCCCCCTCTATTTTAATGACAAAAGGTTGGTGATGTGCTGTCAATGGTCGAGCACCTCTTTTTAGTGACAGCAGGGTGGAGATGTGCTGTGAGTGTCTGCCTCCCTCTATTTTAATGACAACAGGTTGGTGAAGTGCTGTCAATGGTCGAATGCCTCTTTTTAGTGACAGCAGGGTGGAGATGTGCTGCGAGTGTCTGTCCCCCACTATTTTAATGACAAAAGGTTGGTGATGTGCTGTCAATGGTCAAATGCCTCTTTTTAGTGACAGCAGGGTGGAGATGTGCCGCGAGTGTCTGTACCCCTCTATTTTAATGACAACAGGTTGGTGATGTGCTGTCAATGGTCGAATGCCTCTTTTTAGTGACAGCAGGGTGGAGATGTGCTGCGAGTGTCTGTCCCCCTCTATTTTAATGACAACAGGTTGGTGATGTGCTGTCAATGGTCGGACACATCATTTTAGTGACAGCAGGGTGGAGATGTGCTGCGAGTGTCCAGGCACCTCTGTTTATTGACAGGCGGGTGGTGATGTGCTGTCAATGGTCGAATGCCTCTTTTTAGTGACAGCAGGGTGGAGATGTGCTGTGTGTGTCTGCCCCCCTCTATTTTAATGACAACAGGCTAGTGATGTGCTGTCAATGGTCGAATGCCTTTTTTTAGTGACAGCAGGGTGGAGATGTGCTGCGAGTGTCTGTCCCCCTCTATTTTAATGACAACAGGTTGGTGATGTGCTGTCAATGGTCGAATGCCTCTTTTTAGTGACAGCAGGGTGGAGATGTGCTGCGAGTGTCTGTCCCCCTCTATTTTAACAACAACAGGTTGGTGATGTGCTGTCAGTGGTCGAACGCCTCTTTTTAGTGACAGCAGGGTGGGGATGTGCTGCGAGTGTCTGTCCCCCTCTATTTTAATGACAACAGGTTGGTGATGTGCTGTCAATGGTCGAGCGCCTCTTTTTAGTGACAGCAGGGTGGAGATGTGCTGCGAGTGTCCGGGCACCTCTGTTTTTTTGACAGGTGGGTGGTGATGTGCTGTCAATGGTCGAGCGCCTCTTTTTAGTGACAGCTGGGTGGAGATTTGCTGTGAGTGTCTGGCCCCCTCTGGTTTAATGACAACAGGTTGGTGATGTGCTGTCAATGGTCGAATGCCTCTTTTTCGTGACATCAGGGTGGAGATGTGCTGCGAGTGTCTGTCCCCCTCTATTTTAATGACAATAGGTTGGTGATGTGCTGTCAAAGGTCGAATGCCTCTTTTTAGTGACAGCAGGGTGGAGATGTGCTGCGAGTGTCTGTCCCCCTCTATTTTAATGACAAAAGGTTGGTGATGTGCTGTCAATGGTCGAATGCCTCTTTTTAATGACAGCAGGGTGGAGATGTGCTGCGAGCGTCTCTCCCCCTCTATTTTAATGACAACAGGTTGGTGATGTGCTGTCAATGGTCGGGCGCCTCATTTTAGTGACAGCAGGGTGGAGATGTGCTGCGAGTGTCTGTCCCCCTCTATTTTAATGACAACAGGTTGGTGATGTGCTGTCAATGGTCGAGCGCCTCTTTTTAGTGACAGCAGGGTGAAGATGTGCTGCCAGTGTCCGGGCACCTCTGTTTATTGACAGGTGGGTGGTGATGTGCTGTCAATGGTCGAGCGCCTCTTTTTAGTGACAGCAGGGTGGAGATGTGCTGCGAGTGTCTGTCCCCCTCTATTTTAATGACAACAGGTTGGTGATGTGCTGTCAATGGTCGAGCGCCTCTTTTTAGTGACAGCAGGGTGGAGATGTGCTGCCAGTGTCCGGGCACCTCTGTTTATTGACAGGTGGGTGGTGATGTGCTGTCAATGGTCGAGCGTCTCTTTTTAGTGACAGCAGGGTGGAGATGTGCTGTGTGTGTCTGCCCCCCTCTATTTTAATGACAACAGGCTAGTGATGTGCTGTCAATGGTCGAATGCCTTTTTTTAGTGACAGCAGGGTGGAGATGTGCTGCGAGTGTCTGTCCCCCTCTATTTTAATGACAACAGGTTGGTGATGTGCTGTCAATGGTCGAATGCCTCTTTTTAGTGACAGCAGGGTGGAGATGTGCTGCGAGTGTCTGTCCCCCTCTATTTTAACAACAACAGGTTGGTGATGTGCTGTCAGTGGTCGAACGCCTATTTTTAGTGACAGCAGGGTGGGGATGTGCTGCGAGTGTCTGTCCCCCTCTATTTTAATGACAAAAATTTGGTCATGTGCTGTCAGTGGTCGAGCGCCTCTTTTTAGTGACAGCAGGGTGGAGATGTGCTGCGAGTGTCTGTCCCCCTCTATTTTAATGACAACAGGTTGGTGATGTGCTGTCAATGGTCGAGCGCCTCTTTTTAGTGACAGCAGGGTGAAGATGTGCTGCCAGTGTCCGGGCACCTCTGTTTATTGACAGGTGGGTGGTGATGTGCTGTCAATGGTCGAGCGCCTCTTTTTAGTGACAGCAGGGTGGAGATGTGCTGCGAGTGTCTGTCCCCCTCTATTTTAATGTCAACAGGTTGGTGATGTGCTGTCAATGGTCGAGCGCCTCTTTTTAGTGACAGCAGGGTGGAGATGTGCTGCGAGTGTCCGGGCACCTCTGTTTATTGACAGGTGGGTGGTGATGTGCTGTCAATGGTCCAGAGCCTCTTTTTAGTGACAGCTGGGTGGAGATGTGCTGTGAGTGTCTGCCCCCCTCTATTTTAATGACAACAGGTTGGTGATGTGCTGTCAATGGTCGAATGCCTCTTTTTAGTGACAGCAGGGTGGAGATGTGCTGCGAGTGTATGTCCCCCTCTATTTTAATGACAACAGGTTGGTGATGTGCTGTCAATGGTCGAATGCCTCTTTTTAGTGACAGCAGGGTGGAGATGTGCTGCGAGTGTCCGGGCACCTCTGTTTATTGACAGGTGGGTGGTGATGTGCTGTCAATGGTCGAGCGTCTCTTTTTAGTGACAGCAGGGTGGAGATGTGCTGTGTGTGTCTGCCCCCCTCTATTTTAATGACAACAGGCTAGTGATGTGCTGTCAATGGTCGAGCGTCTCTTTTTAGTGACAGCAGGGTGGAGATGTGCTGCGAGTGTCCGGGCACCTCTGTTTTTTTGACAGGTGGGTGGTGATGTGCTGTCAATGGTCGAGCGCCTCTTTTTAGTGACAGCTGGGTGGAGATGTGCTGTGAGTGTCTGCCCCCATCTGTTTTAATGACAACAGGTTGGTGATGTGCTGTCAATGGTCGAATGCCTCTTTTTAGTGACATCAGGGTGGAGATGTGCTGCGAGTGTCTGTCCCCCTCTATTTTAATGACAATAGGTTGGTGATGTGCTGTCAAAGGTCGAATGCCTCTTTTTAGTGACAGCAGGGTGGAGATGTGCTGCGAGTGTCTGTCCCCCTCTATTTTGATGACAAAAGGTTGGTGATGTGCTGTCAATGGTCGAATGCCTCTTTTTAGTGACAGCAGGGTGGAGATGTGCTGCGAGTGTCTGTCCCCCTCTATTTTAATGACAACAGGTTGGTGATGTGCTGTCAATGGTCGAATGCCTCTTTTTAGTGACAGCAGGGTGGAGATGTGCTGCGAGTGTCTGTCCCCCTCTATTTTAATGACAACAGGTTGGTGATGTGCTGTCAATGGTCGAATGCCTCTTTTTAGTGACAGCAGGGTGTAGATGTGCTGCGAGTGTCTGTCCCCCTCTATTTTAATGGCAACAGGTTGGTGATGTGCTGTCAATAGTCGAGCGCCTCTTTTTAGTGACAGCAGGGTGAAGATGTGCTGCCAGTGTCCGGGCACCTCTGTTTATTGACAGGTGGGTGGTGATGTGCTGTCAATGGTCGAGCGCCTCTTTTTAGTGACAGCACGGTGGAGATGTGCTGCGAGTGTCTGTCCCCCTCTATTTTAATGACAACAGGTTGGTGATGTGCTGTCAATGGTCGAGCGCCTCTTTTTAGTGATAGCAGGTTGGAGATGTGCTGCGAGTGTCCGGGCACCTCTGTTTATTGACAGGTGGGTGGTGATGTGCTGTCAATGGTCCAGAGCCTCATTTTAGTGACAGCTGGGTGGAGATGTGCTGTGAGTGTCTGCCCCCCTCTATTTTAATGACAACAGGTTGGTGATGTGCTGTCAATGGTTGAATGCCTCTTTTTAGTGACAGCAGGGTGGAGATGTGCTGCGAGTGTCTGTCCCCCTCTATTTTAATGACAACAGGTTGGTGATGTGCTGTCAATGGTCGAATGCCTCTTTTTAGTGACAGCAGGGTGGAGATGTGCTGCGAGTGTCTGTCCCCCTCTATTTTAATGACAAAAGGTTGGTGATGTGCTGTCAATGGTCGAATGCCTCTTTTTAGTGACAGCAGGGTGGAGATGTGGTGCGAGTGTCTGTCCCCCTCTATATTAATGACAACAGGTTGGTGATGTGCTGTCATTGGTCGAGCACCTCTTTTTAATGACAGCAGGGTGGAGATGTGCTGCGAGCGTCTGTCCCCCTCTATTTTAATGACAACAGGTTGGTGATGTGCTGTCAATGGTCGGGCGCCTCATTTTAGTGACAGCAGGGTGGAGATGTGCTGCGAGTGTCTGTCCCCCTCTATTTTAATGACAAAAGGTTGGTGATGTGCTGTCAATGGTCGAGCGCCTCTTTTTAGTGACAGCAGGGTGGAGATGTGCTGTGAGTGTCTGCCCCCCTCTATTTTAATGACAACAGGTTGGTGATGTGCTGTCAATGGTCGAATGCCTCTTTTTAGTGACAGCAGGGTGGAGATGTGCTGCGAGTGTCTGTCCCCCTCTATTTTAATGACAAAAGGTTGGTGATGTGCTGTCAATGGTCAAATGCCTCTTTTTAGTGACAGCAGGGTGGAGATGTGCCACGAGTGTCTGTACCCCTCTATTTTAATGACAACAGGTTGGTGATATGCTGTCAATGGTTGAGCGCCTCTTTTTAGTGACAGCAGGGTGGAGATGTGCTGCGAGTGTCTGTTCCCCTCTATTTTAATGACAACAGGTTGGTGATGTGCTGTCAATGGTCGAGCGTCTCTTTTTAGTGACAGCAGGGTGGAGATGTGCTGTGTGTGTCTGCCCCCCTCTATTTTAATGACAACAGGCTAGTGATGTGCTGTCAATGGTTGAATGCCTCTTTTTAGTGACAGCAGGGTGGAGGTGTGCTGCGAGTGTCTGTCCCCCTCTATTTTAATGACAAAAATTTGGTCATGTGCTGTTAGTGGTCGAGCGCCTCTTTTTAGTGACAGCAGGGTGGAGATGTGCTGCGAGTGTCTGTCCCCCTCTATTTTAATGACAAAAAGTTGGTGATGTGCTGTCAATGGTCGAGCGCCTCTTTTTAGTGACAGCAGGGTGGAGATGTGCTGCGAGTGTCTGTCCCCCTCTATTTTAATGACAACAGGTTGGTGATATGCTGTCAATGGTTGAGCGCCTCTTTTTAGTGACAGCAGGGTGGAGATGTGCTGCGAGTGTCCGGGCACCTCTGTTTTTTTGACAGGTGGGTGGTGATGTGCTGTCAATGGTCGAGCGCCTCTTTTTAGTGACAGCTGGGTGGAGATGTGCTATGAGTGTCTGCCCCCCTCTATTTTAATGACAACAGGTTGGTGATGTGCTGTCAATGGTCGAATGCCTCTTTTTAGTGACAGCAGGGTGGAGATGTGCTGCGAGTGTCTGTCCCCCTCTATTTTAATGACAATAGGTTGGTGATGTGCTGTCAAAGTTCAAATGCCTCTTTTTAGTGACAGCAGGGTGGAGATGTGCTGCGAGTGTCTGTCCCCCTCTATTTTAATGACAAACGGTTGGTGATGTGCTGTCAATGGTCGAATGCCTCTTTTTAATGACAGCAGGGTGGAGATGTGCTGCGAGCGTCTGTCCCCCTCTATTTTAATGACAACAGGTTGGTGATGTGCTGTCAATGGTCGGGCGCCTCATTTTAGTGACAGCAGGGTGGAGATGTGCTGCGAGTGTCTGTCCCCCTCTATTTGAATGACAAAAGGTTGGTGATGTGCTGTCAATGGTCGAGCGCCTATTTTTAGTGACAGCTGGGTGGAGATGTGCTGTGAGTGTCTGCCCCCCTTTATTTTAATGACAACAGTTTGGTGATATGCTGTCAATGGTCGAATGCCTCTTTTTAGTGACAGCAGGGTGGAGATGCGCTGCGAGTGTCTGTCCCCCTCTATTTTAATGACAAAAGGTTGGTGATGTGCTGTCAATGGTCAAATGCCTCTTTTTAGTGACAGCAGGGTGAAGATGTGCTGCGAGTGTCTGTCCCCCTCTATTTTAATGACAACAGGTTGGTGATGTGCTGTCAATGGTCGGACACCTCATTTTAGTGACAGCAGGGTGGAGATGTGCTGCGAGTCTCTGTCCCCCTCTATTTTAATGACAAAAGGTTGGTGATGTGCTGTCAATGGTCGAGCGCCTCTTTTTAGTGACAGCAAGGTGGAGATGTGCTGCGAGTGTCTGTCCCCCTCTATTTTAATGAGAACAGGTTGATGATGTGCTGTCAATGGTCGAGCGCCTCTTTTTAGTGACAGCAGGGTGGAGATGTGCTGCGAGTGTCCGGGCACCTCTGTTTATTGACAGGTGGGTGGTGATGTGCTGTCAATGGTCGAGCGCCTCTTTTTAGTGACAGCTGGGTGGAGATGTGCTGTGAGTGTCTGCCCCCCTCTATTTTAATGACAGCAGGTTGGTGATGTGCTGTCAATGGTCGAATGCCTCTTTTTAGTGACAGCAGGGTGGAGATGTGCTGCGAGTGTCTGTCCCCCTCTATTTTAATGACAAAAGGTTGGTGATGTGCTGTCAATGGTCAAATGCCTCTTTTTAGTGACAGCAGGGTGGAGATGTGCTGCGAGTGTCTGTCCCCCTCTATTTTAATGACAACAGGTTGGTGATGTGCTGTCAATGGTCGGACACCTCATTTTAGTGACAGCAGGGTGGAGATGTGCTGCGAGTCTCTGTCCCCCTCTATTTTAATGACAAAAGGTTGGTGATGTGCTGTCAATGGTCGAGCGCCTCTTTTTAGTGACAGCAAGGTGGAGATGTGCTGCGAGTGTCTGTCCCCCTCTATTTTAATGAGAACAGGTTGATGATGTGCTGTCAATGGTCGAGCGCCTCTTTTTAGTGACAGCAGGGTGGAGATGTGCTGCAAGTGTCCGGGCACCTCTGTTTATTGACAGGTGGGTGGTGATGTGCTGTCAATGGTCGAGCGCCTCTTTTTAGTGACAGCTGGGTGGAGATGTGCTGTGAGTGTCTGCCCCCCTCTATTTTAATGACAGCAGGTTGGTGATGTGCTGTCAATGGTCGAATGCCTCTTTTTAGTGACAGCAGGGTGGAGATGTGCTGCGAGTGTCTGTCCCCCTCTATTTTAATGACAACAGGTTGGTGATATGCTGTCAATGGTCGAGCGCCTCTTTTTAGTGACAGCAGGGTGGAGATGTGCTGCGAGTGTCTGTCCCCCTCTATTTTAATGACAACAGGTTGGTGATGTGCTGTCAATTGTCGCACACCTCATTTTAGTGACAGCAGGGTGGAGATGTGCTGCGAGTCTCTGTCCCCCTCTATTTTAATGACAAAAGGTTGATGATGTGCTGTCAATGGTCGAGCGCCTCTTTTTAGTGACAGCAGGGTGGAGATGTGCTGCGAGTGTCTGTCCCCCTCTATTTTAATGAGAACAGGTTGGTGATGTGCTGTCAATGGTCGAGCGCCTCTTTTTAGTGACAGCAAGGTGGAGATGTGCTGCGAGTGTCTGGGCACCTCTGTTTATTGACAGGTGGGTGGTGATGTGCTGTCAATGGTCGAGCGCCTCTTTTTAGTGACAGCTGGGTGGAGATGTGCTGTGAGTGTCTGCCCCCCTCTATTTTAATGACAGCAGGTTGGTGATGTGCTGTCAATGGTCGAATGCCTCTTTTTAGTGACAGCATGGTGGAGATGTGCTGCGAGTGTCTGTCCCCCTCTATTTTAATGACAACAGGTTGGTTATGTGCTGTCAATGGTCGAATGCCTCTTTTTAGTGACAGCAGGGTGGAGATGTGCTGCAAGTGTCTGTCCCCCTCTATTTTAATGACAAAAGGTTGGTGATGTGCTGTCAATGGTCGAATGCCTCTTTTTAGTGACAGCAGGGTGGAGATGTGCTGCGAGTGTCTGTCCTCCTCTATTTTAATGACAATAGGTTGGTGATGTGCTGTCAATGGTCGAGTGCCTCTTTTTAATGACAGCAGGGTGGAGATGTGCTGCGAGCCTCTGTCCCCCTCTATTTTAATGATAACAGGTTGGTGATGTGCTGTCAATGGTCGGGCGCCTCATTTTAGTGACAGCAGGGTGGAAATGTGCTGCGAGTGTCTGTCCCCCTCTATTTTAATCACAAAAGGTTGGTGATGTGCTGTCAATGGTCGAGCGCCTCTTTTTAGTGACAGCAGGGTGGAGATGTGCTGCGAGTGTCTGTCCCCCTCTATTTTAATGACAACAGGTTGGTGATGTGCTGTCAATGGTCGAGCACCTCTTTTTAGTGACAGCAGGGTGGAGATGTGCTGCGAGTGTCTGTTCCCCTCTATTTTAATGACAAAAGGTTGGTGATGTGCTGTCAATGGTCGAATGTCTCTTTTTAGTGACAGCAGGGTGGAGATGTGCTGCGAGTGTCTGCCCCCCTCTATTTTAATGACAACAGGTTGGTGATGTGCTGTCAATGGTCGAGCGCCTCTTTTTAGTGACAGCAGGGTGAAGATGTGCTGCCAGTGTCCGGGCACCTCTGTTTATTGACAGGTGGGTGGTGATGTGCTGTCAATGGTCGAGCGCCTCTTTTTAGTGACAGCTGGGTGGAGATGTGCTGTGAGTGTCTGCCCCCATCTGTTTTAATGACAACAGGTTGGTGATGTGCTGTCAATGGTCGGGCGCCTCATTTTAGTGACAGCAGGGTGGAGATGTGCTGCAAGTGTGTGTCCCACTCTATTTTAATGACAAAAAGTTGGTGATGTGCTGTCAATGGTCGAGTGCCTCTTTTCAGTGACAGCAGGGTGGAGATGTGCTGTGAGTGTCTGCCCCCCTCTATTTTAATGACAACAGGTTGGTGATGTGCTGTCAATGGTCGAATGCCTCTTTTTAGTTACAGCAGGGTGGAGATGTGCTGCGAGTGTCTGTCCCCCTCTATTTTAATGACAATAGGTTGGTGATGTGCTGTCAATGGTCAAATGCCTCTTTTTAGTGACAGCAGGGTGGAGATGTGCTGCGAGTGTCTGTCCCCCTCTATTTTAATGACAACAGGTTTTTGATATGCTGTCAATGGTTGAGCGCCTCTTATTAGTGACAGCAGGGTGGAGATGTGCTGTGTGTGTGTCTGTCCCCCTCTATTTTAATGACAACAGGTTGGTGATGTGCTGTCAATGGTCGAGCGCCTCTCTTTAGTGACAGCAGGGTGGAGATGTGCTGCGAGTGTCTGTACCCCTCTATTTTAATGACAACAGGTTGGAGATGTGCTGTCAATGGTCGGACGCCTCATTTTAGTGACAGCAGGGTGGAGATGTGCTGCGAGTGTCTGTCCCCCTCTATTTTAATGACAAAAGGCTGGTGATGTGCTGTCAATGGTCGAGCGCCTCTTTTTAGTGACAGCAGGGTGGAGATGTGCTGCGAGTGTCTGTCCCCCTCTATTTTAATGACAACAGGTTGGTGATGTGCTGTCAATGGTCGAGCGCCTCTTTTTAGTGACAGCAGGGTGGAGATGTGCTGCGAGTGTCCGGGCACCTCTGTTTATTGACAGGTGGGTGGTGATGTGCTGTCAATGGTCGAGAGCCTCTTTTTAGTGACAGCTGGGTGGAGATGTGCTGTGAGTGTCTGCCCCCCTCTATTTTAATGACAACAGGTTGGTGATGTGCTGTCAATGGTCGAATGCCTCTTTTTAGTGACAGCAGGGTGGAGATGTGCTGCGAGTGTCTGTCCCCCTCTATTTCAATGACAACAGGTTGGTGATGTGCTGTCAATGGTCGAATGCCTCTTTTTAGTGACAGCAGGGTGGAGATGTGCTGCGAGTGTCTGTCCCCCTCTATTTTAATGACAAAAGGTTGGTGATGTGCTGTCAATGGTCGAATGCCTCTTTTTAGTGACAGCAGGGTGGAGATGTGCTGCGAGTGTCTGTCCCCCTCTATATTAATGACAACAGGTTGGTGATGTGCTGTCAATGGTCAAGCGCCTCTTTTTAATGACAGCAGGGTGGAGATGTGCTGCGAGCGTCTGTCCCCCTCTATTTTAATGACAACAGGTTGGTTATGTGCTGTCAATGGTCGGGCGCCTCATTTTAGTAACAGCAGGGTGGAGATGTGCTGCGAGTGTCTGTCCCCCTCTATTTTAATGACAAAAGGTTGGTGATGTGCTGTCAATGGTCGAGCGCCTCTTTTTAGTGACAGCAGGGTGGACATGTGCTGTGAGTGTCTGCCTCCCTCTATTTTAATGACAACAGGTTGGTGAAGTGCTGTCAATGGTCGAATGCCTCTTTTTAGTGACAGCAGGGTGGAGATGTGCTGCGAGTGTCTGTCCCCCACTATTATAATGACAAAAGGTTGGTGATGTGCTGTCAATGGTCAAATGCCTCTTTTTAGTGACAGCAGGGTGGAGATGTGCCGCGAGTGTCTGTACCCCTCTATTTTAATGACAACAGGTTGGTGATATGCTGTCAATGGTCGAGCGCCTCTTTTTAGTGACAGCAGGGTGGAGATGTGCTGCGAGTGTCTCTTCCCCTCTATTTTAATGACAACAGGTTGGTGATGTGCTGTCAATGGTCGGACACATCATTTTAGTGACAGCAGGGTGGAGATGTGCTGCGAGTGTCCGGGCACCTCTGTTTATTGACAGGTGGGTGGTGATGTGCTGTCAATGGTCGAGCGTCTCTTTTTAGTGACAGCAGGGTGGAGATGTGCTGTGTGTGTCTGCCCCCCTCTATTTTAATGACAACAGGCTAGTGATGTGCTGTCAATGGTTGAATGCCTTTTTTTAGTGACAGCAGGGTGGAGATGTGCTGCGAGTGTCTGTCCCCCTCTATTTTAATGACAACAGGTTGGTGATGTGCTGTCAATGGTCGAATGCCTCTTTTTAGTGACAGCAGGGTGGAGATGTGCTGCGAGTGTTTGTCCCCCTCTATTTTAACAACAACAGGTTGGTGATGTGCTGTCAGTGGTCGAACGCCTCTTTTTAGTGACAGCAGGGTGGGGATGTGCTGCGAGTGTCTGTCCCCCTCTATTTTAATGACAAAAATTTGGTCATGTGCTGTCAGTGGTCGAGCGCCTCTTTTTAGTGACAGCAGGGTGGAGATGTGCTGCGAGTGTCTGTCCCCCTCTATTTTAATGACAACAGGTTGGTGATGTGCTGTCAATGGTCGAGCGCCTCTTTTTAGTGACAGCAGGGTGGAGATGTGCTGCGAGTGTCCGGGCACCTCTGTTTTTTTGACAGGTGGGTGGTGATGTGCTGTCAATGGTCGAGCGCCTCTTTTTAGTGACAGCTGGGTGGAGATTTGCTGTGAGTGTCTGCCCCCCTCTGGTTTAATGACAACAGGTTGGTGATGTGCTGTCAATGGTCGAATGCCTCTTTTTCGTGACATCAGGGTGGAGATGTGCTGCGAGTGTCTGTCCCCCTCTATTTTAATGACAATAGGTTGGTGATGTGCTGTCAAAGGTCGAATGCCTCTTTTTAGTGACAGCAGGGTGGAGATGTGCTGCGAGTGTCTGTCCCCCTCTATTTTAATGACAAAAGGTTGGTGATGTGCTGTCAATGGTCGAATGCCTCTTTTTAATGACAGCAGGGTGGAGATGTGCTGCAAGCGTCTCTCCCCCTCTATTTTAATGACAACAGGTTGGTGATGTGCTGTCAATGGTCGGGCGCCTCATTTTAGTGACAGCAGGGTGGAGATGTGCTGCGAGTGTCTGTCCCCCTCTATTTTAATGACAACAGGTTGGTGATGTGCTGTCAATGGTCGAGCGCCTCTTTTTAGTGACAGCAGGGTGAAGATGTGCTGCCAGTGTCCGGGCACCTCTGTTTATTGACAGGTCGGTGGTGATGTGCTGTCAATGGTCGAGCGCCTCTTTTTAGTGACAGCAGGGTGGAGATGTGCTGCGAGTGTCTGTCCCCCTCTATTTTAATGACAACAGGTTGGTGATGTGCTGTCAATGGTCGAGCGCCTCTTTTTAGTGACAGCAGGGTGGAGATGTGCTGCGAGTGTCCGGGCACCTCTGTTTATTGACAGGTGGGTGGTGATGTGCTGTCAATGGTCCAGAGCCTCTTTTTAGTGACAGCTGGGTGGAGATGTGCTGTGAGTGTCTGCCCCCCTCTATTTTAATGACAACAGGTTGGTGATGTGCTGTCAATGGTCGAATGCCTCTTTTTAGTGACAGCAGGGTGGAGATGTGCTGCGAGTGTCTGTCCCCCTCTATTTTAATGACAACAGGTTGGTGATGTGCTGTCAATGGTCGAATGCCTCTTTTTAGTGACAGCAGGGTGGAGATGTGCTGCGAGTGTCCGGGCACCTCTATTTTAATGACAACAGGTTGGTGATGTGCTGTCAATGGTCGAATGCCTCTTTTTAGTGACAGCAGGGTGGAGATGTGCTGCAAGTGTCTGTCCCCCTCTATTTTAACAACAACAGGTTGGTGATGTGCTGTCAGTGGTCGAACGCCTCTTTTTAGTGACAGCAGGGTGGGGATGTGCTGCGAGTGTTTGTCCCCCTCTATTTTAATGACAAAAATTTGGTCATGTGCTGTCAGTAGTCGAGCGCCTCTTTTTAGTGACAGCAGGGTGGAGATGTGCTGCGAGTGTCTGTCCCCCTCTATTTTAATGACAACAGGTTGGTGATGTGCTGTCAATGGTCGAGCGCCTCTTTTTAGTGACAGCAGGGTGGAGATGTGCTGCGAGTGTCCGGGCACCTCTGTTTTTTTGACAGGTGGGTGGTGATGTGCTGTCAATGGTCGAGCGCCTCTTTTTAGTGACAGCAGGGTGGAGATGTGCTGTGAGTGTCTGCCTCCCTCTATTTTAATGACAACAGGTTGGTGAAGTGCTGTCAATGGTCGAATGCCTCTTTTTAGTGACAGCAGGGTGGAGATGTGCTGCGAGTGTCTGTCCCCCACTATTTTAATGACAAAAGGTTGGTGATGTGCTGTCAATGGTCAAATGCCTCTTTTTAGTGACAGCAGGGTGGAGATGTGCCGCGAGTGTCTGTACCCCTCTATTTTAATGACAACAGGTTGGTGATGTGCTGTCAATGGTCGAATGCCTCTTTTTAGTGACAGCAGGGTGGAGATGTGCTGCGAGTGTCTGTCCCCCTCTATTTTAATGACAACAGGTTGGTGATGTGCTGTCAATGGTCGGACACATCATTTTAGTGACAGCAGGGTGGAGATGTGCTGCGAGTGTCCGGGCACCTCTGTTTATTGACAGGCGGGTGGTGATGTGCTGTCAATGGTCGAGCGTCTCTTTTTAGTGACAGCAGGGTGGAGATGTGCTGTGTGTGTCTGCCCCCCTCTATTTTAATGACAACAGGCTAGTGATGTGCTGTCAATGGTCGAATGCCTTTTTTTAGTGACAGCAGGGTGGAGATGTGCTGCGAGTGTCTGTCCCCCTCTATTTTAATGACAACAGGTTGGTGATGTGCTGTCAATGGTCGAATGCCTCTTTTTAGTGACAGCAGGGTGGAGATGTGCTGCGAGTGTCTGTCCCCCTCTATTTTAACAACAACAGGTTGGTGATGTGCTGTCAGTGGTCGAACGCCTCTTTTTAGTGACAGCAGGGTGGGGATGTGCTGCGAGTGTCTGTCCCCCTCTATTTTAATGACAAAAATTTGGTCATGTGCTGTGCTGTCAGTGGTCGAGCGCCTTTTTTTTAGTAACAGCAGGGTGGAGATGTGCTGCGAGTGTCTGTCCCCCTCTATTTTAATGACAACAGGTTGGTGATGTGCTGTCAATGGTCGAGCGCCTCTTTTTAGTGACAGCAGGGTGGAGATGTGCTGCGAGTGTCCGGGCACCTCTGTTTTTTTGACAGGTGGGTGGTGATGTGCTGTCAATGGTCGAGCGCCTCTTTTTAGTGACAGCTGGGTGGAGATTTGCTGTGAGTGTCTGGCCCCCTCTGGTTTAATGACAACAGGTTGGTGATGTGCTGTCAATGGTCGAATGCCTCTTTTTCGTGACATCAGGGTGGAGATGTGCTGCGAGTGTCTGTCCCCCTCTATTTTAATGACAATAGGTTGGTGATGTGCTGTCAAAGGTCGAATGCCTCTTTTTAGTGACAGCAGGGTGGAGATGTGCTGCGAGTGTCTGTCCCCCTCTATTTTAATGACAAAAGGTTGGTGATGTGCTGTCAATGGTCGAATGCCTCTTTTTAATGACAGCAGGGTGGAGATGTGCTGCGAGCGTCTCTCCCCCTCTATTTTAATGACAACAGGTTGGTGATGTGCTGTCAATGGTCGGGCACCTCATTTTAGTGACAGCAGGGTGGAGATGTGCTGCGAGTGTCTGTCCCCCTCTATTTTAATGACAACAGGTTGGTGATGTGCTGTCAATGGTCGAGCGCCTCTTTTTAGTGACAGCAGGGTGGAGATGTGCTGTGAGTGTCTGCCTCCCTCTATTTTAATGACAACAGGTTGGTGAAGTGCTGTCAATGGTCGAATGCCTCTTTTTAGTGACAGCAGGGTGGAGATGTGCTGCGAGTGTCTGTCCCCCACTATTTTAATGACAAAAGGTTGGTGATGTGCTGTCAATGGTCAAATGCCTCTTTTTAGTGACAGCAGGGTGGAGATGTGCCGCGAGTGTCTGTACCCCTCTATTTTAATGACAACAGGTTGGTGATGTGCTGTCAATGGTCGAATGCCTCTTTTTAGTGACAGCAGGGTGGAGATGTGCTGCGAGTGTCTGTCCCCCTCTATTTTAATGACAACAGGTTGGTGATGTGCTGTCAATGGTCGGACACATCATTTTAGTGACAGCAGGGTGGAGATGTGCTGCGAGTGTCCGGGCACCTCTGTTTATTGACAGGCGGGTGGTGATGTGCTGTCAATGGTCGAGCGTCTCTTTTTAGTGACAGCAGGGTGGAGATGTGCTGTGTGTGTCTGCCCCCCTCTATTTTAATGACAACAGGCTAGTAATGTGCTGTCAATGGTCGAATGCCTTTTTTTAGTGACAGCAGGGTGGAGATGTGCTGCGAGTGTCTGTCCCCCTCTATTTTAATGACAACAGGTTGGTGATGTGCTGTCAATGGTCGAATGCCTCTTTTTAGTGACAGCAGGGTGGAGATGTGCTGCGAGTGTCTGTCCCCCTCTATTTTAACAACAACAGGTTGGTGATGTGCTGTCAGTGGTCGAACGCCTCTTTTTAGTGACAGCAGGGTGGGGATGTGCTGCGAGTGTCTGTCCCCCTCTATTTTAATGACAAAAATTTGGTCATGTGCTGTGCTGTCAGTGGTCGAGCGCCTTTTTTTTAGTAACAGCAGGGTGGAGATGTGCTGCGAGTGTCTGTCCCCCTCTATTTTAATGACAACAGGTTGGTGATGTGCTGTCAATGGTCGAGCGCCTCTTTTTAGTGACAGCAGGGTGGAGATGTGCTGCGAGTGTCCGGGCACCTCTGTTTTTTTGACAGGTGGGTGGTGATGTGCTGTCAATGGTCGAGCGCCTCTTTTTAGTGACAGCTGGGTGGAGATTTGCTGTGAGTGTCTGGCCCCCTCTGGTTTAATGACAACAGGTTGGTGATGTGCTGTCAATGGTCGAATGCCTCTTTTTCGTGACATCAGGGTGGAGATGTGCTGCGAGTGTCTGTCCCCCTCTATTTTAATGACAATAGGTTGGTGATGTGCTGTCAAAGGTCGAATGCCTCTTTTTAGTGACAGCAGGGTGGAGATGTGCTGCGAGTGTCTGTCCCCCTCTATTTTAATGACAAAAGGTTGGTGATGTGCTGTCAATGGTCGAATGCCTCTTTTTAATGACAGCAGGGTGGAGATGTGCTGCGAGCGTCTCTCCCCCTCTATTTTAATGACAACAGGTTGGTGATGTGCTGTCAATGGTCGGGCACCTCATTTTAGTGACAGCAGGGTGGAGATGTGCTGCGAGTGTCTGTCCCCCTCTATTTTAATGACAACAGGTTGGTGATGTGCTGTCAATGGTCGAGCGCCTCTTTTTAGTGACAGCAGGGTGAAGATGTGCTGCCAGTGTCCGGGCACCTCTGTTTATTGACAGGTGGGTGGTGATGTGCTGTCAATGGTCGAGCGTCTCTTTTTAGTGACAGCAGGGTGGAGATGTGCTGTGTGTGTCTGCCCCCCTCTATTTTAATGACAACAGGCTAGTGATGTGCTGTCAATGGTCGAATGCCTTTTTTTAGTGACAGCAGGGTGGAGATGTGCTGCGAGTGTCTGTCCCCCTCTATTTTAATGACAACAGGTTGGTGATGTGCTGTCAATGGTCGAATGCCTCTTTTTAGTGACAGCAGGGTGGAGATGTGCTGCGAGTGTCTGTCCCCCTCTATTTTAACAACAACAGGTTGGTGATGTGCTGTCAGTGGTCGAACGCCTCTTTTTAGTGACAGCAGGGTGGGGATGTGCTGCGAGTGTCTGTCCCCCTCTATTTTAATGACAAAAATTTGGTCATGTGCTGTCAGTGGTCGAGCGCCTCTTTTTAGTGACAGCAGGGTGGAGATGTGCTGCGAGTGTCTGTCCCCCTCTATTTTAATGACAACAGGTTGGTGATGTGCTGTCAATGGTCGAGCGCCTCTTTTTAGTGACAGCAGGGTGGAGATGTGCTGCGAGTGTCCGGGCACCTCTGTTTTTTTGACAGGTGGGTGGTGATGTGCTGTCAATGGTCGAGCGCCTCTTTTTAGTGACAGCTGGGTGGAGATTTGCTGTGAGTGTCTGGCCCCCTCTGGTTTAATGACAACAGGTTGGTGATGTGCTGTCAATGGTCGAATGCCTCTTTTTCGTGACATCAGGGTGGAGATGTGCTGCGAGTGTCTGTCCCCCTCTATTTTAATGACAATAGGTTGGTGATGTGCTGTCAAAGGTCGAATGCCTCTTTTTAGTGACAGCAGGGTGGAGATGTGCTGCGAGTGTCTGTCCCCCTCTATTTTAATGACAAAAGGTTGGTGATGTGCTGTCAATGGTCGAATGCCTATTTTTAATAACAGCAGGGTGGAGATGTGCTGCGAGCGTCTCTCCCCCTCTATTTTAATGACAACAGGTTGGTGATGTGCTGTCAATGGTCGGGCGCCTCATTTTAGTGACAGCAGGGTGGAGATGTGCTGCGAGTGTCTGTCCCCCTCTATTTTAATGACAACAGGTTGGTGATGTGCTGTCAATGGTCGAGCGCCTCTTTTTAGTGACAGCAGGGTGAAGATGTGCTGCCAGTGTCCGGGCACCTCTGTTTATTGACAGGTGGGTGGTGATGTGCTGTCAATGGTCGAGCGTCTCTTTTTAGTGACAGCAGGGTGGAGATGTGCTGTGTGTGTCTGCCCCCCTCTATTTTAATGACAACAGGCTAGTGATGTGCTGTCAATGGTCGAATGCCTTTTTTTAGTGACAGCAGGGTGGAGATGTGCTGCGAGTGTCTGTCCCCCTCTATTTTAATGACAACAGGTTGGTGATGTGCTGTCAATGGTCGAATGCCTCTTTTTAGTGACAGCAGGGTGGAGATGTGCTGCGAGTGTCTGTCCCCCTCTATTTTAACAACAACAGGTTGGTGATGTGCTGTCAGTGGTCGAACGCCTCTTTTTAGTGACAGCAGGGTGGGGATGTGCTGCGAGTGTCTGTCCCCCTCTATTTTAATGACAAAAATTTGGTCATGTGCTGTCAGTGGTCGAGCCCCTCTTTTTAGTGACAGCAGGGTGGAGATGTGCTGCGAGTGTCTGTCCCCCTCTATTTTAATGACAACAGGTTGGTGATGTGCTGTCAATGGTCGAGCGCCTCTTTTTAGTGACAGCAGGGTGAAGATGTGCTGCCAGTGTCCGGGCACCTCTGTTTATTGACAGGTGGGTGGTGATGTGCTGTCAATGGTCGAGCGCCTCTTTTTAGTGACAGCAGGGTGGAGATGTGCTGCGAGTGTCCGGGCACCTCTGTTTATTGACAGGTGGGTGGTGATGTGCTGTCAATGGTCCAGAGCCTCTTTTTAGTGACAGCTTAGTGGAGATGTGCTGTGAGTGTCTGCCCCCCTCTATTTTAATGACAACAGGTTGGTGATGTGCTGTCAATGGTCGAATGCCTCTTTTTAGTGACAGCAGGGTGGAGATGCGCTGCGAGTGTCTGTCCCCCTCTATTTTAATGACAAAAGGTTGGTGATGTGCTGTCAATGGTCAAATGCCTCTTTTTAGTGACAGCAGGGTGAAGATGTGCTGCGAGTGTCTGTCCCCCTCTATTTTAATGACAACAGGTTGGTGATGTGCTGTCAATGGTCGGACACCTCATTTTAGTGACAGCAGGGTGGAGATGTGCTGCGAGTCTCTGTCCCCCTCTATTTTAATGACAAAAGGTTGGTGATGTGCTGTCAATGGTCGAGCGCCTCTTTTTAGTGACAGCAAGGTGGAGATGTGCTGCGAGTGTCTGTCCCCCTCTATTTTAATGAGAACAGGTTGATGATGTGCTGTCAATGGTCGAGCGCCTCTTTTTAGTGACAGCAGGGTGGAGATGTGCTGCGAGTGTCCGGGCACCTCTGTTTATTGACAGGTGGGTGGTGATGTGCTGTCAATGGTCGAGCGCCTCTTTTTAGTGACAGCTGGGTGGAGATGTGCTGTGAGTGTCTGCCCCCCTCTATTTTAATGACAGCAGGTTGGTGATGTGCTGTCAATGGTCGAATGCCTCTTTTTAGTGACAGCAGGGTGGAGATGTGCTGCGAGTGTCTGTCCCCCTCTATTTTAATGACAAAAGGTTGGTGATGTGCTGTCAATGGTCAAATGCCTCTTTTTAGTGACAGCAGGGTGGAGATGTGCTGCGAGTGTCTGTCCCCCTCTATTTTAATGACAACAGGTTGGTGATGTGCTGTCAATGGTCGGACACCTCATTTTAGTGACAGCAGGGTGGAGATGTGCTGCGAGTCTCTGTCCCCCTCTATTTTAATGACAAAAGGTTGGTGATGTGCTGTCAATGGTCGAGCGCCTCTTTTTAGTGACAGCAAGGTGGAGATGTGCTGCGAGTGTCTGTCCCCCTCTATTTTAATGAGAACAGGTTGATGATGTGCTGTCAATGGTCGAGCGCCTCTTTTTAGTGACAGCAGGGTGGAGATGTGCTGCAAGTGTCCGGGCACCTCTGTTTATTGACAGGTGGGTGGTGATGTGCTGTCAATGGTCGAGCGCCTCTTTTTAGTGACAGCTGGGTGGAGATGTGCTGTGAGTGTCTGCCCCCCTCTATTTTAATGACAGCAGGTTGGTGATGTGCTGTCAATGGTCGAATGCCTCTTTTTAGTGACAGCAGGGTGGAGATGTGCTGCGAGTGTCTGTCCCCCTCTATTTTAATGACAACAGGTTGGTGATATGCTGTCAATGGTCGAGCGCCTCTTTTTAGTGACAGCAGGGTGGAGATGTGCTGCGAGTGTCTGTCCCCCTCTATTTTAATGACAACAGGTTGGTGATGTGCTGTCAATTGTCGCACACCTCATTTTAGTGACAGCAGGGTGGAGATGTGCTGCGAGTCTCTGTCCCCCTCTATTTTAATGACAAAAGGTTGATGATGTGCTGTCAATGGTCGAGCGCCTCTTTTTAGTGACAGCAGGGTGGAGATGTGCTGCGAGTGTCTGTCCCCCTCTATTTTAATGAGAACAGGTTGGTGATGTGCTGTCAATGGTCGAGCGCCTCTTTTTAGTGACAGCAAGGTGGAGATGTGCTGCGAGTGTCTGGGCACCTCTGTTTATTGACAGGTGGGTGGTGATGTGCTGTCAATGGTCGAGCGCCTCTTTTTAGTGACAGCTGGGTGGAGATGTGCTGTGAGTGTCTGCCCCCCTCTATTTTAATGACAGCAGGTTGGTGATGTGCTGTCAATGGTCGAATGCCTCTTTTTAGTGACAGCATGGTGGAGATGTGCTGCGAGTGTCTGTCCCCCTCTATTTTAATGACAACAGGTTGGTTATGTGCTGTCAATGGTCGAATGCCTCTTTTTAGTGACAGCAGGGTGGAGATGTGCTGCAAGTGTCTGTCCCCCTCTATTTTAATGACAAAAGGTTGGTGATGTGCTGTCAATGGTCGAATGCCTCTTTTTAGTGACAGCAGGGTGGAGATGTGCTGCGAGTGTCTGTCCTCCTCTATTTTAATGACAATAGGTTGGTGATGTGCTGTCAATGGTCGAGTGCCTCTTTTTAATGACAGCAGGGTGGAGATGTGCTGCGAGCCTCTGTCCCCCTCTATTTTAATGATAACAGGTTGGTGATGTGCTGTCAATGGTCGGGCGCCTCATTTTAGTGACAGCAGCGTGGAAATGTGCTGCGAGTGTCTGTCCCCCTCTATTTTAATCACAAAAGGTTGGTGATGTGCTGTCAATGGTCGAGCGCCTCTTTTTAGTGACAGCAGGGTGGAGATGTGCTGCGAGTGTCTGTCCCCCTCTATTTTAATGACAACAGGTTGGTGATGTGCTGTCAATGGTCGAGCACCTCTTTTTAGTGACAGCAGGGTGGAGATGTGCTGCGAGTGTCTGTTCCCCTCTATTTTAATGACAAAAGGTTGGTGATGTGCTGTCAATGGTCGAATGTCTCTTTTTAGTGACAGCAGGGTGGAGATGTGCTGCGAGTGTCTGCCCCCCTCTATTTTAATGACAACAGGTTGGTGATGTGCTGTCAATGGTCGAGCGCCTCTTTTTAGTGACAGCAGGGTGAAGATGTGCTGCCAGTGTCCGGGCACCTCTGTTTATTGACAGGTGGGTGGTGATGTGCTGTCAATGGTCGAGCGCCTCTTTTTAGTGACAGCTGGGTGGAGATGTGCTGTGAGTGTCTGCCCCCATCTGTTTTAATGACAACAGGTTGGTGATGTGCTGTCAATGGTCGGGCGCCTCATTTTAGTGACAGCAGGGTGGAGATGTGCTGCAAGTGTGTGTCCCACTCTATTTTAATGACAAAAAGTTGGTGATGTGCTGTCAATGGTCGAGTGCCTCTTTTCAGTGACAGCAGGGTGGAGATGTGCTGTGAGTGTCTGCCCCCCTCTATTTTAATGACAACAGGTTGGTGATGTGCTGTCAATGGTCGAATGCCTCTTTTTAGTTACAGCAGGGTGGAGATGTGCTGCGAGTGTCTGTCCCCCTCTATTTTAATGACAATAGGTTGGTGATGTGCTGTCAATGGTCAAATGCCTCTTTTTAGTGACAGCAGGGTGGAGATGTGCTGCGAGTGTCTGTCCCCCTCTATTTTAATGACAACAGGTTTTTGATATGCTGTCAATGGTTGAGCGCCTCTTATTAGTGACAGCAGGGTGGAGATGTGCTGTGTGTGTGTCTGTCCCCCTCTATTTTAATGACAACAGGTTGGTGATGTGCTGTCAATGGTCGAGCGCCTCTCTTTAGTGACAGCAGGGTGGAGATGTGCTGCGAGTGTCTGTACCCCTCTATTTTAATGACAACAGGTTGGAGATGTGCTGTCAATGGTCGGACGCCTCATTTTAGTGACAGCAGGGTGGAGATGTGCTGCGAGTGTCTGTCCCCCTCTATTTTAATGACAAAAGGCTGGTGATGTGCTGTCAATGGTCGAGCGCCTCTTTTTAGTGACAGCAGGGTGGAGATGTGCTGCGAGTGTCTGTCCCCCTCTATTTTAATGACAACAGGTTGGTGATGTGCTGTCAATGGTCGAGCGCCTCTTTTTAGTGACAGCAGGGTGGAGATGTGCTGCGAGTGTCCGGGCACCTCTGTTTATTGACAGGTGGGTGGTGATGTGCTGTCAATGGTCGAGAGCCTCTTTTTAGTGACAGCTGGGTGGAGATGTGCTGTGAGTGTCTGCCCCCCTCTATTTTAATGACAACAGGTTGGTGATGTGCTGTCAATGGTCGAATGCCTCTTTTTAGTGACAGCAGGGTGGAGATGTGCTGCGAGTGTCTGTCCCCCTCTATTTCAATGACAACAGGTTGGTGATGTGCTGTCAATGGTCGAATGCCTCTTTTTAGTGACAGCAGGGTGGAGATGTGCTGCGAGTGTCTGTCCCCCTCTATTTTAATGACAAAAGGTTGGTGATGTGCTGTCAATGGTCGAATGCCTCTTTTTAGTGACAGCAGGGTGGAGATGTGCTGCGAGTGTCTGTCCCCCTCTATATTAATGACAACAGGTTGGTGATGTGCTGTCAATGGTCAAGCGCCTCTTTTTAATGACAGCAGGGTGGAGATGTGCTGCGAGCGTCTGTCCCCCTCTATTTTAATGACAACAGGTTGGTTATGTGCTGTCAATGGTCGGGCGCCTCATTTTAGTAACAGCAGGGTGGAGATGTGCTGCGAGTGTCTGTCCCCCTCTATTTTAATGACAAAAGGTTGGTGATGTGCTGTCAATGGTCGAGCGCCTCTTTTTAGTGACAGCAGGGTGGACATGTGCTGTGAGTGTCTGCCTCCCTCTATTTTAATGACAACAGGTTGGTGAAGTGCTGTCAATGGTCGAATGCCTCTTTTTAGTGACAGCAGGGTGGAGATGTGCTGCGAGTGTCTGTCCCCCACTATTATAATGACAAAAGGTTGGTGATGTGCTGTCAATGGTCAAATGCCTCTTTTTAGTGACAGCAGGGTGGAGATGTGCCGCGAGTGTCTGTACCCCTCTATTTTAATGACAACAGGTTGGTGATATGCTGTCAATGGTCGAGCGCCTCTTTTTAGTGACAGCAGGGTGGAGATGTGCTGCGAGTGTCTCTTCCCCTCTATTTTAATGACAACAGGTTGGTGATGTGCTGTCAATGGTCGGACACATCATTTTAGTGACAGCAGGGTGGAGATGTGCTGCGAGTGTCCGGGCACCTCTGTTTATTGACAGGTGGGTGGTGATGTGCTGTCAATGGTCGAGCGTCTCTTTTTAGTGACAGCAGGGTGGAGATGTGCTGTGTGTGTCTGCCCCCCTCTATTTTAATGACAACAGGCTAGTGATGTGCTGTCAATGGTTGAATGCCTTTTTTTAGTGACAGCAGGGTGGAGATGTGCTGCGAGTGTCTGTCCCCCTCTATTTTAATGACAACAGGTTGGTGATGTGCTGTCAATGGTCGAATGCCTCTTTTTAGTGACAGCAGGGTGGAGATGTGCTGCGAGTGTTTGTCCCCCTCTATTTTAACAACAACAGGTTGGTGATGTGCTGTCAGTGGTCGAACGCCTCTTTTTAGTGACAGCAGGGTGGGGATGTGCTGCGAGTGTCTGTCCCCCTCTATTTTAATGACAAAAATTTGGTCATGTGCTGTCAGTGGTCGAGCGCCTCTTTTTAGTGACAGCAGGGTGGAGATGTGCTGCGAGTGTCTGTCCCCCTCTATTTTAATGACAACAGGTTGGTGATGTGCTGTCAATGGTCGAGCGCCTCTTTTTAGTGACAGCAGGGTGGAGATGTGCTGCGAGTGTCCGGGCACCTCTGTTTTTTTGACAGGTGGGTGGTGATGTGCTGTCAATGGTCGAGCGCCTCTTTTTAGTGACAGCTGGGTGGAGATTTGCTGTGAGTGTCTGCCCCCCTCTGGTTTAATGACAACAGGTTGGTGATGTGCTGTCAATGGTCGAATGCCTCTTTTTCGTGACATCAGGGTGGAGATGTGCTGCGAGTGTCTGTCCCCCTCTATTTTAATGACAATAGGTTGGTGATGTGCTGTCAAAGGTCGAATGCCTCTTTTTAGTGACAGCAGGGTGGAGATGTGCTGCGAGTGTCTGTCCCCCTCTATTTTAATGACAAAAGGTTGGTGATGTGCTGTCAATGGTCGAATGCCTCTTTTTAATGACAGCAGGGTGGAGATGTGCTGCGAGCGTCTCTCCCCCTCTATTTTAATGACAACAGGTTGGTGATGTGCTGTCAATGGTCGGGCGCCTCATTTTAGTGACAGCAGGGTGGAGATGTGCTGCGAGTGTCTGTCCCCCTCTATTTTAATGACAACAGGTTGGTGATGTGCTGTCAATGGTCGAGCGCCTCTTTTTAGTGACAGCAGGGTGAAGATGTGCTGCCAGTGTCCGGGCACCTCTGTTTATTGACAGGTCGGTGGTGATGTGCTGTCAATGGTCGAGCGCCTCTTTTTAGTGACAGCAGGGTGGAGATGTGCTGCGAGTGTCTGTCCCCCTCTATTTTAATGACAACAGGTTGGTGATGTGCTGTCAATGGTCGAGCGCCTCTTTTTAGTGACAGCAGGGTGGAGATGTGCTGCGAGTGTCCGGGCACCTCTGTTTATTGACAGGTGGGTGGTGATGTGCTGTCAATGGTCCAGAGCCTCTTTTTAGTGACAGCTGGGTGGAGATGTGCTGTGAGTGTCTGCCCCCCTCTATTTTAATGACAACAGGTTGGTGATGTGCTGTCAATGGTCGAATGCCTCTTTTTAGTGACAGCAGGGTGGAGATGTGCTGCGAGTGTCTGTCCCCCTCTATTTTAATGACAACAGGTTGGTGATGTGCTGTCAATGGTCGAATGCCTCTTTTTAGTGACAGCAGGGTGGAGATGTGCTGCGAGTGTCCGGGCACCTCTATTTTAATGACAACAGGTTGGTGATGTGCTGTCAATGGTCGAATGCCTCTTTTTAGTGACAGCAGGGTGGAGATGTGCTGCAAGTGTCTGTCCCCCTCTATTTTAACAACAACAGGTTGGTGATGTGCTGTCAGTGGTCGAACGCCTCTTTTTAGTGACAGCAGGGTGGGGATGTGCTGCGAGTGTTTGTCCCCCTCTATTTTAATGACAAAAATTTGGTCATGTGCTGTCAGTAGTCGAGCGCCTCTTTTTAGTGACAGCAGGGTGGAGATGTGCTGCGAGTGTCTGTCCCCCTCTATTTTAATGACAACAGGTTGGTGATGTGCTGTCAATGGTCGAGCTCCTCTTTTTAGTGACAGCAGGGTGGAGATGTGCTGCGAGTGTCCGGGCACCTCTGTTTTTTTGACAGGTGGGTGGTGATGTGCTGTCAATGGTCGAGCGCCTCTTTTTAGTGACAGCAGGGTGGAGATGTGCTGTGAGTGTCTGCCTCCCTCTATTTTAATGACAACAGGTTGGTGAAGTGCTGTCAATGGTCGAATGCCTCTTTTTAGTGACAGCAGGGTGGAGATGTGCTGCGAGTGTCTGTCCCCCACTATTTTAATGACAAAAGGTTGGTGATGTGCTGTCAATGGTCAAATGCCTCTTTTTAGTGACAGCAGGGTGGAGATGTGCCGCGAGTGTCTGTACCCCTCTATTTTAATGACAACAGGTTGGTGATGTGCTGTCAATGGTCGAATGCCTCTTTTTAGTGACAGCAGGGTGGAGATGTGCTGCGAGTGTCTGTCCCCCTCTATTTTAATGACAACAGGTTGGTGATGTGCTGTCAATGGTCGGACACATCATTTTAGTGACAGCAGGGTGGAGATGTGCTGCGAGTGTCCGGGCACCTCTGTTTATTGACAGGCGGGTGGTGATGTGCTGTCAATGGTCGAGCGTCTCTTTTTAGTGACAGCAGGGTGGAGATGTGCTGTGTGTGTCTGCCCCCCTCTATTTTAATGACAACAGGCTAGTGATGTGCTGTCAATGGTCGAATGCCTTTTTTTAGTGACAGCAGGGTGGAGATGTGCTGCGAGTGTCTGTCCCCCTCTATTTTAATGATAACAGGTTGGTGATGTGCTGTCAATGGTCGAATGCCTCTTTTTAGTGACAGCAGGGTGGAGATGTGCTGCGAGTGTCTGTCCCCCTCTATTTTAACAACAACAGGTTGGTGATGTGCTGTCAGTGGTCGAACGCCTCTTTTTAGTGACAGCAGGGTGGGGATGTGCTGCGAGTGTCTGTCCCCCTCTATTTTAATGACAAAAATTTGGTCATGTGCTGTGCTGTCAGTGGTCGAGCGCCTTTTTTTTAGTAACAGCAGGGTGGAGATGTGCTGCGAGTGTCTGTCCCCCTCTATTTTAATGACAACAGGTTGGTGATGTGCTGTCAATGGTCGAGCGCCTCTTTTTAGTGACAGCAGGGTGGAGATGTGCTGCGAGTGTCCGGGCACCTCTGTTTTTTTGACAGGTGGGTGGTGATGTGCTGTCAATGGTCGAGCGCCTCTTTTTAGTGACAGCTGGGTGGAGATTTGCTGTGAGTGTCTGGCCCCCTCTGGTTTAATGACAACAGGTTGGTGATGTGCTGTCAATGGTCGAATGCCTCTTTTTCGTGACATCAGGGTGGAGATGTGCTGCGAGTGTCTGTCCCCCTCTATTTTAATGACAATAGGTTGGTGATGTGCTGTCAAAGGTCGAATGCCTCTTTTTAGTGACAGCAGGGTGGAGATGTGCTGCGAGTGTCTGTCCCCCTCTATTTTAATGACAAAAGGTTGGTGATGTGCTGTCAATGGTCGAATGCCTCTTTTTAATGACAGCAGGGTGGAGATGTGCTGCGAGCGTCTCTCCCCCTCTATTTTAATGACAACAGGTTGGTGATGTGCTGTCAATGGTCGGGCACCTCATTTTAGTGACAGCAGGGTGGAGATGTGCTGCGAGTGTCTGTCCCCCTCTATTTTAATGACAACAGGTTGGTGATGTGCTGTCAATGGTCGAGCGCCTCTTTTTAGTGACAGCAGGGTGGAGATGTGCTGTGAGTGTCTGCCTCCCTCTATTTTAATGACAACAGGTTGGTGAAGTGCTGTCAATGGTCGAATGCCTCTTTTTAGTGACAGCAGGGTGGAGATGTGCTGCGAGTGTCTGTCCCCCACTATTTTAATGACAAAAGGTTGGTGATGTGCTGTCAATGGTCAAATGCCTCTTTTTAGTGACAGCAGGGTGGAGATGTGCCGCGAGTGTCTGTACCCCTCTATTTTAATGACAACAGGTTGGTGATGTGCTGTCAATGGTCGAATGCCTCTTTTTAGTGACAGCAGGGTGGAGATGTGCTGCGAGTGTCTGTCCCCCTCTATTTTAATGACAACAGGTTGGTGATGTGCTGTCAATGGTCGGACACATCATTTTAGTGACAGCAGGGTGGAGATGTGCTGCGAGTGTCCGGGCACCTCTGTTTATTGACAGGCGGGTGGTGATGTGCTGTCAATGGTCGAGCGTCTCTTTTTAGTGACAGCAGGGTGGAGATGTGCTGTGTGTGTCTGCCCCCCTCTATTTTAATGACAACAGGCTAGTGATGTGCTGTCAATGGTCGAATGCCTTTTTTTAGTGACAGCAGGGTGGAGATGTGCTGCGAGTGTCTGTCCCCCTCTATTTTAATGACAACAGGTTGGTGATGTGCTGTCAATGGTCGAATGCCTCTTTTTAGTGACAGCAGGGTGGAGATGTGCTGCGAGTGTCTGTCCCCCTCTATTTTAACAACAACAGGTTGGTGATGTGCTGTCAGTGGTCGAACGCCTCTTTTTAGTGACAGCAGGGTGGGGATGTGCTGCGAGTGTCTGTCCCCCTCTATTTTAATGACAAAAATTTGGTCATGTGCTGTCAGTGGTCGAGCGCCTCTTTTTAGTGACAGCAGGGTGGAGATGTGCTGCGAGTGTCTGTCCCCCTCTATTTTAATGACAACAGGTTGGTGATGTGCTGTCAATGGTCGAGCGCCTCTTTTTAGTGACAGCAGGGTGGAGATGTGCTGCGAGTGTCCGGGCACCTCTGTTTTTTTGACAGGTGGGTGGTGATGTGCTGTCAATGGTCGAGCGCCTCTTTTTAGTGACAGCTGGGTGGAGATTTGCTGTGAGTGTCTGGCCCCCTCTGGTTTAATGACAACAGGTTGGTGATGTGCTGTCAATGGTCGAATGCCTCTTTTTCGTGACATCAGGGTGGAGATGTGCTGCGAGTGTCTGTCCCCCTCTATTTTAATGACAATAGGTTGGTGATGTGCTGTCAAAGGTCGAATGCCTCTTTTTAGTGACAGCAGGGTGGAGATGTGCTGCGAGTGTCTGTCCCCCTCTATTTTAATGACAAAAGGTTGGTGATGTGCTGTCAATGGTCGAATGCCTATTTTTAATAACAGCAGGGTGGAGATGTGCTGCGAGCGTCTCTCCCCCTCTATTTTAATGACAACAGGTTGGTGATGTGCTGTCAATGGTCGGGCGCCTCATTTTAGTGACAGCAGGGTGGAGATGTGCTGCGAGTGTCTGTCCCCCTCTATTTTAATGACAACAGGTTGGTGATGTGCTGTCAATGGTCGAGCGCCTCTTTTTAGTGACAGCAGGGTGAAGATGTGCTGCCAGTGTCCGGGCACCTCTGTTTATTGACAGGTGGGTGGTGATGTGCTGTCAATGGTCGAGCGTCTCTTTTTAGTGACAGCAGGGTGGAGATGTGCTGTGTGTGTCTGCCCCCCTCTATTTTAATGACAACAGGCTAGTGATGTGCTGTCAATGGTCGAATGCCTTTTTTTAGTGACAGCAGGGTGGAGATGTGCTGCGAGTGTCTGTCCCCCTCTATTTTAATGACAACAGGTTGGTGATGTGCTGTCAATGGTCGAATGCCTCTTTTTAGTGACAGCAGGGTGGAGATGTGCTGCGAGTGTCTGTCCCCCTCTATTTTAACAACAACAGGTTGGTGATGTGCTGTCAGTGGTCGAACGCCTCTTTTTAGTGACAGCAGGGTGGGGATGTGCTGCGAGTGTCTGTCCCCCTCTATTTTAATGACAAAAATTTGGTCATGTGCTGTCAGTGGTCGAGCCCCTCTTTTTAGTGACAGCAGGGTGGAGATGTGCTGCGAGTGTCTGTCCCCCTCTATTTTAATGACAACAGGTTGGTGATGTGCTGTCAATGGTCGAGCGCCTCTTTTTAGTGACAGCAGGGTGAAGATGTGCTGCCAGTGTCCGGGCACCTCTGTTTATTGACAGGTGGGTGGTGATGTGCTGTCAATGGTCGAGCGCCTCTTTTTAGTGACAGCAGGGTGGAGATGTGCTGCGAGTGTCCGGGCACCTCTGTTTATTGACAGGTGGGTGGTGATGTGCTGTCAATGGTCCAGAGCCTCTTTTTAGTGACAGCTTAGTGGAGATGTGCTGTGAGTGTCTGCCCCCCTCTATTTTAATGACAACAGGTTGGTGATGTGCTGTCAATGGTCGAATGCCTCTTTTTAGTGACAGCAGGGTGGAGATGTGCTGCGAGTGTCTGTCCCCCTCTATTTTAATGACAACAGGTTGGTGATGTGCTGTCAATGGTCGAATGCCTCTTTTTAGTGACAGCAGGGTGGAGATGTGCTGCGAGTGTCCGGGCACCTCTGTTTATTGACAGGTGGGTGGTGATGTGCTGTCAATGGTCAAGCGTCTCTTTTTAGTGACAGCAGGGTGGAGATGTGCTGTGTGTGTCTGCCCCCCTCTATTTTAATAACAACAGGCTAGTGATGTGCTGTCAATGGTCGAGCGTCTCTTTTTAGTGACAGCAGGGTGGAGATGTGCTGCGAGTGTCCGGGCACCTCTGTTTTTTTGACAGGTGGGTGGTGATGTGCTGTCAATGGTCGAGCGCCTCTTTTTAGTGACAGCTGGGTGGAGATGTGCTGTGAGTGTCTGCCCCCATCTGTTTTAATGACAACAGGTTGGTGATGTGCTGTCAATGGTCGAATGCCTCTTTTTAGTGACTTCAGGGTGGAGATGTGCTGCGAGTGTCTGTCCCCCTCTATTTTAATGACAATAGGTTGGTGATGTGCTGTCAAAGGTCGAATGCCTCTTTTTAGTGACAGCAGGGTGGAGATGTGCTGCGAGTGTCTGTCCCCCTCTATTTTGATGACAAAAGGTTGGTGATGTGCTGTCAATGGTCGAATGCCTCTTTTTAGTGACAGCAGGGTGGAGATGTGCTGCGAGTGTCTGTCCCCCTCTATTTTAATGACAACAGGTTGGTGATGTGCTGTCAATGGTCGAATGCCTCTTTTTAATGACAGCAGGGTGGAGATGTGCTGCGAGCGTCTCTCCCCCTCTATTTTAATGACAACAGGTTGGTGATGTGCTGTCAATGGTCGGGCGCCTCATTTTAGTGACAGCAGGGTGTAGATGTGCTGCGAGTGTCCGGGCACCTCTGTTTATTGACAGGTGGGTGGTGATGTGCTGTCAATGGTCGAGCGCCTCTTTTTAGTGACAGCACGGTGGAGATGTGCTGCCAGTGTCCGGGCACCTCTGTTTATTGACAGGTGGGTGGTGATGTGCTGTCAATGGTCGAGCGCCTCTTTTTAGTGACAGCACGGTGGAGATGTGCTGCGAGTGTCTGTCCCCCTCTATTTTAATGACAACAGGTTGGTGATGTGCTGTCAATGGTCGAGCGCCTCTTTTTAGTGATAGCAGGTTGGAGATGTGCTGCGAGTGTCCGGGCACCTCTGTTTATTGACAAGTGGGTGGTGATGTGCTGTCAATGGTGCAGAGCCTCTTTTTAGTGACAGCTGGGTGGAGATGTGCTGTGAGTGTCTGCCCCCCTCTATTTTAATGACAACAGGTTGGTGATGTGCTGTCAATGGTTGAATGCCTCTTTTTAGTGACAGCAGGGTGGAGATGTGCTGCGAGTGTCTGTCCCCCTCTATTTTAATGACAACAGGTTGGTGATGTGCTGTCAATGGTTGAATGCCTCTTTTTAGTGACAGCAGGGTGGAGATGTGCTGCGAGTGTCTGTCCCCCTCTATTTTAATGACAAAAGGTTGGTGATGTGCTGTCAATGGTCGAATGCCTCTTTTTAGTGACAGCAGGGTGGAGATGTGGTGCGAGTGTCTGTCCCCCTCTATATTAATGACAACAGGTTGGTGATGTGCTGTCATTGGTCGAGCACCTCTTTTTAATGACAGCAGGGTGGAGATGTGCTGCGAGCGTCTGTCCCCCTCTATTTTAATGACAACAGGTTGGTGATGTGCTGTCAATGGTCGGGCGCCTCATTTTAGTGACAGCAGGGTGGAGATGTGCTGCAAGTGTCTGTCCCCCTCTATTTTAATGACAAAAGGTTGGTGATGTGCTGTCAATGGTCGAGCGCCTCTTTTTAGTGACAGCAGGGTGGAGATGTGCTGTGAGTGTCTGCCCCCCTCTATTTTAATGACAACAGGTTGGTGATGTGCTGTCAATGGTCGAATGCCTCTTTTTAGTGACAGCAGGGTGGAGATGTGCTGCGAGTGTCTGTCCCCCACTATTTTAATGACAAAAGGTTGGTGATGTGCTGTCAATGGTCAAATGCCTCTTTTTAGTGACAGCAGGGTGGAGATGTGCCACGAGTGTCTGTACCCCTCTATTTTAATGACAACAGGTTGGTGATATGCTGTCAATGGTCGGACACATCATTTTAGTGACAGCAGGGTGGAGATGTGCTGCGAGTGTCCGGGCACCTCTGTTTATTGACAGGTGGTTGGTGATGTGCTGTCAATGGTCGAGCGTCTCTTTTTAGTGACAGCAGGGTGGAGATGTGCTGTGTGTGTCTGCCCCCCTCTATTTTAATGACAACAGGCTAGTGATGTGCTGTCAATGGTTGAATGCCTCTTTTTAGTGACAGCAGGGTGGAGGTGTGCTGCGAGTGTCTGTCCCCCTCTATTTTAATGACAAAAATTTGGTCATGTGCTGTCAGTGGTCGAGCGCCTCTTTTTAGTGACAGCAGGGTGGAGATGTGCTGCGAGTGTCTGTCCCCCTCTATTTTAATGACAAAAAGTTGGTGATGTGCTGTCAATGGTCGAGCGCCTCTTTTTAGTGACAGCAGGATGGAGATGTGCTGCGAGTGTCTGTCCCCCTCTATTTTAATGACAACAGGTTGGTGATGTGCTGTCAATGGTCGAGCGCCTCTTTTTAGTGACAGCAGGGTGGAGATGTGCTGCGAGTGTCCGGGCACCTCTGTTTTTTTGACAGGTGGGTGGTGATGTGCTGTCAATGGTCGAGCGCCTCTTTTTAGTGACAGCTGGGTGGAGATGTGCTATGAGTGTCTGCCCCCCTCTATTTTAATGACAACAGGTTGGTGATGTGCTGTCAATGGTCGAATGCCTCTTTTTAGTGACAGCAGGGTGGAGATGTGCTGCGAGTGTCTGTCCCCCTCTATTTTAATGACAATAGGTTGGTGATGTGCTGTCAAAGTTCGAATGCCTCTTTTTAGTGACAGCAGGGTGGAGATGTGCTGCGAGTGTCTGTCCCCCTCTATTTTAATGACAAACGGTTGGTGATGTGCTGTCAATGGTCGAATGCCTCTTTTTAATGACAGCAGGGTGGAGATGTGCTGCGAGCGTCTGTCCCCCTCTATTTTAATGACAACAGGTTGGTGATGTGCTGTCAATGGTCGGGCGCCTCATTTTAGTGACGGCAGGGTGGAGATGTGCTGCAAGTGTCTGTCCCCCTCTATTTGAATGACAAAATGTTGGTGATGTGCTGTCAATGGTCGAGCGCCTATTTTTAGTGACAGCTGGGTGGAGATGTGCTGTGAGTGTCTGCCCCCCTTTATTTTAATGACAACAGTTTGGTGATATGCTGTCAATGGTCGAATGCCTCTTTTTAGTGACAGCAGGGTGGAGATGTGCTGCGAGTGTCTGTCCCCCTCTATTTTAATGACAAAAGGTTGGTGATGTGCTGTCAATGGTCAAATGCCTCTTTTTAGTGACAGCAGGGTGGAGATGTGCTGCGAGTGTCTGTCCCCCTCTATTTTAATGACAACAGGTTGGTGATGTGCTGTCAATGGTCGGACACCTCATTTTAGTGACAGCAGGGTGGAGATGTGCTGCGAGTCTCTGTCCCCCTCTATTTTAATGACAAAAGGTTGGTGATGTGCTGTCAATGGTCGAGCGCCTCTTTTTAGTGACAGCAAGGTGGAGATGTGCTGCGAGTGTCTGTCCCCCTCTATTTTAATGAGAACAGGTTGATGATGTGCTGTCAATGGTCGAGCGCCTCTTTTTAGTGACAGCAGGGTGGAGATGTGCTGCGAGTGTCCGGGCACCTCTGTTTATTGACAGGTGGGTGGTGATGTGCTGTCAATGGTCGAGCGCCTCTTTTTAGTGACAGCTGGGTGGAGATGTGCTGTGAGTGTCTGCCCCCCTCTATTTTAATGACAGCAGGTTGGTGATGTGCTGTCAATGGTCGAATGCCTCTTTTTAGTGACAGCAGGGTGGAGATGTGCTGCGAGTGTCTGTCCCCCTCTATTTTAATGACAAAAGGTTGGTGATGTGCTGTCAATGGTCAAATGCCTCTTTTTAGTGACAGCAGGGTGGAGATGTGCTGCGAGTGTCTGTCCCCCTCTATTTTAATGACAACAGGTTGGTGATGTGCTGTCAATGGTCGGACACCTCATTTTAGTGACAGCAGGGTGGAGATGTGCTGCGAGTCTCTGTCCCCCTCTATTTTAATGACAAAAGGTTGGTGATGTGCTGTCAATGGTCGAGCGCCTCTTTTTAGTGACAGCAAGGTGGAGATGTGCTGCGAGTGTCTGTCCCCCTCTATTTTAATGAGAACAGGTTGATGATGTGCTGTCAATGGTCGAGCGCCTCTTTTTAGTGACAGCAGGGTGGAGATGTGCTGCAAGTGTCCGGGCACCTCTGTTTATTGACAGGTGGGTGGTGATGTGCTGTTAATGGTCGAGCGCCTCTTTTTAGTGACAGCTGGGTGGAGATGTGCTGTGAGTGTCTGCCCCCCTCTATTTTAATGACAGCAGGTTGGTGATGTGCTGTCAATGGTCGAATGCCTCTTTTTAGTGACAGCATGGTGGAGATGTGCTGCGAGTGTCTGTCCCCCTCTATTCTAATGACAACAGGTTGGTTATGTGCTGTCAATGGTCGAATGCCTCTTTTTAGTGACAGCAGGGTGGAGATGTGCTGCAAGTGTCTGTCCCCCTCTATTTTAATGACAAAAGGTTGGTGATGTGCTGTCAATGGTCGAGTGCCTCTTTTTAATGACAGCAGGGTGGAGATGTGCTGCGAGCCTCTGTCCCCCTCTATTTTAATGATAACAGGTTGGTGATGTGCTGTCAATGGTCGGGCGCCTCATTTTAGTGACAGCAGGGTGGAAATGTGCTGCGAGTGTCTGTCCCCCTCTATTTTAATCACAAAAGGTTGGTGATGTGCTGTCAATGGTCGAGCGCCTCTTTTTAGTGACAGCAGGGTGGAGATGTGCTGCGAGTGTCTGTCCCCCTCTATTTTAATGACAACAGGTTGGTGATGTGCTGTCAATGGTCGAGCACCTCTTTTTAGTGACAGCAGGGTGGAGATGTGCTGCGAGTGTCTGTTCCCCTCTATTTTAATGACAAAAGGTTGGTGATGTGCTGTCAATGGTCGAATGTCTCTTTTTAGTGACAGCAGGGTGGAGATGTGCTGCGAGTGTCTGCCCCCCTCTATTTTAATGACAACAGGTTGGTGATGTGCTGTCAATGGTCGAGCGCCTCTTTTTAGTGACAGCAGGGTGAAGATGTGCTGCCAGTGTCCGGGCACCTCTGTTTATTGACAGGTGGGTGGTGATGTGCTGTCAATGGTCGAGCGCCTCTTTTTAGTGACAGCTGGGTGGAGATGTGCTGTGAGTGTCTGCCCCCATCTGTTTTAATGACAACAGGTTGGTGATGTGCTGTCAATGGTCGGGCGCCTCATTTTAGTGACAGCAGGGTGGAGATGTGCTGCAAGTGTGTGTCCCACTCTATTTTAATGACAAAAAGTTGGTGATGTGCTGTCAATGGTCGAGTGCCTCTTTTCAGTGACAGCAGGGTGGAGATGTGCTGTGAGTGTCTGCCCCCCTCTATTTTAATGACAACAGGTTGGTGATGTGCTGTCAATGGTCGAATGCCTCTTTTTAGTTACAGCAGGGTGGAGATGTGCTGCGAGTGTCTGTCCCCCTCTATTTTAATCACAATAGGTTGGTGATGTGCTGTCAATGGTCAAATGCCTCTTTTTAGTGACAGCAGGGTGGAGATGTGCTGCGAGTGTCTGTCCCCCTCTATTTTAATGACAACAGGTTTGTGATATGCTGTCAATGGTTGAGCGCCTCTTATTAGTGACAGCAGGGTGGAGATGTGCTGTGTGTGTCTGTCCCCCTCTATTTTAATGACAAAAATTTGGTCATGTGCTGTCAGTGGTCGAGCGCCTCTTGTTAGTGACAGCAGGGTGGAGATGTGCTGCGAGTGTCTGTCCCCCTCTATTTCAATGACAACAGGTTGGAGATGTGCTGTCAATGGTCGGACGCCTCATTTTAGTGACAGCAGGGTGGAGATGTGCTGCGAGTGTCTGTCCCCCTCTATTTTAATGATAACAGGTTGGTGATGTGCTGTCAATGGTCGAGCGCCTCTTTTTAGTGACAGCAGGGTGGAGATGTGCTGCGAGTGTCCGGGCACCTCTGTTTACTGACAGGTGGGTGGTGATGTGCTGTCAATGGTCGAGCGCCTCTTTTTAGTGACAGCAGGGTGGAGATGTGCTGCGAGTGTCCGGGCACCTCTGTTTATTGACAGGTGGGTGGTGATGTGCTGTCAATGGTCGAGAGCCTCTTTTTAGTGACAGCTGGGTGGAGATGTGCTGTGAGTGTCTGCCCCCCTCTATTTTAATGACAACAGGTTGGTGATGTGCTGTCAATGGTCGAATGCCTCTTTTTAGTGACAGCAGGGTGGAGATGTGCTGCGAGTGTCTGTCCCCCTCTATTTCAATGACAACAGGTTGGTGATGTGCTGTCAATGGTCGAATGCCTCTTTTTAGTGACAGCAGGGTGGAGATGTGCTGCGAGTGTCTGTCCCCCTCTATTTTAATGACAAAAGGTTGGTGATGTGCTGTCAATGGTCGAATGCCTCTTTTTAGTGACAGCAGGGTGGAGATGTGCTGCGAGTGTCTGTCCCCCTCTATATTAATGACAACAGGTTGGTGATGTGCTGTCAATGGTCGAGCGCCTCTTTTTAATGACAGCAGGGTGGAGATGTGCTGTGAGCGTCTGTCCCCCTCTATTTTAATGACAACAGGTTGGTTATGTGCTGTCAATGGTCGGGCGCCTCATTTTAGTAACAGCAGGGTGGAGATGTGCTGCGAGTGTCTGTCCCCCTCTATTTTAATGACAAAAGGTTGGTGATGTGCTGTCAATGGTCGAGCGCCTCTTTTTAGTGACAGCAGGGTGGGGATGTGCTGTGAGTGTCTGCCTCCCTCTATTTTAATGACAACAGGTTGGTGAAGTGCTGTCAATGGTCGAATGCCTCTTTTTAGTGACAGCAGGGTGGAGATGTGCTGCGAGTGTCTGTCCCCCACTATTTTAATGACAAAAGGTTGGTGATGTGCTGTCAATGGTCAAATGCCTCTTTTTAGTGACAGCAGGGTGGAGATGTGCCGCGAGTGTCTGTACCCCTCTATTTTAATGACAACAGGTTGGTGATATGCTGTCAATGGTCGAGCGCCTCTTTTTAGTGACAGCAGGGTGGAGATGTGCTGCGAGTGTCTCTTCCCCTCTATTTTAATGACAACAGGTTGGTGATGTGCTGTCAATGGTCGGACACATCATTTTAGTGACAGCAGGGTGGAGATGTGCTGCGAGTGTCCGGGCACCTCTGTTTATTGACAGGTGGGTGGTGATGTGCTGTCAATGGTCGAGCGTCTCTTTTTAGTGACAGCAGGGTGATGTGCTGTGTGTGTCTGCCCCCCTCTATTTTAATGACAACAGGCCAGTGATGTGCTGTCAATGGTTGAATGCCTTTTTTTAGTGACAGCAGGGTGGAGATGTGCTGCGAGTGTCTGTCCCCCTCTATTTTAATGACAACAGGTTGGTGATGTGCTGTCAATGGTCGAATGCCTCTTTTTAGTGACAGCAGGGTGGAGATGTGCTGCGAGTGTCTGTCCCCCTCTATTTTAATGACAAAAATTTGGTCATGTGCTGTCAGTGGTCGAGCGCCTCTTGTTAGTGACAGCAGGGTGGAGATGTGCTGCGAGTGTCTGTCCCCCTCTATTTTAATGACAACAGGTTGGTGATGTGCTGTCAATGGTCGAGCGCCTCTTTTTAGTGACAGCAGGGTGGAGATGTGCTGCGAGTGTCCGGGCACCTCTGTTTTTTTGACAGGTGGGTGGTGATGTGCTGTCAATGGTCGAGCGCCTCTTTTTAGTGACAGCTGGGTGGAGATTTGCTGTGAGTGTCTGCCCCCCTCTGGTTCAATGACAACAGGTTGGTGATGTGCTGTCAATGGTCGAATGCCTCTTTTTCGTGACATCAGGGTGGAGATGTGCTGCGAGTGTCTGTCCCCCTCTATTTTAATGATAACAGGTTGGTGATGTGCTGTCAATGGTCGGGCGCCTCATTTTAGTGACAGCAGGGTGGAAATGTGCTGCGAGTGTCTGTCCCCCTCTATTTTAATCACAAAAGGTTGGTGATGTGCTGTCAATGGTCGAGCGCCTCTTTTTAGTGACAGCAGGGTGGAGATGTGCTGCGAGTGTCTGTCCCCCTCTATTTTAATGACAACAGGTTGGTGATGTGCTGTCAATGGTCGAGCACCTCTTTTTAGTGACAGCAGGGTGGAGATGTGCTGCGAGTGTCTGTTCCCCTCTATTTTAATGACAAAAGGTTGGTGATGTGCTGTCAATGGTCGAATGTCTCTTTTTAGTGACAGCAGGGTGGAGATGTGCTGCGAGTGTCTGCCCCCCTCTATTTTAATGACAACAGGTTGGTGATGTGCTGTCAATGGTCGAGCGCCTCTTTTTAGTGACAGCAGGGTGAAGATGTGCTGCCAGTGTCCGGGCACCTCTGTTTATTGACAGGTGGGTGGTGATGTGCTGTCAATGGTCGAGCGCCTCTTTTTAGTGACAGCTGGGTGGAGATGTGCTGTGAGTGTCTGCCCCCATCTGTTTTAATGACAACAGGTTGGTGATGTGCTGTCAATGGTCGGGCGCCTCATTTTAGTGACAGCAGGGTGGAGATGTGCTGCAAGTGTGTGTCCCACTCTATTTTAATGACAAAAAGTTGGTGATGTGCTGTCAATGGTCAAATGCCTCTTTTTAGGGACAGCAGGGTGGAGATGTGCCGCGAGTGTCTGTACCCCTCTATTTTAATGACAACAGGTTGGTGATATGCTGTCAATGGTCGAGCGCCTCTTTTTAGTGACAGCAGGGTGGAGATGTGCTGCGAGTGTCTCTTCCCCTCTATTTTAATGACAACAGGTTGGTGATGTGCTGTCAATGGTCGGACACATCATTTTAGTGACAGCAGGGTGGAGATGTGCTGCGAGTGTCCGGGCACCTCTGTTTATTGACAGGTGGGTGGTGATGTGCTGTCAATGGTCGAGCGTCTCTTTTTAGTGACAGCAGGGTGGAGATGTGCTGTGTGTGTCTGCCCCCCTCTATTTTAATGACAACAGGCTAGTGATGTGCTGTCAATGGTTGAATGCCTTTTTTTAGTGACAGCAGGGTGGAGATGTGCTGCGAGTGTCTGTCCCCCTCTATTTTAATGACAACAGGTTGGTGATGTGCTGTCAATGGTCGAATGCCTCTTTTTAGTGACAGCTGGGTGGAGATTTGCTGTGAGTGTCTGCCCTCCTCTGGTTTAATGACAACAGGTTGGTGATGTGCTGTCAATGGTCGAATGCCTCTTTTTCGTGACATCAGGGTGGAGATGTGCTGCGAGTGTCTGTCCCCCTCTATTTTAATGATAACAGGTTGGTGATGTGCTGTCAATGGTCGGGCGCCTCATTTTAGTGACAGCAGGGTGGAAATGTGCTGCGAGTGTCTGTCCCCCTCTATTTTAATCACAAAAGGTTGGTGATGTGCTGTCAATGGTCGAGCGCCTCTTTTTAGTGACAGCAGGGTGGAGATGTGCTGCGAGTGTCTGTCCCCCTCTATTTTAATGACAACAGGTTGGTGATGTGCTGTCAATGGTCGAGCACCTCTTTTTAGTGACAGCAGGGTGGAGATGTGCTGCGAGTGTCTGTTCCCCTCTATTTTAATGACAAAAGGTTGGTGATGTGCTGTCAATGGTCGAATGTCTCTTTTTAGTGACAGCAGGGTGGAGATGTGCTGCGAGTGTCTGCCCCCCTCTATTTTAATTACAACAGGTTGGTGATGTGCTGTCAATGGTCGAGCGCCTCTTTTTAGTGACAGCAGGGTGAAGATGTGCTGCCAGTGTCCGGGCACCTCTGTTTATTGACAGGTGGGTGGTGATGTGCTGTCAATGGTCGAGTGCCTCTTTTTAGTGACAGCTGGGTGGAGATGTGCTGTGAGTGTCTGCCCCCATCTGTTTTAATGACAACAGGTTGGTGATGTGCTGTCAATGGTCGGGCGCCTCATTTTAGTGACAGCAGGGTGGAGATGTGCTGCAAGTGTGTGTCCCACTCTATTTTAATGACAAAAAGTTGGTGATGTGCTGTCAATGGTCGAGTGCCTCTTTTCAGTGACAGCAGGGTGGAGATGTGCTGTGAGTGTCTGCCCCCCTCTATTTTAATGACAACAGGTTGGTGATGTGCTGTCAATGGTCGAATGCCTCTTTTTAGTGACAGCTGGGTGGAGATGTGCTGCGAGTGTCTGTCCCCCTCTATTTTAATGACAACAGGTTGGTGATGTGCTGTCAATGGTCGAATGCCTCTTTTTAGTGACAGCAGGGTGGAGATGTGCTGCGAGTGTCTGTCCCCCTCTATTTCAATGACAACAGGTTGGTGATGTGCTGTCAATGGTCGAATGCCTCTTTTTAGTGACAGCAGGGTGGAGATGTGCTGCGAGTGTCTGTCCCCCTCTATTTTAATGACAAAAGGTTGGTGATGTGCTGTCAATGGTCGAATGCCTCTTTTTAGTGACAGCAGGGTGGAGATGTGCTGTGAGTGTCTGCCCCCATCTGTTTTAATGACAACAGGTTGGTGATGTGCTGTCAATGGTCGGGCGCCTCATTTTAGTGACAGCAGGGTGGAGATGTGCTGCAAGTGTGTGTCCCACTCTATTTTAATGACAAAAAGTTGGTGATGTGCTGTCAATGGTCAAATGCCTCTTTTTAGTGACAGCAGGGTGGAGATGTGCCGCGAGTGTCTGTACCCCTCTATTTTAATGACAACAGGTTGGTGATATGCTGTCAATGGTCGAGCGCCTCTTTTTAGTGACAGCAGGGTGGAGATGTGCTGCGAGTGTCTCTTCCCCTCTATTTTAATGACAACAGGTTGGTGATGTGCTGTCAATGGTCGGACACATCATTTTAGTGACAGCAGGGTGGAGATGTGCTGCGAGTGTCCGGGCACCTCTGTTTATTGACAGGTGGGTGGTGATGTGCTGTCAATGGTCGAGCGTCTCTTTTTAGTGACAGCAGGGTGGAGATGTGCTGTGTGTGTCTGCCCCCCTCTATTTTAATGACAACAGGCTAGTGATGTGCTGTCAATGGTTGAATGCCTTTTTTTAGTGACAGCAGGGTGGAGATGTGCTGCGAGTGTCTGTCCCCCTCTATTTTAATGACAACAGGTTGGTGATGTGCTGTCAATGGTCGAATGCCTCTTTTTAGTGACAGCAGGGTGGAGATGTGCTGCGAGTGTCTGTCCCCCTCTATTTTAACAACAACAGGTTGGTGATGTGCTGTCAGTGGTCGAACGCCTCTTTTTAGTGACAGCAGGGTGGGGATGTGCTGCGAGTGTCTGTCCCCCTCTATTTTAATGACAAAAATTTGGTCATGTGCTGTCAGTGGTCGAGCGCCTCTTTTTAGTGACAGCAGGGTGGAGATGTGCTGCGAGTGTCTGTTCCCCTCTATTTTAATGACAACAGGTTGGTGATGTGCTGTCAATGGTCGAGCGCCTCTTTTTAGTGACAGCAGGGTGGAGATGTGCTGCGAGTGTCCGGGCACCTCTGTTTTTTTGACAGGTTGGTGGTGATGTGCTGTCAATGGTCGAGCGCCTCTTTTTAGTGACAGCTGGGTGGAGATTTGCTGTGAGTGTCTGCCCCCCTCTGGTTTAATGACAACAGGTTGGTGATGTGCTGTCAATGGTCGAATGCCTCTTTTTCGTGACATCAGGGTGGAGATGTGCTGCGAGTGTCTGTCCCCCTCTATTTTAATGATAACAGGTTGGTGATGTGCTGTCAATGGTCGGGCGCCTCATTTTAGTGACAGCAGGGTGGAAATGTGCTGCGAGTGTCTGTCCCCCTCTATTTTAATCACAAAAGGTTGGTGATGTGCTGTCAATGGTCGAGCGCCTCTTTTTAGTGACAGCAGGGTGGAGATGTGCTGCGAGTGTCTGTCCCCCTCTATTTTAATGACAACAGGTTGGTGATGTGCTGTCAATGGTCGAGCACCTCTTTTTAGTGACAGCAGGGTGGAGATGTGCTGCGAGTGTCTGTTCCCCTCTATTTTAATGACAAAAGGTTGGTGATGTGCTGTCAATGGTCGAATGTCTCTTTTTAGTGACAGCAGGGTGGAGATGTGCTGCGAGTGTCTGCCCCCCTCTATTTTAATGACAACAGGTTGGTGATGTGCTGTCAATGGTCGAGCGCCTCTTTTTAGTGACAGCAGGGTGAAGATGTGCTGCCAGTGTCCGGGCACCTCTGTTTATTGACAGGTGGGTGGTGATGTGCTGTCAATGGTCGAGCGCCTCTTTTTAGTGACAGCTGGGTGGAGATGTGCTGTGAGTGTCTGCCCCCATCTGTTTTAATGACAACAGGTTGGTGATGTGCTGTCAATGGTCGGGCGCCTCATTTTAGTGACAGCAGGGTGGAGATGTGCTGCAAGTGTGTGTCCCACTCTATTTTAATGACAAAAAGTTGGTGATGTGCTGTCAATGGTCAAATGCCTCTTTTTAGTGACAGCAGGGTGGAGATGTGCCGCGAGTGTCTGTACCCCTCTATTTTAATGACAACAGGTTGGTGATATGCTGTCAATGGTCGAGCACCTCTTTTTAGTGACAGCAGGGTGGAGATGTGCTGCGAGTGTCTCTTCCCCTCTATTTTAATGACAACAGGTTGGTGATGTGCTGTCAATGGTCGGACACATCATTTTAGTGACAGCAGGGTGGAGATGTGCTGCGAGTGTCCGGGCACCTCTGTTTATTGACAGGTGGGTGGTGATGTGCTGTCAATGGTCGAGCGTCTCTCTTTAGTGACAGCAGGGTGGAGATGTGCTGTGTGTGTCTGCCCCCCTCTATTTTAATGACAACAGGTTGGTGATGTGCTGTCAATGGTCGAATGCCTCTTTTTAGTGACAGCAGGGTGGAGATGTGCTGCGAGTGTCTGTCCCCCTCTATTTTAACAACAACAGGTTGGTGATGTGCTGTCAGTGGTCGAACGCCTCTTTTTAGTGACAGCAGGGTGGGGATGTGCTGCGAGTGTCTGTCCCCCTCTATTTTAATGACAACAGGTTGGTGATGTGCTGTCAATGGTCGAATGCCTCTTTTTAGTGACAGCAGGGTGGAGATGTGCTGCGAGTGTCTGTCCCCCTCTATTTTAACAACAACAGGTTGGTGATGTGCTGTCAGTGGTCGAACGCCTCTTTTTAGTGACAGCAGGGTGGGGATGTGCTGCGAGTGTCTGTCCCCCTCTATTTTAATGACAAAAATTTGGTCATGTGCTGTCAGTGGTCGAGCGCCTCTTTTTAGTGACAGCAGGGTGGAGATGTGCTGCGAGTGTCTGTCCCCCTCTATTTTAATGACAACAGGTTGGTGATGTGCTGTCAATGGTCGAGCGCCTCTTTTTAGTGACAGCAGGGTGGAGATGTGCTGCGAGTGTCTGTCCCCCTCTATTTTAATGACAACAGGTTGGTGATGTGCTGTCAATGGTCGAATGCCTCTTTTTAGTGACAGCAGGGTGGAGATGTGCTGCGAGTGCCTGTCCCCCTCTATTTTAATGACAACAATTTGGTCATGTGCTGTCAGTGGTCGAGCGCCTCTTGTTAGTGACAGCAGGGTGGAGATGTGCTGCGAGTGTCTGTCCCCCTCTATTTTAATGACAACAGGTTGGTGATGTGCTGTCAATGGTCGAGCGCCTCTTTTTAGTGACAGCAGGGTGGAGATGTGCTGCGAGTGTCCGGGCACCTCTGTTTTTTTGACAGGTGGGTGGTGATGTGCTGTCAATGGTCGAGCGCCTCTTTTTAGTGACAGCTGGGTGGAGATTTGCTGTGAGTGTCTGCCCCCCTCTGGTTCAATGACAACAGGTTGGTGATGTGCTGTCAATGGTCGAATGCCTCTTTTTCGTGACATCAGGGTGGAGATGTGCTGCGAGTGTCTGTCCCCCTCTATTTTAATGATAACAGGTTGGTGATGTGCTGTCAATGGTCGGGCGCCTCATTTTAGTGACAGCAGGGTGGAAATGTGCTGCGAGTGTCTGTCCCCCTCTATTTTAATCACAAAAGGTTGGTGATGTGCTGTCAATGGTCGAGCGCCTCTTTTTAGTGACAGCAGGGTGGAGATGTGCTGCGAGTGTCTGTCCCCCTCTATTTTAATGACAACAGGTTGGTGATGTGCTGTCAATGGTCGAGCACCTCTTTTTAGTGACAGCAGGGTGGAGATGTGCTGCGAGTGTCTGTTCCCCTCTATTTTAATGACAAAAGGTTGGTGATGTGCTGTCAATGGTCGAATGTCTCTTTTTAGTGACAGCAGGGTGGAGATGTGCTGCGAGTGTCTGCCCCCCTCTATTTTAATGACAACAGGTTGGTGATGTGCTGTCAATGGTCGAGCGCCTCTTTTTAGTGACAGCAGGGTGAAGATGTGCTGCCAGTGTCCGGGCACCTCTGTTTATTGACAGGTGGGTGGTGATGTGCTGTCAATGGTCGAGCGCCTCTTTTTAGTGACAGCTGGGTGGAGATGTGCTGTGAGTGTCTGCCCCCATCTGTTTTAATGACAACAGGTTGGTGATGTGCTGTCAATGGTCGGGCGCCTCATTTTAGTGACAGCAGGGTGGAGATGTGCTGCAAGTGTGTGTCCCACTCTATTTTAATGACAAAAAGTTGGTGATGTGCTGTCAATGGTCAAATGCCTCTTTTTAGGGACAGCAGGGTGGAGATGTGCCGCGAGTGTCTGTACCCCTCTATTTTAATGACAACAGGTTGGTGATATGCTGTCAATGGTCGAGCGCCTCTTTTTAGTGACAGCAGGGTGGAGATGTGCTGCGAGTGTCTCTTCCCCTCTATTTTAATGACAACAGGTTGGTGATGTGCTGTCAATGGTCGGACACATCATTTTAGTGACAGCAGGGTGGAGATGTGCTGCGAGTGTCCGGGCACCTCTGTTTATTGACAGGTGGGTGGTGATGTGCTGTCAATGGTCGAGCGTCTCTTTTTAGTGACAGCAGGGTGGAGATGTGCTGTGTGTGTCTGCCCCCCTCTATTTTAATGACAACAGGCTAGTGATGTGCTGTCAATGGTTGAATGCCTTTTTTTAGTGACAGCAGGGTGGAGATGTGCTGCGAGTGTCTGTCCCCCTCTATTTTAATGACAACAGGTTGGTGATGTGCTGTCAATGGTCGAATGCCTCTTTTTAGTGACAGCAGGGTGGAGATGTGCTGCGAGTGTCTGTCCCCCTCTATTTTAACAACAACAGGTTGGTAGTGTGCTGTCAGTGGTCGAACGCCTCTTTTTAGTGACAGCAGGGTGGGGATGTGCTGCGAGTGTCTGTCCCCCTCTATTTTAATGACAAAAATTTGGTCATGTGCTGTCAGTGGTCGAGCGCCTCTTTTTAGTGACAGCAGGGTGGAGATGTGCTGCGAGTGTCTGTCCCCCTCTATTTTAATGACAACAGGTTGGTGATGTGCTGTCAATGGTCGAGCGCCTCTTTTTAGTGACAGCAGGGTGGAGATGTGCTGCGAGTGTCCGGGCACCTCTGTTTTTTTGACAGGTGGGTGGTGATGTGCTGTCAATGGTCGAGCGCCTCTTTTTAGTGACAGCTGGGTGGAGATTTGCTGTGAGTGTCTGCCCCCCTCTGGTTTAATGACAACAGGTTGGTGATGTGCTGTCAAAGGTCGAATGCCTCTTTTTCGTGACATCAGGGTGGAGATGTGCTGCGAGTGTCTGTCCCCCTCTATTTTAATGATAACAGGTTGGTGATGTGCTGTCAATGGTCGGGCGCCTCATTTTAGTGACAGCAGGGTGGAGATGTGCTGCGAGTGTCTGTTCCCCTCTATTTTAATGACAAAAGGTTGGTGATGTGCTGTCAATGGTCGAATGTCTCTTTTTAGTGACAGCAGGGTGGAGATGTGCTGCGAGTGTCTGCCCCCCTCTATTTTAATTACAACAGGTTGGTGATGTGCTGTCAATGGTCGAGCGCCTCTTTTTAGTGACAGCAGGGTGAAGATGTGCTGCCAGTGTCCGGGCACCTCTGTTTATTGACAGGTGGGTGGTGATGTGCTGTCAATGGTCGAATGCCTCTTTTTAGTGACAGCTGGGTGGAGATGTGCTGCGAGTGTCTGTCCCCCTCTATTTTAATGACAACAGGTTGGTGATGTGCTGTCAATGGTCGAATGCCTCTTTTTAATGACAGCAGGGTGGAGATGTGCTGCGAGTGTCTGTCCCCCTCTATTTCAATGACAACAGGTTGGTGATGTGCTGTCAATGGTCGAATGCCTCTTTTTAGTGACAGCAGGGTGGAGATGTGCTGCGAGTGTCTGTCCCCCTCTATTTTAATGACAAAAGGTTGGTGATGTGCTGTCAATGGTCGAATGCCTCTTTTTAGTGACAGCAGGGTGGAGATGTGCTGCGAGTGTCTGTCCCCCTCTATATTAATGACAACAGGTTGGTGATGTGCTGTCAATGGTCGAGCGCCTCTTTTTAATGACAGCAGGGTGGAGATGTGCTGCGAGCGTCTGTCCCCCTCTATTTTAATGACAACAGGTTGGTTATGTGCTGTCAATGGTCGGGCGCCTCATTTTAGTAACAGCAGGGTGGAGATGTGCTGCGAGTGTCTGTCCCCCTCTATTTTAATGACAAAAGGTTGGTGATGTGCTGTCAATGGTCGAGCGCCTCTTTTTAGTGACAGCTGGGTGGAGATGTGCTGTGAGTGTCTGCCTCCCTCTATTTTAATGACAACAGGTTGGTGAAGTGCTGTCAATGGTCGAATGCCTCTTTTTAGTGACAGCAGGGTGGAGATGTGCTGTGAGTGTCTGCCTCCCTCTATTTTAATGACAACAGGTTGGTGAAGTGCTGTCAATGGTCGAATGCCTCTTTTTAGTGACAGCAGGGTGGAGATGTGCTGCGAGTGTCTCTTCCCCTCTATTTTAATGACAACAGGTTGGTGATGTGCTGTCAATGGTCGGACACATCATTTTAGTGACAGCAGGGTGGAGATGTGCTGCGAGTGTCCGGGCACCTCTGTTTATTGACAGGTGGGTGGTGATGTGCTGTCAATGGTCGAGCGTCTCTTTTTAGTGACAGCAGGGTGGAGATGTGCTGTGTGTGTCTGCCCCCCTCTATTTTAATGACAACAGGCTAGTGATGTGCTGTCAATGGTTGAATGCCTTTTTTTAGTGACAGCAGGGTGGAGATGTGCTGCGAGTGTCTGTCCCCCTCTATTTTAATGACAACAGGTTGGTGATGTGCTGTCAATGGTCGAATGCCTCTTTTTAGTGACAGCAGGGTGGAGATGTGCTGCGAGTGTCTGTCCCCCTCTATTTTAACAACAACAGGTTGGTGATGTGCTGTCAGTGGTCGAACGCCTCTTTTTAGTGACAGCAGGGTGGGGATGTGCTGCGAGTGTCTGTCCCCCTCTATTTTAATGACAAAAATTTGGTCATGTGCTGTCAGTGGTCGAGCGCCTCTTTTTAGTGACAGCAGGGTGGAGATGTGCTGCGAGTGTCTGTCCCCCTCTATTTTAATGACAACAGGTTGGTGATGTGCTGTCAATGGTCGAGCGCCTCTTTTTAGTGACAGCAGGGTGGAGATGTGCTGCGAGTGTCCGGGCACCTCTGTTTTTTTGACAGGTGGGTGGTGATGTGCTGTCAATGGTCGAGCGCCTCTTTTTAGTGACAGCTGGGTGGAGATTTGCTGTGAGTGTCTGCCCCCCTCTGGTTTAATGACAACAGGTTGGTGATGTGCTGTCAATGGTCGAGCGCCTCTTTTTAATGACAGCAGGGTGGAGATGTGCTGCGAGCGTCTGTCCCCCTCTATTTTAATGACAACAGGTTGGTTATGTGCTGTCAATGGTCGGGCGCCTCATTTTAGTAACAGCAGGGTGGAGATGTGCTGCGAGTGTCTGTCCCCCACTATTTTAATGACAAAAGGTTGGTGATGTGCTGTCAATGGTCAAATGCCTCTTTTTAGTGACAGCAGGGTGGAGATGTGCCGCGAGTGTCTGTACCCCTCTATTTTAATGACAACAGGTTGGTGATATGCTGTCAATGGTCGAGCGCCTCTTTTTAGTGACAGCAGGGTGGAGATGTGCTGCGAGTGTCTCTTCCCCTCTATTTTAATGACAACAGGGTGGAGATGTGCTGTCAATGGTCGGACACATCATTTTAGTGACAGCAGGGTGGAGATGTGCTGCGAGTGTCCGGGCACCTCTGTTTATTGACAGGTGGGTGGTGATGTGCTGTCAATGGTCGAGCGTCTCTTTTTAGTGACAGCAGGGTGGAGATGTGCTGTGTGTGTCTGCCCCCCTCTATTTTAATGACAACAGGCTAGTGATGTGCTGTCAATGGTTGAATGCCTTTTTTTAGTGACAGCAGGGTGGAGATGTGCTGCGAGTGTCTGTCCCCCTCTATTTTAATGACAACAGGTTGGTGATGTGCTGTCAATGGTCGAATGCCTCTTTTTAGTGACAGCAGGGTGGAGATGTGCTGCGAGTGTCTGTCCCCCTCTATTTTAACAACAACAGGTTGGTGATGTGCTGTCAGTGGTCGAACGCCTCTTTTTAGTGACAGCAGGGTGGGGATGTGCTGCGAGTGTCTGTCCCCCTCTATTTTAATGACAAAAATTTGGTCATGTGCTGTCAGTGGTCGAGCGCCTCTTTTTAGTGACAGCAGGGTGGAGATGTGCTGCGAGTGTCTGTCCCCCTCTATTTTAATGACAACAGGTTGGTGATGTGCTGTCAATGGTCGAGCGCCTCTTTTTAGTGACAGCAGGGTGGAGATGTGCTGCGAGTGTCCGGGCACCTCTGTTTTTTTGACAGGTGGGTGGTGATGTGCTGTCAATGGTCGAGCGCCTCTTTTTAGTGACAGCTGGGTGGAGATTTGCTGTGAGTGTCTGCCCCCCTCTGGTTTAATGACAACAGGTTGGTGATGTGCTGTCAATGGTCGAATGCCTCTTTTTCGTGACATCAGGGTGGAGATGTGCTGCGAGTGTCTGTCCCCCTCTATTTTAATGATAACAGGTTGGTGATGTGCTGTCAATGGTCGGGCGCCTCATTTTAGTGACAGCAGGGTGGAAATGTGCTGCGAGTGTCTGTCCCCCTCTATTTTAATCACAAAAGGTTGGTGATGTGCTGTCAATGGTCGAGCGCCTCTTTTTAGTGACAGCAGGGTGGAGATGTGCTGCGAGTGTCTGTCCCCCTCTATTTTAATGACAACAGGTTGGTGATGTGCTGTCAATGGTCGAGCACCTCTTTTTAGTGACAGCAGGGTGGAGATGTGCTGCGAGTGTCTGTTCCCCTCTATTTTAATGACAAAAGGTTGGTGATGTGCTGTCAATGGTCGAATGTCTCTTTTTAGTGACAGCAGGGTGGAGATGTGCTGCGAGTGTCTGCCCCCCTCTATTTTAATGACAACAGGTTGGTGATGTGCTGTCAATGGTCGAGCGCCTCTTTTTAGTGACAGCAGGGTGAAGATGTGCTGCCAGTGTCCGGGCACCTCTGTTTATTGACAGGTGGGTGGTGATGTGCTGTCAATGGTCGAGCGCCTCTTTTTAGTGACAGCTGGGTGGAGATGTGCTGTGAGTGTCTGCCCCCATCTGTTTTAATGACAACAGGTTGGTGATGTGCTGTCAATGGTCGGGCGCCTCATTTTAGTGACAGCAGGGTGGAGATGTGCTGCAAGTGTGTGTCCCACTCTATTTTAATGACAAAAAGTTGGTGATGTGCTGTCAATGGTCGAGTGCCTCTTTTCAGTGACAGCAGGGTGGAGATGTGCTGTGAGTGTCTGCCCCCCTCTATTTTAATGACAACAGGTTGGTGATGTGATGTCAATGGTCGAATGCCTCTTTTTAGTTACAGCAGGGTGGAGATGTGCTGCGAGTGTCTGTCCCCCTCTATTTTAATGACAATAGGTTGGTGATGTGCTGTCAATGGTCAAATGCCTCTTTTTAGTGACAGCAGGGTGGGGATGTGCTGCGAGTGTCTGTCCCCCTCTATTTTAATGACAACAGGTTTGTGATATGCTGTCAATGGTTGAGCGCCTCTTATTAGTGACAGCAGGGTGGAGATGTGCTGTGTGTGTCTGTCCCCCTCTATTTTAATGACAACAGGTTGGTGATGTGCTGTCAATGGTCGAGCGCCTCTCTTTAGTGCCAGCAGGGTGGAGATGTGCTGCGAGTGTCTGTACCCCTCTATTTTAATGACAACAGGTTGGAGATGTGCTGTCAATGGTCGGACGCCTCATTTTAGTGACAGCAGGGTGGAGATGTGCTGCGAGTGTCTGTCCCCCTCTATTTTAATGACAAAAGGCTGGTGATGTGCTGTCAATGGTCGAGCGCCTCTTTTTAGTGACAGCAGGGTGGAGATGTGCTGCGAGTGTCTGTCCCCCTCTATTTTAATGACAACAGGTTGGTGATGTGCTGTCAATGGTCGAGCGCCTCTTTTTAGTGACAGCAGGGTGGAGATGTGCTGCGAGTGTCCGGGCACCTCTGTTTATTGACAGGTGGGTGGTGATGTGCTGTCAATGGTCGAGAGCCTCTTTTTAGTGACAGCTGGGTGGAGATGTGCTGTGAGGGTCTGCCCCCCTCTATTTTAATGACAACAGGTTGGTGATGTGCTGTCAATGGTCGAATGCCTCTTTTTAGTGACAGCAGGGTGGAGATGTGCTGCGAGTGTCTGTCCCCCTCTATTTCAATGACAACAGGTTGGTGATGTGCTGTCAATGGTCGAATGCCTCTTTTTAGTGACAGCAGGGTGGAGATGTGCTGCGAGTGTCTGTCCCCCTCTATTTTAATGACAAAAGGTTGGTGATGTGCTGTCAATGGTCGAATGCCTCTTTTTAGTGACAGCAGGGTGGAGATGTGCTGCGAGTGTCTGTCCCCCTCTATATTAATGACAACAGGTTGGTGATGTGCTGTCAATGGTCGAGCGCCTCTTTTTAATGACAGCAGGGTGGAGATGTGCTGCGAGCGTCTGTCCCCCTCTATTTTAATGACAACAGGTTGGTTATGTGCTGTCAATGGTCGGGCGCCTCATTTTAGTAACAGCAGGGTGGAGATGTGCTGCGAGTGTCTGTCCCCCTCTATTTTAATGACAAAAGGTTGGTGATGTGCTGTCAATGGTCGAGCGCCTCTTTTTAGTGACAGCAGGGTGGAGATGTGCTGTGAGTGTCTGCCTCCCTCTATTTTAATGACAACAGGTTGGTGAAGTGCTGTCAATGGTCGAATGCCTCTTTTTAGTGACAGCAGGGTGGAGATGTGCTGCAAGTGTCTGTCCCCCACTATTTTAATGACAAAAGGTTGGTGATGTGCTGTCAATGGTCAAATGCCTCTTTTTAGTGACAGCAGGGTGGAGATGTGCCGCGAGTGTCTGTACCCCTCTATTTTAATGACAACAGGTTGGTGATATGCTGTCAATGGTCGAGCGCCTCTTTTTAGTGACAGCAGGGTGGAGATGTGCTGCGAGTGTCTCTTCCCCTCTATTTTAATGACAACAGGTTGGTGATGTGCTGTCAATGGTCGGACACATCATTTTAGTGACAGCAGGGTGGAGATGTGCTGCGAGTGTCCGGGCACCTCTGTTTATTGACAGGTGGGTGGTGATGTGCTGTCAATGGTCGAGCGTCTCTTTTTAGTGACAGCAGGGTGGAGATGTGCTGCGAGTGTCTGTCCCCCTCTATTTTAATGACAACAGGCTAGTGATGTGCTGTCAATGGTTGAATGCCTTTTTTTAGTGACAGCAGGGTGGAGATGTGCTGCGAGTGTCTGTCCCCCTCTATTTTAATGACAACAGGTTGGTGATGTGCTGTCAATGGTCGAATGCCTCTTTTTAGTGACAGCAGGGTGGAGATGTGCTGCGAGTGTCTGTCCCCCTCTATTTTAACAACAACAGGTTGGTGATGTGCTGTCAGTGGTCGAACGCCTCTTTTTAGTGACAGCAGGGTGGGGATGTGCTGCGAGTGTCTGTCCCCCTCTATTTTAATGACAAAAATTTGGTCATGTGCTGTCAGTGGTCGAGCGCCTCTTTTTAGTGACAGCAGGGTGGAGATGTGCTGCGAGTGTCTGTCCCCCTCTATTTTAATGACAACAGGTTGGTGATGTGCTGTCAATGGTCGAGCGCCTCTTTTTAGTGACAGCAGGGTGGAGATGTGCTGCGAGTGTCCGGGCACCTCTGTTTTTTTGACAGGTGGGTGGTGATGTGCTGTCAATGGTCGGGCGCCTCTTTTTCGTGACATCAGGGTGGAGATGTGCTGCGAGTGTCTGTCCCCCTCTATTTTAATGACAATAGGTTGGTGATGTGCTGTCAAAGGTCGAATGCCTCTTTTTAGTGACAGCAGGGTGGAGATGTGCTGCGAGTGTCTGCCCCCCTCTGGTTTAATGACAACAGGTTGGTGATGTGCTGTCAATGGTCGAATGCCTCTTTTTCGTGACATCAGGGTGGAGATGTGCTGCGAGTGTCTGTCCCCCTCTATTTTAATGACAATAGGTTGGTGATGTGCTGTCAAAGGTCGAATGCCTCTTTTTAGTGACAGCAGGGTGGAGATGTGCTGCGAGTGTCTGTCCCCCTCTATTTTAATGACAAAAGGTTGGTGATGTGCTGTCAATGGTCGAATGCCTCTTTTTAATGACAGCAGGGTGGAGATGTGCTGCGAGCGTCTCTCCCCCTCTATTTTAATGACAACAGGTTGGTGATGTGCTGTCAATGGTCGGGCGCCTCATTTTAGTGACAGCAGGGTGGAGATGTGCTGCGAGTGTCTGTCCCCCTCTATTTTAATGACAACAGGTTGGTGATGTGCTGTCAATGGTCGAGCGCCTCTTTTTAGTGACAGCAGGGTGAAGATGTGCTGCCAGTGTCCTGGCACCTCTGTTTATTGACAGGTGGGTGGTGATGTGCTGTCAATGGTCGAGCGCCTCTTTTTAGTGACAGCAGGGTGGAGATGTGCTGCGAGTGTCTGTCCCCCTCTATTTTAATGACAACAGGTTGGTGATGTGCTGTCAATGGTCGAGCGCCTCTTTTTAGTGACAGCAGGGTGGAGATGTGCTGCGAGTGTCCGGGCACCTCTGTTTATTGACAGGTGGGTGGTGATGTGCTGTCAATGGTCCAGAGCCTCTTTTTAGTGACAGCTGGGTGGAGATGTGCTGTGAGTGTCTGCCCCCCTCTATTTTAATGACAACAGGTTGGTGATGTGCTGTCAATGGTCGAATGCCTCTTTTTAGTGACAGCAGGGTGGAGATGTGCTGCGAGTGTCTGTCCCCCTCTATTTTAATGACAACAGGTTGGTGATGTGCTGTCAATGGTCGAATGCCTCTTTTTAGTGACAGCAGGGTGGAGATGTGCTGCGAGTGTCCGGGCACCTCTATTTTAATGACAACAGGTTGGTGATGTGCTGTCAATGGTCGAATGCCTCTTTTTAGTGACAGCAGGGTGGAGATGTGCTGCGAGTGTCTGTCCCCCTCTATTTTAATGACAACAGGTTGGTGATGTGCTGTCAATGGTCGAATGCCTCTTTTTAGTGACAGCAGGGTGGAGATGTGCTGCGAGTGTCCGGGCACCTCTATTTTAATGACAACAGGTTGGTGATGTGCTGTCAATGGTCGAATCCCTCTTTTTAGTGACAGCAGGGTGGAGATGTGCTGCGAGTGTCTGTCCCCCTCTATTTTAACAACAACAGGTTGGTGATGTGCTGTCAGTGGTCGAACGCCTCTTTTTAGTGACAGCAGGGTGGGGATGTGCTGCGAGTGTTTGTCCCCCTCTATTTTAATGCCAAAAATTTGGTCATGTGCTGTCAGTGGTCGAGCGCCTCTTTTTAGTGACAGCAGGGTGGAGATGTGCTGCGAGTGTCTGTCCACCTCTATTTTAATGACAACAGGTTGGTGATGTGCTGTCAATGGTCGAGCGCCTCTTTTTAGTGACAGCAGGGTGGAGATGTGCTGCGAGTGTCCGGGCACCTCTGTTTTTTTGACAGGTGGGTGGTGATGTGCTGTCAATGGTCGAGCGCCTCTTTTTAGTGACAGCTGGGTGGAGATGTGCTGTGAGTGTCTGCCCCCATCTGTTTTAATGACAACAGGTTGGTGATGTGCTGTCAATGGTCGAGCGCCTCTTTTTAGTGACAGCAGGGTGGAGATGTGCTGTGAGTGTCTGCCTCCCTCTATTTTAATGACAACAGGTTGGTGAAGTGCTGTCAATGGTCGAATGCCTCTTTTTAGTGACAGCAGGGTGGAGATGTGCTGCGAGTGTCTGTCCCCCACTATTTTAATGACAAAAGGTTGGTGATGTGCTGTCAATGGTCAAATGCCTCTTTTTAGTGACAGCAGGGTGGAGATGTGCCGCAAGTGTCTGTACCCCTCTATTTTAATGACAACAGGTTGGTGATGTGCTGTCAATGGTCGAATGCCTCTTTTTAGTGACAGCAGGGTGGAGATGTGCTGCGAGTGTCTGTCCCCCTCTATTTTAATGACAACAGGTTGGTGATGTGCTGTCAATGGTCGGACACATCATTTTAGTGACAGCAGGGTGGAGATGTGCTGCGAGTGTCCGGGCACCTCTGTTTATTGACAGGCGGGTGGTGATGTGCTGTCAATGGTCGAGCGTCTCTTTTTAGTGACAGCAGGGTGGAGATGTGCTGTGTGTGTCTGCCCCCCTCTATTTTAATGACAACAGGCTAGTGATGTGCTGTCAATGGTCGAATGCCTTTTTTTTAGTGACAGCAGGGTGGAGATGTGCTGCGAGTGTCTGTCCCCCTCTATTTTAATGACAACAGGTTGGTGATGTGCTGTCAATGGTCGAATGCCTCTTTTTAGTGACAGCAGGGTGGAGATGTGCTGCGAGTGTCTGTCCCCCTCTATTTTAACAACAACAGGTTGGTGATGTGCTGTCAGTGGTCGAACGCCTCTTTTTAGTGACAGCAGGGTGGGGATGTGCTGCGAATGTCTGTCCCCCTCTATTTTAATGACAAACATTTGGTCATGTGCTGTGCTGTCAGTGGTCGAGCGCCTCTTTTTAGTGACAGCAGGGTGGGGATGTGCTGCGAGTGTTTGTCCCCCTCTATTTTAATGCCAAAAATTTGGTCATGTGCTGTCAGTGGTCGAGCGCCTCTTTTTAGTGACAGCAGGGTGGAGATGTGCTGCGAGTGTCTGTCCCCCTCTATTTTAATGACAACAGGTTGGTGATGTGCTGTCAATGGTCGAGCGCCTCTTTTTAGTGACAGCAGGGTGGAGATGTGCTGCGAGTGTCCGGGCACCTCTGTTTTTTTGACAGGTGGGTGGTGATGTGCTGTCAATGGTCGAGCGCCTCTTTTTAGTGACAGCTGGGTGGAGATGTGCTGTGAGTGTCTGCCCCCATCTGTTTTAATGACAACAGGTTGGTGATGTGCTGTCAATGGTCGAGCACCTCTTTTTAGTGACAGCAGGGTGGAGATGTGCTGTGAGTGTCTGCCTCCCTCTATTTTAATGACAACAGGTTGGTGAAGTGCTGTCAATGGTCGAATGCCTCTTTTTAGTGACAGCAGGGTGGAGATGTGCTGCGAGTGTCTGTCCCCCACTATTTTAATGACAAAAGGTTGGTGATGTGCTGTCAATGGTCAAATGCCTCTTTTTAGTGACAGCAGGGTGGAGATGTGCCGCAAGTGTCTGTACCCCTCTATTTTAATGACAACAGGTTGGTGATGTGCTGTCAATGGTCGAATGCCTCTTTTTAGTGACAGCAGGGTGGAGATGTGCTGCGAGTGTCTGTCCCCCTCTATTTTAATGACAACAGGTTGGTGATGTGCTGTCAATGGTCGGACACATCATTTTAGTGACAGCAGGGTGGAGATGTGCTGCGAGTGTCCGGGCACCTCTGTTTATTGACAGGCGGGTGGTGATGTGCTGTCAATGGTCGAGCGTCTCTTTTTAGTGACAGCAGGGTGGAGATGTGCTGTGTGTGTCTGCCCCCCTCTATTTTAATGACAACAGGCTAGTGATGTGCTGTCAATGGTCGAATGCCTTTTTTTTAGTGACAGCAGGGTGGAGATGTGCTGCGAGTGTCTGTCCCCCTCTATTTTAATGACAACAGGTTGGTGATGTGCTGTCAATGGTCGAATGCCTCTTTTTAGTGACAGCAGGGTGGAGATGTGCTGCGAGTGTCTGTCCCCCTCTATTTTAACAACAACAGGTTGGTGATGTGCTGTCAGTGGTCGAACGCCTCTTTTTAGTGACAGCAGGGTGGGGATGTGCTGCGAATGTCTGTCCCCCTCTATTTTAATGACAAACATTTGGTCATGTGCTGTGCTGTCAGTGGTCGAGCGCCTCTTTTTAGTGACAGCAGGGTGGAGATGTGCTGCGAGTGTCTGTCCCCCTCTATTTTAATGACAACAGGTTGGTGATGTGCTGTCAATGGTCGAGCGCCTCTTTTTAGTGACAGCAGGGTGGAGATGTGCTGCGAGTGTCCGGGCACCTCTGTTTTTTTGACAGGTGGGTGGTGATGTGCTGTCAATGGTCGAGCGCCTCTTTTTAGTGACAGCTGGGTGGAGATTTGCTGTGAGTGTCTGCCCCCCTCTGGTTTAATGACAACAGGTTGGTGATGTGCTGTCAATGGTCGAATGCCTCTTTTTCGTGACATCAGGGTGGAGATGTGCTGCGAGTGTCTGTCCCCCTCTATTTTAATGACAATAGGTTGGTGATGTGCTGTCAAAGGTCGAATGCCTCTTTTTAGTGACAGCAGGGTGGAGATGTGCTGCGAGTGTCTGTCCCCCTCTATTTTAATGACAAAAGGTTGGTGATGTGCTGTCAATGGTCGAATGCCTCTTTTTAATGACAGCAGGGTGGAGATGTGCTGCGAGCGTCTCTCCCCCTCTATTTTAATGACAACAGGTTGGTGATGTGCTGTCAATGGTCGGGCGCCTCATTTTAGTGACAGCAGGGTGGAGATGTGCTGCGAGTGTCTGTCCCCCTCTATTTTAATGACAACAGGTTGGTGATGTGCTGTCAATGGTCGAGCGCCTCTTTTTAGTGACAGCAGGGTGAAGATGTGCTGCCAGTGTCCGGGCACCTCTGTTTATTGACAGGTGGGTGGTGATGTGCTGTCAATGGTCGAGCGTCTCTTTTTAGTGACAGCAGGGTGGAGATGTGCTGTGTGTGTCTGCCCCCCTCTATTTTAATGACAACAGGCTAGTGATGTGCTGTCAATGGTCGAATGCCTTTTTTTAGTGACAGCAGGGTGGAGATGTGCTGCGAGTGTCTGTCCCCCTCTATTTTAATGACAACAGGTTGGTGATGTGCTGTCAATGGTCGAATGCCTCTTTTTAGTGACAGCAGGGTGGAGATGTGCTGCGAGTGTCTGTCCCCCTCTATTTTAACAACAACAGGTTGGTGATGTGCTGTCAGTGGTCGAACGCCTCTTTTTAGTGACAGCAGGGTGGGGATGTGCTGCGAGTGTCTGTCCCCCTCTATTTTAATGACAAAAATGTGGTCATGTGCTGTCAGTGGTCGAGCGCCTCTTTTTAGTGACAGCAGGGTGGAGATGTGCTGCGAGTGTCTGTCCCCCTCTATTTTAATGACAACAGGTTGGTGATGTGCTGTCAATGGTCGAGCGCCTCTTTTTAGTGACAGCAGGGTGAAGATGTGCTGCCAGTGTCCGGGCACCTCTGTTTATTGACAGGTGGGTGGTGATGTGCTGTCAATGGTCGAGCGCCTCTTTTTAGTGACAGCAGGGTGGAGATGTGCTGCGAGTGTCTGTCCCCCTCTATTTTAATGACAACAGGTTGGTGATGTGCTGTCAATGGTCGAGCGCCTCTTTTTAGTGACAGCAGGGTGGAGATGTGCTGCCAGTGTCCGGGCACCTCTGATTATTGACAGGTGGGTGGTGATGTGCTGTCAATGGTCGAGCGTCTCTTTTTAGTGACAGCAGGGTGGAGATGTGCTGTGTGTGTCTGCCCCCCCCTATTTTAATGACAACAGGCTAGTGATGTGCTGTCAATGGTCGAATGCCTTTTTTTAGTGACAGCAGGGTGGAGATGTGCTGCGAGTGTCTGTCCCCCTCTATTTTAATGACAACAGGTTGGTGATGTGCTGTCAGTGGTCGAACGCCTCTTTTTAGTGACAGCAGGGTGGGGATGTGCTGCGAGTGTCTGTCCCCCTCTATTTTAATGACAAAAATGTGGTCATGTGCTGTCAGTGGTCGAGCGCCTCTTTTTAGTGACAGCAGGGTGGAGATGTGCTGCGAGTGTCTGTCCCCCTCTATTTTAATGACAACAGGTTGGTGATGTGCTGTCAATGGTCGAGCGCCTCTTTTTAGTGACAGCAGGGTGAAGATGTGCTGCCAGTGTCCGGGCACCTCTGTTTATTGACAGGTGGGTGGTGATGTGCTGTCAATGGTCGAGCGCCTCTTTTTAGTGACAGCAGGGTGGAGATGTGCTGCGAGTGTCTGTCCCCCTCTATTTTAATGACAACAGGTTGGTGATGTGCTGTCAATGGTCGAGCGCCTCTTTTTAGTGACAGCAGGGTGGAGATGTGCTGCCAGTGTCCGGGCACCTCTGTTTATTGACAGGTGGGTGGTGATGTGCTGTCAATGGTCGAGCGTCTCTTTTTAGTGACAGCAGGGTGGAGATGTGCTGTGTGTGTCTGCCCCCCTCTATTTTAATGACAACAGGTTGGTGATGTGCTGTCAATGGTCGAATGCCTCTTTTTAGTGACAGCAGGGTGGAGATGTGCTGCGAGTGTCTGTCCCCCTCTATTTTAACAACAACAGGTTGGTGATGTGCTGTCAGTGGTCGAACGCCTCTTTTTAGTGACAGCAGGGTGGGGATGTGCTGCGAGTGTCTGTCCCCCTCTATTTTAATGACAAAAATTTGGTCATGTGCTGTCAGTGGTCGAGCGCCTCTTTTTAGTGACAGCAGGGTGGAGATGTGCTGCGAGTGTCTGTCCCCCTCTATTTTAATGACAACAGGTTGGTGATGTGCTGTCAATGGTCGAGCGCCTCTTTTTAGTGACAGCAGGGTGAAGATGTGCTGCCAGTGTCCGGGCACCTCTGTTTATTGACAGGTGGGTGGTGATGTGCTGTCAATGGTCGAGCGCCTCTTTTTAGTGACAGCAGGGTGGAGATGTGCTGCGAGTGTCTGTCCCCCTCTATTTTAATGACAACAGGTTGGTGATGTGCTGTCAATGGTCGAGCGCCTCTTTTTAGTGACAGCAGGGTGGAGATGTGCTGCGAGTGTCCGGGCACCTCTGTTTATTGACAGGTGGGTGGTGATGTGCTGTCAATGGTCCAGAGCCTCTTTTTAGTGACAGCTGGGTGGAGATGTGCTGTGAGTGTCTGCCCCCCTCTATTTTAATGACAACAGGTTGGTGATGTGCTGTCAATGGTCGAATGCCTCTTTTTAGTGACAGCAGGGTGGAGATGTGCTGCGAGTGTCTGTCCCCCTCTATTTTAATGACAACAGGTTGGTGATGTGCTGTCAATGGTCGAATGCCTCTTTTTAGTGACAGCAGGGTGGAGATGTGCTGCGAGTGTCCGGGCACCTCTGTTTATTGACAGGTGGGTGGTGATGTGCTGTCAATGGTCGAGCGTCTCTTTTTAGTGACAGCAGGGTGGAGATGTGCTGAGTGTGTCTGCCCCCCTTTATTTTAATGACAACAGGCTAGTGATGTGCTGTCAATGGTCGAGCGTCTCTTTTTAGTGACAGCAGGGTGGAGATGTGCTGCGAGTGTCCGGGCACCTCTGTTTTTTTGACAGGTGGGTGGTGATGTGCTGTCAATGGTCGAGCGCCTCTTTTTAGTGACAGCTGGGTGGAGATGTGCTGTGAGTGTCTGCCCCCATCTGTTTTAATGACAACAGGTTGGTGATGTGCTGTCAATGGTCGAATGCCTCTTTTTAGTGACATCAGGGTGGAGATGTGCTGCGAGTGTCTGTCCCCCTCTATTTTAATGACAATAGGTTGGTGATGTGCTGTCAAAGGTCGAATGCCTCTTTTTAGTGACAGCAGGGTGGAGATGTGCTGCGAGTGTCTGTCCCCCTCTATTTTAATGACAAAAGGTTGGTGATGTGCTGTCAATGGTTGAATGCCTCTTTTTAATGACAGCAGGGTGGAGATGTGCTGCGAGCGTCTCTCCCCCTCTATTTTAATGACAACAGGTTGGTGATGTGCTGTCAATGGTCGGGCGCCTCATTTTAGTGACAGCAGGGTGGAGATGTGCTGCGAGTGTCTGTCCCCCTCTATTTTAATGGCAACAGGTTGGTGATGTGCTGTCAATGGTCGAGCGCCTCTTTTTAGTGACAGCAGGGTGAAGATGTGCTGCCAGTGTCCGGGCACCTCTGTTTATTGACAGGTGGGTGGTGATGTGCTGTCAATGGTCGAGCGCCTCTTTTTAGTGACAGCACGGTGGAGATGTGCTGCGAGTGTCTGTCCCCCTCTATTTTAATGACAACAGGTTGGTGATGTGCTGTCAATGGTCGAGCGCCTCTATTTAGTGACAGCAGGTTGGAGATGTGCTGCGAGTGTCCGGGCACCTCTGTTTATTGACAGGTGGGTGGTGATGTGCTGTCAATGGTCCAGAGCCTCTTTTTAGTGACAGCTGGGTGGAGATGTGCTGTGAGTGTCTGCCCCCCTCTATTTTAATGACAACAGGTTGGTGATGTGCTGTCAATGGTCGAATGCCTCTTTTTAGTGACAGCAGGGTGGAGATGTGGTGCGAGTGTCTGTCCCCCTCTATATTAATGACAACAGGTTGGTGATGTGCTGTCATTGGTCGAGCACCTCTTTTTAATGACAGCAGGGTGGAGATGTGCTGCGAGCGTCTGTCCCCCTCTATTTTAATGACAACAGGTTGGTGATGTGCTGTCAATGGTTGGGCGCCTCATTTTAGTGACAGCAGGGTGGAGATGTGCTGCGAGTGTCTGTCCCCCTCTATTTTAATGACAAAAGGTTGGTGATGTGCTGTCAATGGTCGAGCGCCTCTTTTTAGTGACAGCAGGGTGGAGATGTGCTGTGAGTGTCTGCCCCCCTCTATTTTAATGACAACAGGTTGGTGATGTGCTGTCAATGGTCGAATGCCTCTTTTTAGTGACAGCAGGGTGGAGATGTGCTGCGAGTGTCTGTCCCCCACTATTTTAATGACAAAAGGTTGGTAATGTGCTGTCAATGGTCAAATGCCTCTTTTTAGTGACAGCAGGGTGGAGATGTGCCACGAGTGTCTGTACCCCTCCATTTTAATGACAACAGGTTGGTGATATGCTGTCAATGGTTGAGCGCCTCTTTTTAGTGACAGCAGGGTGGAGATGTGCTGCGAGTGTCTCTTCCCCTCTATTTTAATGACAACAGGTTGGTGATGTGCTGTCAATGGTCGGACACATCATTTTAGTGACAGCAGGGTGGAGATGTGCTGCGAGTGTCCGGGCACCTCTGTTTATTGACAGGTGGGTGGTGATGTGCTGTCAATGGTCGAACGTCTCTTTTTAGTGACAGCAGGGTGGAGATGTGCTGTGTGTGTCTGCCCCCCTCTATTTTAATGACAACAGGCTAGTGATGTGCTGTCAATGGTTGAATGCCTCTTTTTAGTGACAGCAGGGTGGAGGTGTGCTGCGAGTGTCTGTCCCCCTCTATTTTAATGACAACAGGTTGGTGATGTGCTGTCAATGGTCGAATGCCTCTTTTTAGTGACAGCAGGGTGGAGATGTGCTGCGAGTGTCTGTCCCCCTCTATTTTAACAACAACAGGTTGGTGATGTGCTGTCAGTGGTCGAACGCCTCTTTTTAGTGACAGCAGGGTGGGAATGTGCTGCGAGTGTCTGTCCCCCTCTATTTTAATGACAAAAATTTGGTCATGTGCTGTCAGTGGTCGAGCGCCTCTTTTTAGTGACAGCAGGGAGTAGATGTGCTGCGAGTGTCTGTCCCCCTCTATTTTAATGACAAAAAGTTGGTGATGTGCTGTCAATGGTCGAGCGCCTCTTTTTAGTGACAGCAGGGTGGAGATGTGCTGCGAGTGTCTGTCCCCCTCTATTTTAATGACAACAGGTTGGTGATGTGCTGTCAATGGTCGAGCGCCTCTTTTTAGTGACAGCAGGGTGGAGATGTGCTGCGAGTGTCCGGGCACCTCTTTTTTTTTGACAGGTGGGTGGTGATGTGCTGTCAATGGTCGAGCGCCTCTTTTTAGTGACAGCTGGGTGGAGATGTGCTATGAGTGTCTGCCCCCCTCTATTTTAATGGCAACAGGTTGGTGATGTGCTGTCAAAGTTCGAATGCCTCTTTTTAGTGACAGCAGGGTGGAGATGTGCTGCGAGTGTCTGTCCCCCTCTATTTTAATGACAATAGGTTGGTGATGTGCTGTCAAAGTTCGAATGCCTCTTTTTAGTGACAGCAGGGTGGAGATGTGCTGCGAGTGTCTGTCCCCCTCTATTTTAATGACAATAGGTTGGTGATGTGCTGTCAAAGGTCGAATGCCTCTTTTTAGTGACAGCAGGGTGGAGATGTGCTGCGAGTGTCTGTCCCCCTCTATTTTAATGACAAAAGGTTGGTGATGTGCTATCAATGGTCAAATGCCTCTTTTTAGTGACAGCAGGGTGGAGATGTGCTGCGAGTGTCTGTCCCCCTCTATTTTAATGACAACAGGTTGGTGATGTGCTGTTAATGGTCGGACACCTCATTTTAGTGACAGCAGGGTGGAGATGTGCTGCGAGTCTCTGTCCCCCTCTATTTTAATGACAAAAGGTTGGTGATGTGCTGTCAATGGTCGAGCGCCTCTTTTTAGTGACAGCAAGGTGGAGATGTGCTGCGAGTGTCTGTCCCCCTCTATTTTAATGACAACAGGTTGGTGATGTGCTGTCAATGGTCGAGCGCCTCTATTTAGTGACAGCAGGTTGGAGATGTGCTGCGAGTGTCCGGGCACCTCTGTTTATTGACAGGTGGGTGGTGATGTGCTGTCAATGGTCCAGAGCCTCTTTTTAGTGACAGCTGGGTGGAGATGTGCTGTGAGTGTCTGCCCCCCTCTATTTTAATGACAACAGGTTGGTGATGTGCTGTCAATGGTTGAATGCCTCTTTTTAGTGACAGCAGGGTGGAGATGTGCTGCGAGTGTCTGTCCCCCTCTATTTTAATGACAACAGGTTGGTGATGTGCTGTCAATGGTCGAATGCCTCTTTTTAGTGACAGCAGGGTGGAGATGTGGTGCGAGTGTCTGTCCCCCTCTATATTAATGACAACAGGTTGGTGATGTGCTGTCATTGGTCGAGCACCTCTTTTTAATGACAGCAGGGTGGAGATGTGCTGCGAGCGTCTGTCCCCCTCTATTTTAATGACAACAGGTTGGTGATGTGCTGTCAATGGTTGGGCGCCTCATTTTAGTGACAGCAGGGTGGAGATGTGCTGCGAGTGTCTGTCCCCCTCTATTTTAATGACAAAAGGTTGGTGATGTGCTGTCAATGGTCGAGCGCCTCTTTTTAGTGACAGCAGGGTGGAGATGTGCTGTGAGTGTCTGCCCCCCTCTATTTTAATGACAACAGGTTGGTGATGTGCTGTCAATGGTCGAATGCCTCTTTTTAGTGACAGCAGGGTGGAGATGTGCTGCGAGTGTCTGTCCCCCACTATTTTAATGACAAAAGGTTGGTAATGTGCTGTCAATGGTCAAATGCCTCTTTTTAGTGACAGCAGGGTGGAGATGTGCCACGAGTGTCTGTACCCCTCTATTTTAATGACAACAGGTTGGTGATATGCTGTCAATGGTTGAGCGCCTCTTTTTAGTGACAGCAGGGTGGAGATGTGCTGCGAGTGTCTCTTCCCCTCTATTTTAATGACAACAGGTTGGTGATGTGCTGTCAATGGTCGGACACATCATTTTAGTGACAGCAGGGTGGAGATGTGCTGCGAGTGTCCGGGCACCTCTGTTTATTGACAGGTGGGTGGTGATGTGCTGTCAATGGTCGAACGTCTCTTTTTAGTGACAGCAGGGTGGAGATGTGCTGTGTGTGTCTGCCCCCCTCTATTTTAATGACAACAGGCTAGTGATGTGCTGTCAATGGTTGAATGCCTCTTTTTAGTGACAGCAGGGTGGAGGTGTGCTGCGAGTGTCTGTCCCCCTCTATTTTAATGACAACAGGTTGGTGATGTGCTGTCAATGGTCGAATGCCTCTTTTTAGTGACAGCAGGGTGGAGATGTGCTGCGAGTGTCTGTCCCCCTCTATTTTAACAACAACAGGTTGGTGATGTGCTGTCAGTGGTCGAACGCCTCTTTTTAGTGACAGCAGGGTGGGAATGTGCTGCGAGTGTCTGTCCCCCTCTATTTTAATGACAAAAATTTGGTCATGTGCTGTCAGTGGTCGAGCGCCTCTTTTTAGTGACAGCAGGGAGTAGATGTGCTGCGAGTATCTGTCCCCCTCTATTTTAATGACAAAAAGTTGGTGATGTGCTGTCAATGGTCGAGCGCCTCTTTTTAGTGACAGCAGGGTGGAGATGTGCTGCGAGTGTCTGTCCCCCTCTATTTTAATGACAACAGGTTGGTGATGTGCTGTCAATGGTCGAGCGCCTCTTTTTAGTGACAGCAGGGTGGAGATGTGCTGCGAGTGTCCGGGCACCTCTTTTTTTTTTGACAGGTGGGTGGTGATGTGCTGTCAATGGTCGAGCGCCTCTTTTTAGTGACAGCTGGGTGGAGATGTGCTATGAGTGTCTGCCCCCCTCTATTTTAATGGCAACAGGTTGGTGATGTGCTGTCAATGGTCGAATGCCTCTTTTTAGTGACAGCAGGGTGGAGATGTGCTGTGAGTGTCTGTCCCCCTCTATTTTAATGACAATAGGTTGGTGATGTGCTGTCAAAGTTCGAATGCCTCTTTTTAGTGACAGCAGGGTGGAGATGTGCTGCGAGTGTCTGTCCCCCTCTATTTTAATGACAATAGGTTGGTGATGTGCTGTCAAAGGTCGAATGCCTCTTTTTAGTGACAGCAGGGTGGAGATGTGCTGCGAGTGTCTGTCCCCCTCTATTTTAATGACAACAGGTTGGTGATGTGCTGTTAATGGTCGGACACCTCATTTTAGTGACAGCAGGGTGGAGATGTGCTGCGAGTCTCTGTCCCCCTCTATTTTAATGACAAAAGGTTGGTGATGTGCTGTCAATGGTCGAGCGCCTCTTTTTAGTGACAGCAAGGTGGAGATGTGCTGCGAGTGTCTGTCCCCCTCTATTTTAATGAGAACAGGTTGATGATGTGCTGTCAATGGTCGAGCGCCTCTTTTTAGTGACAGCAGGGTGGAGATGTGCTGCGAGTGTCCGGGCACCTCTGTTTATTGACAGGTGGGTGGTGATGTGCTGTCAATGGTCGAGCGCCTCTTTTTAGTGACAGCTGGGTGGAGATGTGCTGTGAGTGTCTGCCCCCCTCTATTTTAATGACAGCAGGTTGGTGATGTGCTGTCAATGGTCGAATGCCTCTTTTTAGTGACAGCAGGGTGGAGATGTGCTGCGAGTGTCTGTCCCCCTCTATTTTAATGACAAACAGTTGGTGATGTGCTGTCAATGGTCGAGCGCCTCTTTTTAGTGACAGCAGGGTGGAGATGTGCTGCGAGTGTCTGTCCCCCTCTATTTTAATGACAACAGGTTGGTGATGTGCTGTCAATGGTCGAGCGCCTCTTTTTAGTGACAGCAGGGTGGAGATGTGCTGCGAGTGTCCGGGCACCTCTGTTTTTTTGACAGGTGGGTGGTGATGTGCTGTCAATGGTCGAGCGCCTCTTTTTAGTGACAGCTGGGTGGAGATGTGCTGTGAGTGTCTGCCCCCCTCTATTTTAATGACAACAGGTTGGTGATGTGCTGTCAATGGTCGAATGCCTCTTTTTAGTGACAGCAGGGTGGAGATGTGCTGCGAGTGTCTGTCCCCCTCTATTTTAATGACAATAGGTTGGTGATGTGCTGTCAAAGGTCGAATGCCTCTTTTTAGTGACAGCAGGGTGGAGATGTGCTGCGAGTGTCTGTCCCCCTCTATTTTAATGACAAAAGGTTGGTGATGTGCTGTCAATGGTCGAACGCCTCTTTTTAATGACAGCAGGGTGGAGATGTGTTGCGAGCGTCTGTCCCCCTCTATTTTAATGACAACAGGTTGGTGATGTGCTGTCAATGGTCGGGCGCCTCATTTTAGTGACAGCAGGGTGGAGATGTGCTGCGAGTGTCTGTTCCCCTCTATTTGAATGACAAAAGGTTGGTGATGTGCTGTCAATGGTCGAGCGCCTATTTTTAGTGACAGCAGGGTGGAGATGTGCTGTGAGTGTCTGCCCCCCTCTATTTTAATGACAACAGTTTGGTGATATGCTGTCAATGGTCGAATGCCTCTTTTTAGTGACAGCAGGGTGGAGATGTGCTGCGAGTGTCTGTCCCCCTCTATTTTAATGACAAAAGGTTGGTGATGTGCTGTCAATGGTCAAATGCCTCTTTTTAGTGACAGCAGGGTGGAGATGTGCTGCGAGTGCCTGTCCCCCTCTATTTTAATGACAAAAGGTTGGTGATGTGCTGTCAATGGTCAAATGCCTCTTTTTAGTGACAGCAGGGTGGAGATGTGCTGCGAGTGTCTGTCCCCCTCTATTTTAATGACAAAAGGTTGGTGATGTGCTGTCAATGGTCAAATGCCTCTTTTTAGTGACAGCAGGGTGGAGATGTGCTGCGAGTGTCTGTCCCCCTCTATTTTAATGACAACAGGTTGGTGATATGCTGTCAATGGTCGAGCGCCTCTTTTTAGTGACAGCAGGGTGGAGATGTGCTGCGAGTGTCTGTCCCCCTCTATTTTAATGACAACAGGTTGGTGATGTGCTGTCAATTGTCGCACACCTCATTTTAGTGACAGCAGGGTGGAGATGTGCTGCGAGTCTCTGTCCCCCTCTATTTTAATGACAAAAGGTTGGTGATGTGCTGTCAATGGTCGAGCGCCTCTTTTTAGTGACAGCAGGGTGGAGATGTGCTGCGAGTGTCTGTCCCCCTCTATTTTAATGAGAACAGGTTGGTGATGTGCTGTCAATGGTCGAGCGCCTCTTTTTAGTGACAGCAAGGTGGAGATGTGCTGCGAGTGTCTGGGCACCTCTGTTTATTGACAGGTGGGTGGTGATGTGCTGTCAATGGTCGAGCGCCTCTTTTTAGTGACAGCTGGGTGGAGATGTGCTGTGAGTGTCTGCCCCCCTCTATTTTAATGACAGCAGGTTGGTGATGTGCTGTCAATGGTCGAATGCCTCTTTTTAGTGACAGCATGGTGGAGATGTGCTGCGAGCCTTTGTCCCCCTCTATTTTAATGATAACAGGTTGGTGATGTGCTGTCAATTGTCGCACACCTCATTTTAGTGACAGCAGGGTGGAGATGTGCTGCGAGTCTCTGTCCCCCTCTATTTTAATGACAAAAGGTTGGTGATGTGCTGTCAATGGTCGAGCGCCTCTTTTTAGTGACAGCAGGGTGGAGATGTGCTGCCAGTGTCCGGGCACCTCTGTTTATTGACAGGTGGGTGGTGATGTGCTGTCAATGGTCGAGCGTCTCTTTTTAGTGACAGCAGGGTGGAGATGTGCTGCGAGTGTCTGTCCCCCTCTATTTTAACAACAACAGGTTGGTGATGTGCTGTCAGTGGTCGAACGCCTCTTTTTAGTGACAGCAGGGTGGGGATGTGCTGCGAGTGTCTGTCCCCCTCTATTTTAATGACAAAAATTTGGTCATGTGCTGTCAGTGGTCGAGCGCCTCTTTTTAGTGACAGCAGGGTGGAGATGTGCTGCGAGTGTCTGTCCCCCTCTATTTTAATGACAACAGGTTGGTGATGTGCTGTCAATGGTCGAGCGCCTCTTTTTAGTGACAGCAGGGTGAAGATGTGCTGCCAGTGTCCGGGCACCTCTGTTTATTGACAGGTGGGTGGTGATGTGCTGTCAATGGTCGAGCGCCTCTTTTTAGTGACAGCAGGGTGGAGATGTGCTGCGAGTGTCTGTCCCCCTCTATTTTAATGACAACAGGTTGGTGATGTGCTGTCAATGGTCGAGCGCCTCTTTTTAGTGACAGCAGGGTGGAGATGTGCTGCGAGTGTCCGGGCACCTCTGTTTATTGACAGGTGGGTGGTGATGTGCTGTCAATGGTCCAGAGCCTCTTTTTAGTGACAGCTGGGTGGAGATGTGCTGTGAGTGTCTGCCCCCCTCTATTTTAATGACAACAGGTTGGTGATGTGCTGTCAATGGTCGAATGCCTCTTTTTAGTGACAGCAGGGTGGAGATGTGCTGCGAGTGTCTGTCCCCCTCTATTTTAATGACAACAGGTTGGTGATGTGCTGTCAATGGTCGAATGCCTCTTTTTAGTGACAGCAGGGTGGAGATGTGCTGCGAGTGTCCGGGCACCTCTGTTTATTGACAGGTGGGTGGTGATGTGCTGTCAATGGTCGAGCGTCTCTTTTTAGTGACAGCAGGGTGGAGATGTGCTGAGTGTGTCTGCCCCCCTCTATTTTAATGACAACAGGCTAGTGATGTGCTGTCAATGGTCGAGCGTCTCTTTTTAGTGACAGCAGGGTGGAGATGTGCTGCGAGTGTCCGGGCACCTCTGTTTTTTTGACAGGTGGGTGGTGATGTGCTGTCAATGGTCGAGCGCCTCTTTTTAGTGACAGCTGGGTGGAGATGTGCTGTGAGTGTCTGCCCCCATCTGTTTTAATGACAACAGGTTGGTGATGTGCTGTCAATGGTCGAATGCCTCTTTTTAGTGACATCAGGGTGGAGATGTGCTGCGAGTGTCTGTCCCCCTCTATTTTAATGACAATAGGTTGGTGATGTGCTGTCAAAGGTCGAATGCCTCTTTTTAGTGACAGCAGGGTGGAGATGTGCTGCGAGTGTCTGTCCCCCTCTATTTTAATGACAAAAGGTTGGTGATGTGCTGTCAATGGTTGAATGCCTCTTTTTAATGACAGCAGGGTGGAGATGTGCTGCGAGCGTCTCTCCCCCTCTATTTTAATGACAACCGGTTGGTGATGTGCTGTCAATGGTCGGGCGCCTCATTTTAGTGACAGCAGGGTGGAGATGTGCTGCGAGTGTCTGTCCCCCTCTATTTTAATGGCAACAGGTTGGTGATGTGCTGTCAATGGTCGAGCGCCTCTTTTTAGTGACAGCAGGGTGAAGATGTGCTGCCAGTGTCCGGGCACCTCTGTTTATTGACAGGTGGGTGGTGATGTGCTGTCAATGGTCGAGCGCCTCTTTTTAGTGACAGCACGGTGGAGATGTGCTGCGAGTGTCTGTCCCCCTCTATTTTAATGACAACAGGTTGGTGATGTGCTGTCAATGGTCGAGCGCCTCTATTTAGTGACAGCAGGTTGGAGATGTGCTGCGAGTGTCCGGGCACCTCTGTTTATTGACAGGTGGGTGGTGATGTGCTGTCAATGGTCCAGAGCCTCTTTTTAGTGACAGCTGGGTGGAGATGTGCTGTGAGTGTCTGCCCCCCTCTATTTTAATGACAACAGGTTGGTGATGTGCTGTCAATGGTTGAATGCCTCTTTTTAGTGACAGCAGGGTGGAGATGTGCTGCGAGTGTCTGTCCCCCTCTATTTTAATGACAACAGGTTGGTGATGTGCTGTCAATGGTCGAATGCCTCTTTTTAGTGACAGCAGGGTGGAGATGTGGTGCGAGTGTCTGTCCCCCTCTATATTAATGACAACAGGTTGGTGATGTGCTGTCATTGGTCGAGCACCTCTTTTTAATGACAGCAGGGTGGAGATGTGCTGCGAGCGTCTGTCCCCCTCTATTTTAATGACAACAGGTTGGTGATGTGCTGTCAATGGTTGGGCGCCTCATTTTAGTGACAGCAGGGTGGAGATGTGCTGCGAGTGTCTGTCCCCCTCTATTTTAATGACAAAAGGTTGGTGATGTGCTGTCAATGGTCGAGCGCCTCTTTTTAGTGACAGCAGGGTGGAGATGTGCTGTGAGTGTCTGCCCCCCTCTATTTTAATGACAACAGGTTGGTGATGTGCTGTCAATGGTCGAATGCCTCTTTTTAGTGACAGCAGGGTGGAGATGTGCTGCGAGTGTCTGTCCCCCACTATTTTAATGACAAAAGGTTGGTAATGTGCTGTCAATGGTCAAATGCCTCTTTTTAGTGACAGCAGGGTGGAGATGTGCCACGAGTGTCTGTACCCCTCTATTTTAATGACAACAGGTTGGTGATATGCTGTCAATGGTTGAGCGCCTCTTTTTAGTGACAGCAGGGTGGAGATGTGCTGCGAGTGTCTCTTCCCCTCTATTTTAATGACAACAGGTTGGTGATGTGCTGTCAATGGTCGGACACATCATTTTAGTGACAGCAGGGTGGAGATGTGCTGCGAGTGTCCGGGCACCTCTGTTTATTGACAGGTGGGTGGTGATGTGCTGTCAATGGTCGAACGTCTCTTTTTAGTGACAGCAGGGTGGAGATGTGCTGTGTGTGTCTGCCCCCCTCTATTTTAATGACAACAGGCTAGTGATGTGCTGTCAATGGTTGAATGCCTCTTTTTAGTGACAGCAGGGTGGAGGTGTGCTGCGAGTGTCTGTCCCCCTCTATTTTAATGACAACAGGTTGGTGATGTGCTGTCAATGGTCGAATGCCTCTTTTTAGTGACAGCAGGGTGGAGATGTGCTGCGAGTGTCTGTCCCCCTCTATTTTAACAACAGGTTGGTGATGTGCTGTCAGTGGTCGAACGCCTCTTTTTAGTGACAGCAGGGTGGGAATGTGCTGCGAGTGTCTGTCCCCCTCTATTTTAATGACAAAAATTTGGTCATGTGCTGTCAGTGGTCGAGCGCCTCTTTTTAGTGACAGCAGGGAGTAGATGTGCTGCGAGTGTCTGTCCCCCTCTATTTTAATGACAAAAAGTTGGTGATGTGCTGTCAATGGTCGAGCGCCTCTTTTTAGTGACAGCAGGGTGGAGATGTGCTGCGAGTGTCTGTCCCCCTCTATTTTAATGACAACAGGTTGGTGATGTGCTGTCAATGGTCGAGCGCCTCTTTTTAGTGACAGCAGGGTGGAGATGTGCTGCGAGTGTCCGGGCACCTCTTTTTTTTTGACAGGTGGGTGGTGATGTGCTGTCAATGGTCGAGCGCCTCTTTTTAGTGACAGCTGGGTGGAGATGTGCTATGAGTGTCTGCCCCCCTCTATTTTAATGGCAACAGGTTGGTGATGTGCTGTCAATGGTCGAATGCCTCTTTTTAGTGACAGCAGGGTGGAGATGTGCTGTGAGTGTCTGTCCCCCTCTATTTTAATGACAATAGGTTGGTGATGTGCTGTCAAAGTTCGAATGCCTCTTTTTAGTGACAGCAGGGTGGAGATGTGCTGCGAGTGTCTGTCCCCCTCTATTTTAATGACAATAGGTTGGTGATGTGCTGTCAAAGGTCGAATGCCTCTTTTTAGTGACAGCAGGGTGGAGATGTGCTGCGAGTGTCTGTCCCCCTCTATTTTAATGACAAAAGGTTGGTGATGTGCTATCAATGGTCAAATGCCTCTTTTTAGTGACAGCAGGGTGGAGATGTGCTGCGAGTGTCTGTCCCCCTCTATTTTAATGACAACAGGTTGGTGATGTGCTGTTAATGGTCGGACACCTCATTTTAGTGACAGCAGGGTGGAGATGTGCTGCGAGTCTCTGTCCCCCTCTATTTTAATGACAAAAGGTTGGTGATGTGCTGTCAATGGTCGAGCGCCTCTTTTTAGTGACAGCAAGGTGGAGATGTGCTGCGAGTGTCTGTCCCCCTCTATTTTAATGACAACAGGTTGGTGATGTGCTGTCAATGGTCGAGCGCCTCTATTTAGTGACAGCAGGTTGGAGATGTGCTGCGAGTGTCCGGGCACCTCTGTTTATTGACAGGTGGGTGGTGATGTGCTGTCAATGGTCCAGAGCCTCTTTTTAGTGACAGCTGGGTGGAGATGTGCTGTGAGTGTCTGCCCCCCTCTATTTTAATGACAACAGGTTGGTGATGTGCTGTCAATGGTTGAATGCCTCTTTTTAGTGACAGCAGGGTGGAGATGTGCTGCGAGTGTCTGTCCCCCTCTATTTTAATGACAACAGGTTGGTGATGTGCTGTCAATGGTCGAATGCCTCTTTTTAGTGACAGCAGGGTGGAGATGTGGTGCGAGTGTCTGTCCCCCTCTATATTAATGACAACAGGTTGGTGATGTGCTGTCATTGGTCGAGCACCTCTTTTTAATGACAGCAGGGTGGAGATGTGCTGCGAGCGTCTGTCCCCCTCTATTTTAATGACAACAGGTTGGTGATGTGCTGTCAATGGTTGGGCGCCTCATTTTAGTGACAGCAGGGTGGAGATGTGCTGCGAGTGTCTGTCCCCCTCTATTTTAATGACAAAAGGTTGGTGATGTGCTGTCAATGGTCGAGCGCCTCTTTTTAGTGACAGCAGGGTGGAGATGTGCTGTGAGTGTCTGCCCCCCTCTATTTTAATGACAACAGGTTGGTGATGTGCTGTCAATGGTCGAATGCCTCTTTTTAGTGACAGCAGGGTGGAGATGTGCTGCGAGTGTCTGTCCCCCACTATTTTAATGACAAAAGGTTGGTAATGTGCTGTCAATGGTCAAATGCCTCTTTTTAGTGACAGCAGGGTGGAGATGTGCCACGAGTGTCTGTACCCCTCTATTTTAATGACAACAGGTTGGTGATATGCTGTCAATGGTTGAGCGCCTCTTTTTAGTGACAGCAGGGTGGAGATGTGCTGCGAGTGTCTCTTCCCCTCTATTTTAATGACAACAGGTTGGTGATGTGCTGTCAATGGTCGGACACATCATTTTAGTGACAGCAGGGTGGAGATGTGCTGCGAGTGTCCGGGCACCTCTGTTTATTGACAGGTGGGTGGTGATGTGCTGTCAATGGTCGAACGTCTCTTTTTAGTGACAGCAGGGTGGAGATGTGCTGTGTGTGTCTGCCCCCCTCTATTTTAATGACAACAGGCTAGTGATGTGCTGTCAATGGTTGAATGCCTCTTTTTAGTGACAGCAGGGTGGAGGTGTGCTGCGAGTGTCTGTCCCCCTCTATTTTAATGACAACAGGTTGGTGATGTGCTGTCAATGGTCGAATGCCTCTTTTTAGTGACAGCAGGGTGGAGATGTGCTGCGAGTGTCTGTCCCCCTCTATTTTAACAACAACAGGTTGGTGATGTGCTGTCAGTGGTCGAACGCCTCTTTTTAGTGACAGCAGGGTGGGAATGTGCTGCGAGTGTCTGTCCCCCTCTATTTTAATGACAAAAATTTGGTCATGTGCTGTCAGTGGTCGAGCGCCTCTTTTTAGTGACAGCAGGGAGTAGATGTGCTGCGAGTGTCTGTCCCCCTCTATTTTAATGACAAAAAGTTGGTGATGTGCTGTCAATGGTCGAGCGCCTCTTTTTAGTGACAGCAGGGTGGAGATGTGCTGCGAGTGTCTGTCCCCCTCTATTTTAATGACAACAGGTTGGTGATGTGCTGTCAATGGTCGAGCGCCTCTTTTTAGTGACAGCAGGGTGGAGATGTGCTGCGAGTGTCCGGGCACCTCTTTTTTTTTGACAGGTGGGTGGTGATGTGCTGTCAATGGTCGAGCGCCTCTTTTTAGTGACAGCTGGGTGGAGATGTGCTATGAGTGTCTGCCCCCCTCTATTTTAATGGCAACAGGTTGGTGATGTGCTGTCAATGGTCGAATGCCTCTTTTTAGTGACAGCAGGGTGGAGATGTGCTGTGAGTGTCTGTCCCCCTCTATTTTAATGACAATAGGTTGGTGATGTGCTGTCAAAGTTCGAATGCCTCTTTTTAGTGACAGCAGGGTGGAGATGTGCTGCGAGTGTCTGTCCCCCTCTATTTTAATGACAATAGGTTGGTGATGTGCTGTCAAAGGTCGAATGCCTCTTTTTAGTGACAGCAGGGTGGAGATGTGCTGCGAGTGTCTGTCCCCCTCTATTTTAATGACAAAAGGTTGGTGATGTGCTATCAATGGTCAAATGCCTCTTTTTAGTGACAGCAGGGTGGAGATGTGCTGCAAGTGTCTGTCCCCCTCTATTTTAATGACAACAGGTTGGTGATGTGCTGTTAATGGTCGGACACCTCATTTTAGTGACAGCAGGGTGGAGATGTGCTGCGAGTCTCTGTCCCCCTCTATTTTAATGACAAAAGGTTGGTGATGTGCTGTCAATGGTCGAGCGCCTCTTTTTAGTGACAGCAAGGTGGAGATGTGCTGCGAGTGTCTGTCCCCCTCTATTTTAATGAGAACAGGTTGATGATGTGCTGTCAATGGTCGAGCGCCTCTTTTTAGTGACAGCAGGGTGGAGATGTGCTGCGAGTGTCCGGGCACCTCTGTTTATTGACAGGTGGGTGGTGATGTGCTGTCAATGGTCGAGCGCCTCTTTTTAGTGACAGCTGGGTGGAGATGTGCTGTGAGTGTCTGCCCCCCTCTATTTTAATGACAGCAGGTTGGTGATGTGCTGTCAATGGTCGAATGCCTCTTTTTAGTGACAGCAGGGTGGAGATGTGCTGCGAGTGTCTGTCCCCCTCTATTTTAATGACAAACAGTTGGTGATGTGCTGTCAATGGTCGAGCGCCTCTTTTTAGTGACAGCAGGGTGGAGATGTGCTGCGAGTGTCTGTCCCCCTCTATTTTAATGACAACAGGTTGGTGATGTGCTGTCAATGGTCGAGCGCCTCTTTTTAGTGACAGCAGGGTGGAGATGTGCTGCGAGTGTCCGGGCACCTCTGTTTTTTTGACAGGTGGGTGGTGATGTGCTGTCAATGGTCGAGCGCCTCTTTTTAGTGACAGCTGGGTGGAGATGTGCTGTGAGTGTCTGCCCCCCTCTATTTTAATGACAACAGGTTGGTGATGTGCTGTCAATGGTCGAATGCCTCTTTTTAGTGACAGCAGGGTGGAGATGTGCTGCGAGTGTCTGTCCCCCTCTATTTTAATGACAATAGGTTGGTGATGTGCTGTCAAAGGTCGAATGCCTCTTTTTAGTGACAGCAGGGTGGAGATGTGCTGCGAGTGTCTGTCCCCCTCTATTTTAATGACAAAAGGTTGGTGATGTGCTGTCAATGGTCGAACGCCTCTTTTTAATGACAGCAGGGTGGAGATGTGTTGCGAGCGTCTGTCCCCCTCTATTTTAATGACAACAGGTTGGTGATGTGCTGTCAATGGTCGGGCGCCTCATTTTAGTGACAGCAGGGTGGAGATGTGCTGCGAGTGTCTGTTCCCCTCTATTTGAATGACAAAAGGTTGGTGATGTGCTGTCAATGGTCGAGCGCCTATTTTTAGTGACAGCAGGGTGGAGATGTGCTGTGAGTGTCTGCCCCCCTCTATTTTAATGACAACAGTTTGGTGATATGCTGTCAATGGTCGAATGCCTCTTTTTAGTGACAGCAGGGTGGAGATGTGCTGCGAGTGTCTGTCCCCCTCTATTTTAATGACAAAAGGTTGGTGATGTGCTGTCAATGGTCAAATGCCTCTTTTTAGTGACAGCAGGGTGGAGATGTGCTGCGAGTGTCTGTCCCCCTCTATTTTAATGACAAAAGGTTGGTGATGTGCTGTCAATGGTCAAATGCCTCTTTTTAGTGACAGCAGGGTGGAGATGTGCTGCGAGTGTCTGTCCCCCTCTATTTTAATGACAAAAGGTTGGTGATGTGCTGTCAATGGTCAAATGCCTCTTTTTAGTGACAGCAGGGTGGAGATGTGCTGCGAGTGTCTGTCCCCCTCTATTTTAATGACAACAGGTTGGTGATATGCTGTCAATGGTCGAGCGCCTCTTTTTAGTGACAGCAGGGTGGAGATGTGCTGCGAGTGTCTGTCCCCCTCTATTTTAATGACAACAGGTTGGTGATGTGCTGTCAATTGTCGCACACCTCATTTTAGTGACAGCAGGGTGGAGATGTGCTGCGAGTCTCTGTCCCCCTCTATTTTAATGACAAAAGGTTGGTGATGTGCTGTCAATGGTCGAGCGCCTCTTTTTAGTGACAGCAGGGTGGAGATGTGCTGCGAGTGTCTGTCCCCCTCTATTTTAATGAGAACAGGTTGGTGATGTGCTGTCAATGGTCGAGCGCCTCTTTTTAGTGACAGCAAGGTGGAGATGTGCTGCGAGTGTCTGGGCACCTCTGTTTATTGACAGGTGGGTGGTGATGTGCTGTCAATGGTCGAGCGCCTCTTTTTAGTGACAGCTGGGTGGAGATGTGCTGTGAGTGTCTGCCCCCCTCTATTTTAATGACAGCAGGTTGGTGATGTGCTGTCAATGGTCGAATGCCTCTTTTTAGTGACAGCATGGTGGAGATGTGCTGCGAGCCTTTGTCCCCCTCTATTTTAATGATAACAGGTTGGTGATGTGCTGTCAATTGTCGCACACCTCATTTTAGTGACAGCAGGGTGGAGATGTGCTGCGAGTCTCTGTCCCCCTCTATTTTAATGACAAAAGGTTGGTGATGTGCTGTCAATGGTCGAGCGCCTCTTTTTAGTGACAGCAGGGTGGAAATGTGCTGCGAGTGTCTGTCCCCCTCTATTTTAATGACAACAGGTTGGTGATGTGCTGTCAATGGTCGAATGTCTCTTTTTAGTGACAGCAGGGTGGAAATGTGCTGCGAGTGTCTGCCCCCCTCTATTTTAATGACAACAGGTTGGTGATGTGCTGTCAATGGTCGAGCGCCTCTTTTTAGTGACAGCAGGGTGAAGATGTGCTGCCAGTGTCCGGGCACCTCTGTTTATTGACAGGTGGGTGGTGATGTGCTGTCAATGGTCGAGCGTCTCTTTTTAGTGACAGCAGGGTGGAGATGTGCTGTGTGTGTCTGCCCCCTCTATTTTAATGACAACAGGTTAGTGATGTGCTGTCAATGGTCGAATGCCTCTTTTTAGTGACAGCAGGGTGGAGATGTGCTGCGAGTGTCTGTCCCCCTCTATTTTAATGACAACAGGTTGGTGATGTGCTGTCAGTGGTCGAATGCCTCTTTTTAGTGAAAGCAGGGTTGAGATGTGCTGCGAGTGTCTGTCCCCCTCTATTTTAATGACAAAAGGTTGGTGATGTGCTGTCAATGGTCAAATGCCTCTTTTTAGTGACAGCAGGGTGGAGATGTGCTGCGAGTGTCTGTCCCCCTCTATTTTAATGACAACAGGTTGGTGATATGCTGTCAATGGTCGAGCGCCTCTTTTTAGTGACAGCAGGGTGGAGATGTGCTGCGAGTGTCTGTCCCCCTCTATTTTAATGACAACAGGTTGGTGATGTGCTGTCAATTGTCGCACACCTCATTTTAGTGACAGCAGGGTGGAGATGTGCTGCGAGTCTCTGTCCCCCTCTATTTTAATGACAAAAGGTTGGTGATGTGCTGTCAATGGTCGAGCGCCTCTTTTTAGTGACAGCAGGGTGGAGATGTGCTGCGAGTGTCTGTCCCCCTCTATTTTAATGAGAACAGGTTGGTGATGTGCTGTCAATGGTCGAGCGCCTCTTTTTAGTGACAGCAAGGTGGAGATGTGCTGCGAGTGTCTGGGCACCTCTGTTTATTGACAGGTGGGTGGTGATGTGCTGTCAATGGTCGAGCGCCTCTTTTTAGTGACAGCTGGGTGGAGATGTGCTGTGAGTGTCTGCCCCCCTCTATTTTAATGACAGCAGGTTGGTGATGTGCTGTCAATGGTCGAATGCCTCTTTTTAGTGACAGCATGGTGGAGATGTGCTGCGAGTGTCTGTCCCCCTCTATTTTAATGACAACAGGTTGGTTATGTGCTGTCAATGGTCGAATGCCTCTTTTTAGTGACAGCAGGGTGGAGATGTGCTGCAAGTGTCTGTCCCCCTCTATTTTAATGACAAAAGGTTGGTGATGTGCTGTCAATGGTCGAATGCCTCTTTTTAGTGACAGCAGGGTGGAGATGTGCTGCGAGTGTCTGTCCTCCTCTATTTTAATGACAATAGGTTGGTGATGTGCTGTCAATGGTCGAGTGCCTCTTTTTAATGACAGCAGGGTGGAGATGTGCTGCGCGCCTTTGTCCCCCTCTATTTTAATGATAACAGGTTGGTGATGTGCTGTCAATGGTCGGGCGCCTCATTTTAGTGACAGCAGGGTGGAAATGTGCTGCGAGTGTCTGTCCCCCTCTATTTTAATCACAAAAGGTTGGTGATGTGTTGTCAATGGTCGAGCGCCTCTTTTTAGTGACAGCAGGGTGGAGATGTGCTGCGAGTGTCTGTCCCCCTCTATTTTAATGACAACAGGTTGGTGATGTGCTGTCAATGGTCGAATGTCTCTTTTTAGTGACAGCAGGGTGGAGATGTGCTGCGAGTGTCTGCCCCCCTCTATTTTAATGACAACAGGTTGGTGATGTGCTGTCAATGGTCGAGCGCCTCTTTTTAGTGACAGCAGGGTGAAGATGTGCTGCCAGTGTCCGGGCACCTCTGTTTATTGACAGGTGGGTGGTGATGTGCTGTCAATGGTCGAGCGTCTCTTTTTAGTGACAGCAGGGTGGAGATGTGCTGTGTGTGTCTGCCCCCTCTATTTTAATGACAACAGGTTAGTGATGTGCTGTCAATGGTCGAATGCCTCTTTTTAGTGACAGCAGGGTGGAGATGTGCTGCGAGTGTCTGTCCCCCTCTATTTTAACAACAACAGGTTGGTGATGTGCTGTCAGTGGTCGAACGCCTCGTTTTAGTGACAGCAGGGTGGAGATGTGCTGTGTGTGTCTGCCCCCTCTATTTTAATGACAACAGGTTAGTGATGTGCTGTCAATCGTCGAATGCCTCTTTTTAGTGACAGCAGGGTGGAGATGTGCTGCGAGTGTCTGTCCCCCTCTATTTTAATGACAACAGGTTGGTGATGTGCTGTCAGTGGTCGAATGCCTCTTTTTAGTGAAAGCAGGGTTGAGATGTGCTGCGAGTGTCTGTCCCCCTCTATTTTAACAACAACAGGTTGGTGATGTGCTGTCAGTGGTCGAACGCCTCGTTTTAGTGACAGCAGGGTGGAGATGTGCTGCGAGTGTCTGTCCCCTTCTACTTTAATGACAAAAGGTTGGTGATGTGCTCTCAATGGTCGAGCGCCTCTTTTTAGTGACAGCAGGGTGGAGATGTGCTGCGAGTGTCTGGTCCCCCTATTTTGAAGATAACGGCGTAGTGATGTGATATCAGTGTCCGGGCTTGTAAGTTTAGTGACAGCAGGGTGGAGATGTGCTGCTAGTGTCCAGTCCCCTATATCTTAACTACAGCACGGTGGAGATGTGCTGCCAGTGTCTGGTCCCCTCTACTGTAATGACTACAGGTTGGTGATGTGCTGTCAGTGTTTGGTCTCCTCTGTTTAGTGATAGCAGTCTGGTGTGGCCTCTTAACGAAATATGAGCACCTGCACTTCATATTTTACAAATTAAGCAGTGATAGCAGGACGGAGATGTGCTGTGAGTGTCTGGTCACATCTATTATAATGATAACGGCGTAGTGAAATGATATCATTGTCAGGGCACCTCTGTTTAGTGACAGAAGGGTGGTGATGTGCTGCCAGTGTCTGGAACCCTCAGTTAGAGTTATTTGTGCTAATTATGTTGACATTGTGCTGCAAAATATTCCAATTCACCTGTTTCGTTTTCAAACATTTCTCGGGAGATCATCCCTCCAAAAACCTCTTGAAGTGGGTCGGGCTCACTTACATGCATGCATTCAGCTCCAGGTGTTTACCAGCTCCACTGATAGGAAGGGTGTTACAGCAAACAAATGAAGGACGGAATGCTGACAATGCAAACATTCTCCCCCAGTCAAAAGATTTGGGCTACATCCATCGTTCTTTTGCCCACTACGCCACCCCAGTTTGGACCCAGCCATATGCAAATCAGTCTTGACCCTGTGCCCCATGGGAACAGTCAAGACCGAACTGCCAGGCCAGGTCCTAACTGGACCGGAAACAAGCATCCTGGGACCGGTTTCAGGGTATTTCACCCTTCTTCAGCCAGGCTAGCTTGAATCCAGTGGCAAAGTGAGCAAAAGATGACTGGGGGAGAATGTTTGCATTGTCAGCATTCCGTCCATCATTTGTTTGCTGTAACACTGATAGGAAGGTGCCCTGTGAAATAAAGGGGACATATGGGTAGGGCGCGAAAAGATGACCATTTACTCCTGCTAAATTCCCATGGTTCATGTGTGATCAATTGTTCTTTTCTGGTTATTTTCTTTGCATTCTGGGACTTGTAGTCTTGGTCATCCTTTTGTAAATCTGGGAGCATAAGTCCCACAGTGGAGCTGATAGTCGTGCATTGACCTGATCAACTATGCATAATTAGGGTGCTCTGGGACCCTGTACCTTTACACCTACTGCACTATTGAAAAACTACTTAAATGCACTCCATTGTCCACAAGACTTGCCTGGTTCGCCTTTATGGCCCTGCCCCCTGAGGGAAGGGTGTGGCTATATTTATTTGCTTCACCCACAGGTGCCCAGGCAAGGTTTCTCTGGAGGCTGGGCAGACTGCTCATCACTGCCGACAGACCTCAAGGGAAGGATGGAGAAGCGAAGAGCCCTGGGCTTTGTCCTGTTTGCAGGTACATCTGGCAAGGGCAGGGCTATCTCAGCTGGGGCAGGAGGAGTAATGCGGCGGGGGAAAAGGGTTTCCAAAGTGAAGAAGCAGATGAACAAGTTGTACTTACCGTCCAGATCTGTGTGCAATTTCTTGATCCCCAGATCAAAATAAAATACCAGTAACACAGCTCACTGGGTTACTGCACCTGCTGCAGCGACCAGTGAGCAGCACCCGAGGTTATTTAACCAGAATATCGAATCCAAAATGTTGTCAGACAGAAATATTGTATCCTAAATATCGTTCACAAAAATCTCGCCCCCTTGGAGTTAATAACGCGAAATAATCGACCAATGGGACGATATTGTTCTAAATGATATTTGGGGCGCGGTATTTCTGTTAGGTTATATTTTTTCTCACGATATGCTGACATACAGTCGTCTGCGAGTCACAGATCTGTACATCAGTTGGATAGTTCCAGGTGTTAATGCCCCTGCCGCAGAGATGTGGGAGAAGCCTGCAGGCCACAGGTTTGAATTCAGTGGGGCTGACTCAGGGTTTCATCCCTGAGAGGCAAAATAAGTACTCTTGAGCTGTGTAATGCGTTGCATATGATAGAAAGTGATACGATTTGTTATCTACTATTAATTGGAAATAAAAAAATTGCCTAGAACATCTAGAACATTGTCTATCACTTCACTTCCAGAGAGAGCTCCCTATCTCTGACGCCCAGAGAGGTGCATGGGAGACAAAGTGATGACAAGAGACTGTTTTACAACGGTTGGGGACCGGATAGACAGCGGCCGAGTCTGTCATTGAGACAGTGCCGGATTAAACCCTGTGGAGGCCCCTATGCAGTCCAAATGTCGGGCCCCCCTCGAATATAAACTCCTAATACCCAGTGCACCAGATTCTTTTACAGACTGACAGCTGCCAGAAGATGAGCTTTTAAGACAGTAAGGGGAGATGTACTAAGATTTTGCCCCATGTTTGCGTCACTTTTCGGCGCAAAATCTTTTATTCCCAATTTACTTTTCAACACCAAACTTGTTTAGCGCTGGAAAAAAACAGAAAAGTATTGCCATGGGGACGTACCAAGGGTGGTGCATGGGCGTTCCCATCCAATCACCCAAGGTTTCTGACACTAAACCCAATTTACTAAAAACAGTAGATCGGGTTTAGCATGAGAAAACCTCGCCCTTTTCAAGTAGGCGCAAGGAAGGAGAAATGCTTTCATTTCTCCTTCCTTTTCTGACCTTGCGTGTGCACTCCACTGTGCAGCAAACGTACAAAGTGGGAAAATGGTCATAGTCAGTCTATGCATAGTATGTGTACTGGAAGTCTATGCTAGACTCACGGAGACACGGCACAAAGGTGTCTCTGTGGCGCACAGCAGCTGATTTCAGCAACGGCACTAGTGAGAGGGGATGAGAGTGACATATTTTAGTAAATAGAGCGCTCTCCTCCTCTCTCTTTTTCACGTAGCGCAGCATTTGCGGCTGCTGCAGTGCACTACGTGGAAAAAATTGTAAATCTGCCCCAAACTGTTATGTGAATCTGATGTGTCTGGTTTATGTACTTTAAGTTGTAAATGGGTACATCCAGTGGTCGAAGTGGGGAAAAAAAAGTAGGGGAACTGTGGGTGGAGAATCAAAGGGCGGGAACAATCCGAGAACTGGATCAGTGGGCGTAGTCAGAGGAGTGGCCAGAATGCGCTAAACATCCCAATTTTTTGTATTTGTTTGCCATTTTACTGATCCAGTCACAGCTTATTATGTTATTTAATTCAATCAATGGATACACATAATTATTTAAGGTTTAATATGAGTTATTGACATTAAAATACAATCACAAAGTGGGATATGTTTCCAATCACAGAAAGTACCAAATACGCTTAAAAGTGGAAGCACAAGCTATTTGTCTCTGAGCCATGGAGTTTCTGTCATCAGCACTTCTCCTTTATTCCACAAGAGCAGTTCAAACATGAATGGGAAAAATATCCTAGTTTGCAAAAGTTTTCTATATAATTATGGCTCTGCTATATTTGCCACATAATACAACATCTGCAACATAATCTGACGATTTTAACTAATAAATTGTTTGTAGCTCAAACGGATCAAAAGTTACTAAAAAATGTGACTTGTGTAGCTGCGGAGTGGACGGCCCTTTGCAAAGGTTGACTGATCACCTTTCTCGCTGCTGCATTTGTATGTTACACTGGTACTAATAAGCCAAAATCTTTCCAGAGACTGTTAGCATGTGTAAAAATGTAAAAATAATAAATATACTGCAGCCTTTTTTTGCTGCATAATTTAGTCAACACTGCAGCGTAATTTTGTCTTTTTTTGCTACATAATTCCAGTGGCCCCAAAGAAGGCAGCACATCTTAAAAGTGTTTGTGCATGAAGAAGAGAAAATGTGAAGTTTGCGAACTAGTTTCGTGTGCGGGCAAATCCTGCATTGCCAATCCCTGGTGAGTTGCAGCTACTACTGCTGAAACCAGGCCAATGGAGGTACCGATGGGTGAGGCGGACTGGCCTCAAGGGCAGGGCCGGCTTTAGATCTGGTGGTGCCCGGTCAACAATGTTTGTTGGTGAACCCCAATGACCACCTCCACCACGGATTCCCTCAATTCCACCCGTTAACAGTGCCCCTCAAGTCTCCATAACCACACTCTCTCTCAGATGCATTTAATTTGATTCACAGCACCACTCATACCAGTGTAGCATTTCAGAGCACTTTACATCAAACGCACTAGAAAGAGACAATCAATTATATGTGTGTAAATCACGGTATAGGAAATGTTACATAAGACAAAGGACAACCATACTAGCAGCATAGTTTAATATTGATTGGTCTGGACAAACACAAACTCAGAATTTAAAATGTAATACCATGGTTGGGGGGTTCTCTTTACTAATCAGAATTGATTTCTATCCAAAAGAACACGTTTTTGCAACATTAGGATAATCAAAGACTGCGGGAGAAAACGATAATGCTCTAATTTATACTTTGCAGTTTGCATGCAGCTTTTAGATGACAACATCTCACTGTTCTATGTTAGAATTTCAACTTCTAAACTGCAAGTAACCAAAGATCTGTCACACAAAAGCAGTAACCCACTGACCTATTTACATTATGTGAACTTTGTGATCTGCATGGTACATGTTCTTTGCAGCAGGCACATTAACCCTCTGCGCAATCTTTCCATGAATCAAAACTTCCACTAGACAAAACTCCGATCCCTCTCTAGGAAGAACATTAATCAACTGTGTTATCATAACCTTTTTATTGTTGCTGAAAATTGCTGGAGGCCAGGAAGGAGGCAGCAAGCACTTTTAAAACCATAATATACTTGCCACCCAAAGTCAGCACCCGGGGCGAACACACCGGTCGCACCGCCTAGAGCTGGTACTTCTCAAGGGTCCTGTGACCTCAGTGACAGAGTCACTGTTGCTCTAGGGTGTGCTGCTTCATATGCCTGACCCACAAGACTAGAGGTGAACTTCAGCATGGATTGTGGTGGACAGGCCTCCAAGGTTAACCCACACTTGCCCCCACTAAGGAAAAAAGCTTGTGCTAAAACACCAGGGCTTCTATCTTCTTGCAGGGCCTTCTTAGGCTAACATGGGAATGTGCTCCTCAGGAGAGTGGTCTGAGGGACTGGGCATGAAGGCTGAACCTGGTTCCCCAGGTCCAAATTCGGCAGCTCTGACCATAGTGCCACATCCACTTCCCCACTGAACACCATACAGCCCCACTGAGAGAAGCTCACACGGCCTTCAACTACAACCCAATTGTGCCCTGCTATAAATACCTGGATTCAAGTACCTCAGTTCAAATTACGCACTAGAGAAGCGCAATACGCTGCCTAAAAAAAACGTAACAACATCCTGAAAAAAGCAAATACACATAGGGAATGCAAGATTAAGTTAAGCATGTGAAATGTAAACAGGAGCAATATGGATAACTTAACACATTTACACTCACTATTCAAAAATCAGTGAGTGCTTGTGCCTGAAAAGTTAAGGACATGACTACAGGGCCAGGAAGGGACACGCTTCAATGTCCATTGCATATATCCTTACAAAACACAAGCAGTATGGTTTAAAAAGACCACATCCATGAACACCGAGCTGCGGTACGCATTTTGTTTTCTAATCCACCCATCAATCTGGCATTGCAGTATCTCCAGGAATGGTTTACTTCCTCATTCAGGGAAAACAATGCTGTTCAAAGAAAAGATCAAACAAAAGTAGCGGTTCACTGGCAAACTTTGTATAGGGGCGCTAATAATGTGTTTGGGTGTGGATAAAATCAATCTGGCCGCTTTGTGACACTGTCCTGCTTTATATAGTTATTTATTTATTTTTCATAGTTGAACCTTTTATTTCTCTCCGTCCCAAGGATGTACTTTGGGATAGAATAATGTCAGAAAAAGACATTTGCAGCAAAAGTATTTTTCTTTTTTGGATTCATTTCACAGGGAAACAAATAAACTAAAGGAGGAAAGAGGATGAGAACCTTTCTTGAAGTCATGGTTTTCAGTGAGGAGGAGCGAGACAAAAAGAGGGAGTAAGAGGAAGAAAGGCAATGGGGCGCAGCTGACAGCCACAGAGCAGAAGTGGACGCTTTCCTTGTCTTCTCTGGGCAATAAAGAAAGACAGAATCCTTTTCCTTCACTGCCCACTGCCCGTCCCCAAACGGCCAGGAACTCCAAGCCTTCTCTGCAGACCTTGGCTATTTCTGCCATCCTGGGACGCATTATTAAAATGAAAAAAGTAGGGGCACTGGTTGTATTGAATTATAGAAGTAGGGGCACGCCGTGCCCTACCGATCCCGCCCACTTCGACCACTGGGTACATCACATTAATACAGTATTTTCTCTGTAGAGTCTTTAATGTAAAGTTTTGGTTTCTTTGAGTTGACTCATTTTTTGTATCTTTTGGAAACAATATTTAAGAAAGCTTGATTGTAATTTTCTTTCAAGATCAAATCAATATTATTTTGATCCGTTGTTGGGCCCCTAAAAGGAGTGGGGCCCATAGACTTGTGGCTATATTGCCTATTTGGTAACACGGAACTGAATTGAGAGTCACCTTGCTATTGAATTTATACATATTTTCCTAGCTCCAGTTTTCATATCAATACCCCCCAGATTTGGGACAGCCTTATGTGAGAGTGAATACTTATGTGTCCCTTTTTGGGAGATTTAGTTTCTGGATGTGTATCGGGGAGACTGGTGAGCATTCAGGGAGACTTCCCAGAGAGGTCAGCGATTCTTTGTGTCACTGAAAAGAAGAGCTCTGTCAATTTTGGATTTTAGTTTCTTTGCAAGGCATAGCGGGGGAGGGGGCGCCCACCTGGAAGGGCAAGAAAGAGGAAGGGGGCAGTGGAGGGAGATGATTAAACGTTTTATAAAACTACAATGAAACCTGCTGATCTCCCCCATTGCCTTGCAGGCTACAAGCCATTCTCAGCAGCAGGTGCATTGATCCTCTGAGCGAATCCTGCCAAAATTAAAACCTGTGCCCTGTAAGTTACAAGCACATCTTAAAGGCAGGTATATTAACCCACTGGGATACCTTACTCGGATTGTATCCCATGACAAAAGCTTGCAAATCTCTGTAAATCTGCAGGGCAAACACATTGCTGCCTCTCACAGTAGTTCCTAGTCCCTCCGCTTTACTGTGCCCCGGACAGCACCCACACTTGCTGAATTCAGCCAAAGTGGAGTTTCCACTGCCCTGGGTGACTTGTGGGACCAAGCAAACACAAGAAGATGATGGACGGAGCGCTGAAACTTTTCAGACACTCACCCCCAGTCACAGATCTGGGTTGAATCCATTATCGTTCTTGAGCTCACTTCACCATCCCAGTTCAGACCAAGATTGATGGGACCAGCCTGGGAGGATTTCCTCACTATGCAACTGTCCACTACTGATCTCAGTAGTGAAGCATGGATGTCAGGGGCCCTGGTGCAAGCCAGGAACACGGCCTGTTTGACTGATGTTGGGGTAGCAAGATACAGCTATTATCAGGGTTCAGTGGGCCCCGGTGCCACTGCACCTGTTGCACCAATGCCCATCACAGCCCATTTTGCCCCTCTGTTGAGCAGCCATTACAATGGATCAGCACCTCAGCCAGTGCCCAGAGAGTCACTAGCAGCCTACAGTCTGAATTCTTGGCCCCTCTCAGCCCTCCTCCCAGTGCTTAATGCGAGCCCATATTTTCCAATGGGTGGTGCTGGCACTTATTTTTGGAGGCCGGCCCTTATTTTTCTGCATTAGGCATTTACTGCTAGCCAAAGACACATATGGAAAAGATGGAGGAAGAGAAGGATGGAAAAGGGTCACAAACAGAGAAAGCAGAAAGCTGTAAGAGGGGGCTGAAGGGGCAGAGAGTTGCTATCAATGGAATAAAAAGGTCTGAGATGGCTTTAGGATTACACTGACTCAGTATTCTATGCTTGTTTACTTAATTGCAGCAGCAGTGTGTTTCAGAACAGAGCTTTGGGCACCAGCACCTTTTTCTTTACAAATTAAGCACTGCCTCCTCCCTTCCTGATGATCTTGCAAACGTTCTCTCAGCCTGGTAAAGCAGGCAAAGAAAGTGAGTCTGTTGAAGTGTTACCAAATCAAAGGGACATTTTCTAATTATCCCATATCTACATGAAATTTCACAAAATACTCCAAACCTGCAGATTTCTATATAGAATAATCTGTGCTGCAGTTTGGAAGTACCCCTTTCCATGATCTAGAACTATAGGCAGATCTCTGCAGTAGGTGTATTTTAACCCACTAGATTATTTTATTAGCATAATCACCTTAGGTTGTGTTATTTGGCTATTGTATAGCTCACAGCTTCCACTAGTGGGCTTCAAGGCACTCAAACTGTCCAGGAGGATTACAAGTATGCCTCTAGGCTTGGCTGCAGATGTGTATAGCTATAGTATGACCTATGTGGGCCCATATTTATCAAGGTTTTGCGTCGCCCTTGCGCCAAGCAAGGGAATGTAAGAACGATGCAAAACTTAAATTAGATTTATCAAGCTACGCGAGGCCACCTTGTGTGACCGTGAGTGGCTTGTTCAATCTAGAGTAACACCAGGCAGCACAAAACTCTGCCTTGCACTACTCTGAGGAAGGGAGGCGTGCCATGGGTGTTTCCATGCACCCAACCACGCATTCTGACACATTTTCATATAGCTGTGTCTGCACTGGGGTGGCGAAGTGGGCTAAAGAACGATAATGTGACTGGGGGTGAGTGTCTGAAAAGTTTCAGCGCTCCCTCCATCATCTCCTTGTGGTTGACATTTTCAGATTTACCAACACTGGTAGACCTGGGAGTGCATCAGAATTGTACGCCTCCATATCAGAGGCGATCCGAGGAGAAATATCTTTATTTCTCCTCATTCTTTCCTATTTCTAAGTGCGCTGCATTGAGCAACACTCATAGAAAGAGGACCTCTGAGGATTAGTTTTGTGCAGGAAGGTGTCTATTCTGCACAAAAACAATCCTGCCTACTATGCAGGCCCCCGTGCACAATGGTACAATGGTGTCTGTGCTGGCGCTAGGCAGCAGTTTGTGCACCAGTGCAGGCAGAGAGCGGGGAATACGCCGTATAATGTTAAAGATGTCACATTGCTTCCCTCTCCCTTCCACACAGTGCAGCAAGGTGGCTTCCTGCGTTGCGTGAAATACTGATAAAGATGGTCCGTAGTCTGGTCGTGGCACGGTCAACCTGGCAATTACTCCCATGCGTGCTCATGTTTCAAGAGTAAGTGAGACAGGTACGTAGCAACATTGGTCACCCGGTGCAGCGGTACCGGGGCCCAGAGTCATGAGGGACCCACCAAATCATAGTTATTGCTGTCTTTTGTGTATTTTATCATTCGAACAGGAGCCAGGGTGCACATTTCCTTCCTAGCAGGAGGGCCCTGGACACACTGGCTACGCCACTGACGTGTGTGTGATAGTTCATGTTTCATGCAGCGAGATTTATTGAAACTTCTTGAGTACTAGGATGTAATTCTCCTGTTTTGCATTGTGTTTTTTGTCTGCTCTTTTGGACGTTGCTGGGCTTTCACCAAAATTCAAGAGATACATTTTTAAGGTCTCCTGTAAAGCAAGGTGGTTTCCCAGGCACCTTGGTTAGTTGTGGAATGTTTCCCAAAGCTCGCTGGCATGAACTGAGAAATGTGAACTCACTGATTCAATTTTTGCTGAAACGTGGCACTTTCAGCTATACTACTTCGCTTAGGGTGATCGAGCTCGGGTTTGTGTCCTAAGAATGTTGGTCCTATACCTTAAAGTGTTCAATGCATTATGCAGAGTTCTTTGATTTTCATTGTGCACAAGCAACTGTGCAACATGTGCATTCATACAATGAGCTATCTTACTTTGATAAGCACCTCTGACCTGCGGGCTACGCACAGATCACTGCAGCATATGCATTCACCGTCCTGATTTTTAAGAACAAGAGCAGCGCAGCAGGTGCATTCACCGTCCTGATTTTTAAGAACAAGAGCAGCGCAGCAGGTGCATTCACCGTCCTGATTTTTAAGAACAAGAGCAGCGCAGAAGGTGCATTCACCTTCCTGATTTTTAAGAACAAGAGCAGTGCAGCAGGTGCATTAACCTTACTGATTTTTAAGAACAAGAGCAGTGCAGCAGGTGCATTCATCTTCCTGATTTTTAAGAACAAGAGCAGTGCAGCAGGTGCATTAACCTTCCTGATTTCTAAGAACAAGAGCAGTGCAACATGTGCATTCACCTTCCTGATTTTTAAGAACAAGAGCAGTGCAGCAGGTGCATTGACCTTCCTGATTTTTAAGAACAAGAGCAGTGCAGCAGGTGCATTAACCTTTCTGATTTTTAAGAACAAGAGCAGTGCAGCAGATGCATTAATATTTCCGATTTTTCAGAACAAGAGCAATGCAGCAGGTGCATTCACCTTCCTGATTTTTAGGAACAAGAGCAGTGCAGCAGGTGCATTAATCTTTCTGATTTTTAAGAACAAGAGCAGTTCAGCAGGTGCATTCACCTCCCTGATTGTTAAGAACAAGAGCAGTGCAGCAGGTGCATTCACCTTTCTGATTTTTAAGATTTAGAGCAGTGCAGCAGGTGCATTCACCTCCCTGATTTTTAAGAACAAGAGCAGTGCAGCAGTACATTCACCTTCCTGATTTTTAAGAACAAGAGCAGTGCAGCAGGTGCATTCACCTTCCTGATTTTTAAGATTTTTAGGATTAAGAGCAGTGCAGCAGGTGCATTCACCTTCCTGATTTTTAAGAACAAGAGCAGTGCAGCAGGTGCATTCACCTTTCTGATTTTTAAGAACAAGAGTAGTGCAGCAGGTGCATTTACCTCCCTGATTTAAAAAAAAATATTTTTATGAACAATTAATAAACAAAAGACACCAGGTGACAGTGAACAGTTACATAGTTGTCAGTTATATAAGTCCATACTTCAAACAATACATACAGGATGATGATCAAGGGATCACAGGGACTCCTGCGCCTCCTCTTCTTCCAAGTTGTTCGGGGGTGTACAAATGTGGTGGTGGTTCCAAATCTTACCCCACTTTTGGGGACAACCTCTTGAGGCGTAGACCGATCTCTCCTTAAACATGCACCAGTCCATGTCTTCTGACAATTTCCCAACCCGGGGTGACTGTCCCGCTCCCCACAGCTGGGCGACCATACATGCCAGCGTTACCCACTGCTGCCTATACGCACCCAAATCTGTGGATTCCCAAACATTTAAAATACACCTACGCGCCTCTGGACGTATCTCCACCCCCAGGACCTCTCGCAGTTTATCATGGATCTCTACCCAATAAACCTGTACCTCCCTACAGTGCCACAAAATATGCATAAATGTACAAGTTTCTCCACATCCCCTGCGACACTCCCCACTATCTGACCTACCCATTCTCCCTGATTTTTAAGAACAAGAGCAGTGCAGCAGGTGCATTAACCTTCCTGATTTTTTAGGGGAGCACAGCAGGTGCAATAAACTAGTGACGTCTATGATCTGCAGATTATACCTGAACTGCTGGAGCCAGTGCATAATTCACCTGGACTACTCGGGCAGTTAACCTGTAACCTGCAAGTTACATTCACACTTGTGAACAAATAATATGTTGAATAACTGTCTTCACCAAAATACCTAATTTTGCTTTAAACGTAAGAGTAATTCTAAATACGCAAAACCTCCCTGATGCCTCACTCTCTGAGGAGAAGCCTCGCCCATAATCTTGTCTCTCTCATCCCTCGCATGCCCTCTGTGCCTCCTTCATTCGCAGGGCCTTCCTGCATTATAGCACACCCTACCCTCAGTCTCCTCTCTCCCTCATGTGCCTAAAGCCTCATTTATTTAAAAAAAATCTTTTTATTGTTTCAAAAGACAAACAAAACGTGAGGATGGACCATCATGAATACAAAGAGTCCCACATTTCGCAATGAGTAAAGGCTCGACAATAATCCAGCGATTCCACAAGGCACTCTAGATCTTAAATCTGGTCTGGCGCTGTGATGGCAAGCCCCTCCCATCAGCACAATAGTATTACGCAACCCAGGGCTCTAAAACATTATACAGTACCCCATGTACGGTCATCCTCAATGCCCAACGACCCCCCTTCCACCCGCCCCTGCTGCTGGCGCTGTTACCTAATTAACAAGTGTCATCAATATACTACCCTAGTATGTGCTGAGCATCTCATCCATGATACTAAAAGTCTCCGCCACCACCCGGAATCCAGGGACCACCCCCGCGCTAAACTCCACAAGACCCGAGGAGGCCGCCTACAACTGCTCCTCCTCCGTCAAGGTGCCGGAGTCCGAGCCAGTATCTCCATCCGGCATCCGGAGCTCCATCACCAAAACCTCCCACACCCGCACCGCTTCCAGCGCCCTATCATTATGGGATCTATGGGCCTGCTGCAATCGAACGGAACCCTTGCTGCCCACCCACATAAGCATTGCCGCTTTCCATCTAACATAGCTAGGGCCAGCCGCTGCCTTCCAGTGTGATGTAATTTCCCTCTTGGCCAAAACGAGCCCCAGGTCCATAAATTTGCTAGTTATCTTAGTTTTGCTAGTGTGTGGGAACCAGTGTAATAGGTAAGCTCCTTTATCCAGAACAACCTGTCGCTCAGTCACCTTACAAAGCAACTCGGTTACCTCCTCCCAATATGTTCCCAGCTGGGGACAGTCCCACAGCAGGTGGCTGAGGTCCGCGCCCTGCAGCCGGCACCGGGGACAGATCGCAGTATCTGTCCGAAAATATTGATTAATTTTTGCTGGCGTGAGGTATGCCCTATGTAATACGAAGAATTGGATTCGCTGAAACCTAGCGTTCCTGGTACCCTTCCATGCTCTTTTAAGTATCTGTAACCAGGCGACGTCCGGATTGCTTTATCTAAGCCGTCTCCCAATGCTCCCGCAGTTTTTGTAACGGGTTGAGCCCTTCCCCTAGCATCCGTTTATACAGACAGGTAACCACCTTGTACGTGCCCGCTGCCATCACTACATACTGACACGCTCCGCTTGTTGGCGGTTCGGAGAGACCAGCACCCCAATGCTTCTGTATGGCTGCAACCAATGCTGCGGGTAGCAGGTAATGGCCTCGTGGAAGACCAAAGGTCTCCTGTAACGTACCAAAGGGTAATAGTACACCGTCTGCATACAGGTCGCCCACCATCTGCAGGCCCAGGTACTCCCATTCCGCCAGGGCGGACCAATCACCGCCATGTGGCAACGCTGTGCACATGCCCAACGGAATCTCGGGCGCGTAAGGACGCTGCACTCCGATTCTATTGTGGAAACGTTTCCAACAATGCCGCAGAATGCCCTCTACCATTGACAAGTCAGCAGTCCTCAGTCGCTGCTGCAGGATCACGAATGTCAAGACATGCCTCGGCACCTCCGGCACTGAACCCCCTCCGGTCCCCGAAATTCCAATGCCACCGCCTGAGTAAGAAACTGAAATTGCGCGGCCAAATAGTACAATTCAAAATCTGGGGTGGCAAGGCCTCCTTCAGCTCTCGGCTGCATCAGTGTATCCAGCGCCACCCTACGCCGTCCTGCACCCCAAATGAAGCTGCCCACCTCGGAACGGAGCTGTCGGAAAAAAGCAACCGGTACTCGTATCGGTAGGGTCCGTAAAAAGTATAACAAACGGGGAAGCGCCACCATCTTCAGCAGCGCTCCGCGACCTGCCACCGACAATGGCAAGGTCCCCCAAAACCTCATGCTACCTCTCAGGCCTCTCATCGCTCTCCCAATGTTGCCCTCGAGGAGATCCCCTTGATCATGATACACCTGCGTTCCCAGATAGGGAAGGCACCTCGGTTCCCACGCCAGATCTGGCGGCAGTGTGGGCGGGTTACATGTACTAGTCACTGGGAAAACGCAGGTCTTTGCCCAGTTAACCCGTAGTCCCGAGATATCCCCGAAAGGGTCAAGGAGGGTGCGTGCCCCCACCAGGGCATCCCCCCCCATCTCTCAGAAACATCAGGAGGTCGTCCGCATAAAGCGAAATATAGTGCGCATGACCTCGGAGCTGGAGTCCACAGTATTCCCTCCCCATTCTAGCGCGCGCTGCCAACGGAGGAGATAACCCTACCCACTCGGACTCTAGCTGTCGCCAACGAATACAGTATTGCAGCCCAGCGAACGTAACCAGCTCCAAGCCCAAATGCCGTCATGACTGAGAACAGATAGGGCCATTCCAGGCTGTCAAATGCCTTAGCAATGTCAACAGAAAGGACCATCGCCTGCCCCTCCACTCCACGGCTTCCATCCAATATTCCTATCAACCTACGTATGCTACTGGCAGTATTACGCGTCGGGATAAAGCCAGCCTGATCCGGATGAACCAACCACATCATAAAGGGAAGGAGTCTAGTGGCCAGCACCCGGCTCAGTATTTTATAGTCAGTAGTGAGCATAGAGAGAGGCCTGTACGCAGCTGGGTCAGTCGGCGGCTTTCCTGGCTTGAGGAGCGGAACAATAATGGCTTCCCTAGTAGAAGCCGGCAATACTCCTGTCCGTCTGGCCTCCCGGTACATCGCCAACAATCTGGGGGCCAGGAGGTCAATATATGTCAGGTAGAATTCAATAGGCAAACCGTCGCTGCCCGGCGTTTTGTTGTGTGCCAATTGCTTAATGGCGCAGCGAATCTCAGCCAGAGTAATATCCTGTCCGAGCTCCTCCGCCTCCTCTTCTTCAATTGCAGGCAGCTCCAAGCCCTCTTGAAACGCCCGAGTAGTCTCCTCGCCAGTCCGCAACTGGCTGATGTAGAGAGTTGCATAGAAGGATCGAAATCGGTCATTTATGAGATGTCGCTCATATTCCAACTGTCCCGAGGAGGAAGCTAGCGCCAAAATGGGAATGCACCTATGAACAGGATCAGCCAGCCAAGCCAGCAATGTGCCCAATTTGTCCCGCTCCGCAAGCGCACGAGCCAAGAAAGCTCTGTGATTAAAACACCGGAGGCGCACCACCCCCACCGCCGCCACCTCCTTCCGGGCCAGTATCTCGTCACGCGTGCCAGAGCCATCCGAATGAGCCCGTGCCTAATGCCTCATAACTCCTGTTCTCCATGTATGCTTTAAATGCTCTCCCTTGCTCTGTAGGTGGCTTTGGAGCCCAATATATACATACATACACCAGCCTTCTGGCCAGGGCCGCTGGAATGATGTGCTTCTGTGGCGGCTGCATTTTCCACATACCTATAGATGCAGCATTTGCCACATAATCTATCTCCTGCTGCATAATTTGCAGATTTTTCCCCAATAATTAATTTGCTTCTAGCTCAAATCGATCAAAAGAAAAAAAAATAATGCAGCAACACATTTTGGCGCGTTTTGGATGGCCCTTTGCAAAAGCTGACTGCTCACTTTCAGGTGCCTATTGCTGTATTTGAGTGTTCAAATGTTTATAATGAGTTGGAACCTTTGCCCAAAAAATGTTAATGTGTAAAAAAGAACAATTAATGTAATAATGCTGTAACTAAATGTGCCATGGCCATGTCTGAACTGGGGTGGTGTGGTGAGCAAAATAACGATGGATTAAACCCAGATCTGTGACTGGGGATGAATGTTTTGCCATTGTGCAACATTCCGTCCATCAATTGTTGTTTTTGCATTTGTCACCCCGAATGGGACGGGTATGTTCAGACGTGAGTCGCGTGCTCTCCATGCCACTGGAATCAAGCTATCCTGGCTGGTGATGGCTGATAGCCAGAAAACGGTCCTAGGATGCTTGATTCCAGTCCAGGAAATACATGGCTTGACAGTTCGGGCTGGACTGTTCCCATGAGGCTGGATTGTTCCCAAGAGGCACAGGGGCAAGACTAATTTGCATATTGCCATGTCTGACCTGGGGTGGTGTGGTGTGCAAAATAACGATGGATTAAACCCAGATCTGTGACTGGGGGTGAATGTTTTGGCATTGTGCAACACTCCGTCCATCAATTGTTGTTTTTGCATTTGTCACCCCGAGTGGGACGGGTATGCTCAGACTTGAGTCCCATGCTCTCCATGCCACTGGAATCAAGCTATCCTGGCTGATGAGGGCTGAGAGCCAGAAACCGGTCCTAGGATGCTTGATTCCGGTCCAGGAAAGACATGGCTTGGCAATTCGGGCTGGACTGTTCTGATGAGGCATAGGGTCAAGACTGATTTACATATGGCCATGTCTGAACTGGGGTGGTGTGGTGAGCAAAATAACAATGAATTAAACCCACATCTGTGACTGGGGGTGAATGTTTTGCCATTGTGCAACATTCCGTCCATCAATTGTTGTTTTTGCATTTGTCACCCCGAGGGGGACGGGTATGCTCAAAAGTGAGTCCCGTGCTCTCTATGCCACTGGAATCAAGCTATCCTGGCTGATGACGGCTGATAGCCAGAAACCAGTCCTAGAATGCTTGATTCCGGTCCAGGAAAGACATGGCTTGGCAGTTCGGGCTGGACTGTTCCCATGAGGCACAGGGTCAAGACTGATTTGCATATGGCCATGTCTGAACTGGGGTTGTGTGGTGGGCAAAATAACGATGGAATAAACCCAGATCTGTGACTGGGGGGGAATGTTTTGCCATTGTGAAACATTCCATCCATCAATTGTTGTTTTTGCATTTGTAACTAAATGTGCAGCATTGTGCTGCATAATTTGCCTTTTCTTGTTGCATAATTTAGTCCTCCCTGTCACAAAATGTTGTCCTTCTCTGTCGCATAATGTCAGTGGCCCTGCATATGACCAGCTCTAGTCCTTGCCTCTGACCTCCCTTCTTCTCTTAAACTGGTACCCAAGGTGCACTTTCTATGACACACATTGTCTGGTTGCTCATCACATTCCTAGACACTTGGGGCCTCATTTACAAGGCCCATGCATCGTCAGAACGTCACTTTTAGTGACACTCCGCTGCACACTCTGCAGGGCCATATTTACAAGGCGATGTAAAGCCACCCTGCATGGCTTTTCATGACCTTGTAGATATGGGCTGACCCTGCATTGGCTCACCCTGCGATACGGTGTTGTGCCATGGGCGTTACGGTGGGTGAGGCACAACGAGGAGAAATAACATTATTTGTCCTCGTTCTCTAACAAGTTTGGCACTTCCAAGAGCATTAGACTCCCACTTCCTCCAACACAGGGCGGTCATGATCTACTCACCATTGGCTTTGTCTAGCCCCAAGGGACTCAACCTAGTGTTTGCCTACCCAGAGCTGGAGTTTATGGGCATGTTTACAAGGGGAAATCGCCACCAGAACATCACTTTTAGTGACGTGGTGGCAATATCCCCTTCTCCTTATTTACAAAGCACCACTAAGCCATGTTAAGTGGCTTAACGCCACCTTGTAATAAGACCCCTTTTCATGCTTCACTTTGTGTGAAAGAGGCATGCAATGGATGTTACAGTGGGCATACCACCACAACACCCACTGCTTTTAGACGCTGCCCCATATTTACACGGATGGGGCTCTGCCAAAAACTAAGGCCAGGTAAAACCTGGTCTTAGGATGGTAATACAAGGAGAAATTTTGCAGCACACATAGAAATAGAAAATCACCTTTAAAGATTGTTTATGTGCAGGGAGGTGTCCCTTCCTGCACATAAACAATCGCCCCTGCAGCTCAGGCACCCTTGCAACATGGCGCAATGTGCCTGCAGTGACGCTAGGTGGCTTGTTTAGGGGAGACATCCTTAACAACGCATGCGATACAACGCATTCCATTACAACGCGGTCGTTACAACAACTTGCTGTAGGAGGCACAAGGTGTTGGATTTTAAATCCAACACCCCTCCTACTGTTGCACACACTGGAGTTGGAATAGTAAATAATACTATTCCAACATTCAGTGCCCCCTACAGCAAGTAGTTGTAACAACTTGAGTTGTAAAGGTATGCAATGTAACAGCGCGGTCGTTGTAACAACCGCGTTGTAATGGCATTCGATGTATCGCATTTTATGTAACATTGCATATTCCTTTTTTAGCAAGTGCGCTAGGGGAAACACAGGGGTGCACTGTATTTTTGTAAATATGGTACATACCTGCGTTCATAAAATGTCGGAGCGCAGCGTTACCAATTTTGGAGTAACATCGTGCTCTGACATTTTACTGTAAATATCCCCCCTAACTCTCTCATTGTTCTCAGGAATATGACCCAGGCCTTGCATATAGGAGTGCTGAGACAGAATAATTTGTTTTATGGCTCCCTTCCTAACAGTTATCTTTGGTTTGCTCCTCATGTACCGCTCCACCCCACTCTTCTTGTATTAGGATCCCTGGTCTGTGTGCAATAGCCCACCAGGCTCTGTTGTTTAAATTCACCTGGGATGTGTGTATGAATCTCTATAGTTCTCACTCTCCAGCACCTCTCCTCACACAGTACAACTGGGCTTGGGTGACCCTGCTCCTCAATTCTGTGGGTAGCCATGAATGCAGCCACTAACATGCGCGGTGCCAGAGAATGCCCTTAATTTCACTATTGTTCTTGGCACTTTCTGCAGTTTTATAAAGCTCAAACTTGACCCACCTACATTGGAGTGCTTTACATGAACACCAGTTACTTAGTGCATCCCTGTGCTCACCACCCTTCCGGCGCTAAAAAAGCTGCCTAGCACCAATGCAGGCAGCCTTACACCATGGTGCAAGGGTGCCTGGTTTGCAGAAATTATTGTGTTTGTGCAGGAAGGGACACCTTCCTGCAGAAAAACAATCAATAATGGCATTTTTCTCTTTCTATCAATCAATCAATCAATAAATCAGGAGTTTGTTAAAGCGCGACTACTCACCCGTAAGGGTCTCAAGGCGCTAGGGGTGGGGGGGGAGTTGGGGGGGTGCAGGTTCCATTCCATCAAGGAGGGGGTCTGTCGAAGAGCCAGGTTTTGAGGTTTCTTGCGAAGATGGGGAGCGATGTTGTCTGTCTGAGGTGGAGCGGAAGGGCGTTCCATGCTTTGGCCGCGAGGAAGGAGAAGGAGCGGCCTCCCGATCTGGTCTTTCTGGTGCGGGGGACCACAGCGTAGGAAAGCTGGGCTGATCGTAGGGTCCTTTGGGGAGCGTGGAATTTGAGTCGGCTGTTCAGGTATGCTGGTCCGGTGCCGTGGAGGGCCTTGTGTGCGTGGGTGAGCATCTTAAAGGTGATTCTCGCCTCGACGGGGAGCCAGTGGAGTGTGCGCAGGTGCTGGGAGATGTGGCAGTGTTTTGGCAGGTTGAGGACCAGTCTTGCGGCGGCGTTCTGGATGTTCTGTAGCTTGCGGATGAGGTTTTTGTTTATTCCGGCGTAGAGTGCGTTGCCATAGTCGAGTCTGCTGGTGACCAGGGCGTGAGTGACTGTCTTTCGGTGTTCGAGGGGGATCCATTTGAAGGTCTTATGAAGGAGGCGGAGGGTGTGGAAGCAGGAAGATGAGACAGAGTTGATCTGGCGGTCCATTTTGAGCTCGGAGTCCAGGATGATTCCCAGGTTGCGTGCGTGGTCTGTGGGGGTTGGCGGGTTTCCGAGGGCGGTGGGCCACCAGGTGTCACTCCAGGCGTCGGGGTTTGGGCCCATGATGAGTACTTCTGTTTTGTTGGTGTTTAGTTGTAGGCAGCTGTTTTTCATCCAGTTGGCGACGGCTTCCATGCCTTCTCGAAAGTTGCGTCTGGCGGTGTTGGGCTCGTTGGATAGGGAGAGGATGAGCTGGGTGTCGTCTGCATATGACACGATGTTGAGTCCGTAGGTTCTGACGATGGGGGCAAGTGGAGCCATGTAGACGTTGAAGAGCGTCGGGCTGAGGGAGGAGCCCTGGGGGACTCCGCAGGTGATAGGTGTGGGGTCCGAGAGGAAAGGGGGGAGTTTGACCCGCTGCGTCCTGCTGGAGAGGAAGGAGCAGATCCAGTCGAGGGCCTTGTCCTGGATTCCTGCATCGTAGAGTCTGCGTATTAGGGTGCGGTGGGAGACTGTGTCGAACGCCGCTGATAGGTCGAGGAGGATGAGGGCTACTGTTTCTCCTTTGTCCAGTAAGGTGCGGATGTCGTCTGTTGCGGCGAGGAGGGCGGTTTCCGTACTGTGGTTTTTTCTGAAGCCGGATTGGGAGGAGTCGAGGATGTTGTGTTCTTCAATGAATGTGGCGAGTTGGCTGTTGATGGCTTTCTCGATGACTTTCGCTGGGAACGGGAGCAGGGAGATGGGTCTGTAGTTTTTGAGGTCGGTGGGGTCCGCTGAGGGTTTCTTTAGGAGGGGGTTGACCTCGGCGTGTTTGCAGTCGTCGGGGAATGAGGCGGTCGCCAGGGAGCAGTTGATGGTTTGGCGGAGCATGGGTGCGATGGTGTTGGCGGCTCTGTTGAAGATGTGGTGGGGGCAGGGGTCCGTGGGGGCCCCTGAGTGGATTGACTTCATTGTCTTCAGTGTGTCTTCGGTGGTGAGGGCTGTCCAGTCATCAATCGCTGGTTTCCGGGTGTCGGGGGTGGTTGGTGAGGGTTCAGTGTGTTGGTTGTCTTCGTCGAAGTTGTCGTAGATGCTCTTGATTTTGTGGTGGAAAAAGATGCTGAGTTTGTCACAGAGGTCTTGTGAGGGAGGGATGTCGGTAGACTCGCTGGTGGGTTGGGCGAACTCCTTGATGATGCTGAAGAGTTCCTTGCTGTTGTGTGCGTGGGTGGAGATTCTGTCTTCAATCGCTTTTTTCCTCGTTTCTCTGATGAGTTGATGGTGGGCGTTGGTGGCGGCTCTGAAGTTGTTGTGGGCTTCTGTGGATTTGGTGTTTCTCCAGGCCTTTTCGAGGCGGCGGCATGTGCGCCTGGACTCTCGAAGTTCGGTGGTAAACCATCTGGCTTTCTTGGCACGGGTATTGTTGTTTTTCTTGAGGGGGGCTATGGTGTTGGTGCTGTCCGAGATCCATCTATGCAGGGTTCGGGCTGCGGTGTTGGGGTCGTCGTTTTCCACGATGGTTGGGGTGGAGTTGTTGAGTGAGAAGGTGAGCTGGTCATCGGGGATTTTGGTCCAGTTTCTTTGTGGAAGCAGGTGCTGGTGTCTGTGGATGGTGGGTGTTCTGAAGGTGAAGTGGACGCAACGATGGTCGGTCCATGGGAGTTCGGTGGTGTGGCTGAAGGTGATGGAGTTTCCTGTAGTGAAGAGGGGGTCGAGGGTGTGTCCTGCTGAGTGCGTGGGCTCGGTCCCGATCTGGCGGAGTCCAATGTTGTGGAGGTTGTCCAGGAGGGATGTGGTGTTGGGGTCCAGTTGATTGTCGAGGTGGAAGTTGAGGTCTCCCAGCAGGGTGTAGTTGGTGGATGCGATGGCCTGCGGGGAGATAATGTCCGTGATGGAGTTGGCGAAGGGTCTGCGGGGTCCAGGGGGTCGGTAGATGAGGGTTCCTCGGAGGGCTGCGGTGGGGCTGGCCAGTATCTTGAAGTGAAGGTGTTCCATCAGTTCTGTGGACTCGTCAGGGAGTGTGCTCAGGCGGAGGCTGGATTTGTGGACGATGGCGATTCCTCCTCCTGGGTGGATGGGGCGGTCCTTCCTGGAGATCTTGTATCCTTGGGGGTTGGCGATGGCGATGTCCGGTCCCGAGGTGGTGTTGGTCCAGGTTTCGGTGAAGAATGCTACGTCTGGGGTTGTGCTGTCGAGGAGGTCCCAGATTTCTGTGGCGTGTTTGTGGAGGGATCGGACGTTGAGGAGGATGCATTGCAGGGTCTTCGGTTCGGTTGTGTTCTTGTGGGCGGGTTGTGCTGGATCCGTGTTCTTGGCGGTGCTGCAGGTGTGCCGGCAGCGGTGACAGCTGAAGGGTCCATGGGTGTCGGCTGGTGATGCTAGCTTGCAGTTGTTGTTGCAGCCTGGGTTGAGTGCGTGGAGTGCTGCTGGGTCGTAGCGTTGGCGGGCGGAGGTCCAGGGTTCCTGGTGCTAGTCGCGGACGGGTCGCAGACGGGCGCAGATGTGCTTGCCTTTGACGCGCCTTCGGTGCACCAGCGGCGCGGCCGCGCAGTGGCCGCCATTAAGTAGGGGTCGGGGAGGGCTGGACAGCTGGGAGGCGGGAGCGGGGAGGGGAGCTGGATTGGGCCGGTCGTGCTGGGGGGGGGAGGGGCCGCGGGGGCAGCAGCGGCGGGGAAAGGTAAAGGGAGGAAAGAAGGGATAAAGAAAAAAGGGAAAATAAGCAGAAATAAGGCACAGAAGAGCAGAGATGCAGAAAAGAGCAGAAAGGTGAAAGATAGAAAGGGTAAAAAAAGAGTGAAAACGAGTGAAGGAGCAGAGGGAGAGAAAGGGAAATGGGCAGAAATAAGGCGCAAAAGAGCAGAGGTGCAGAAAGGTGAAAGATAGAAAGGGGAGAAAAACGAGTGAAGGAGCAGAAAGAAAGAAAGGAGACAGAGGTCCACTGGACCACCAGGGATGAGGCGCAGGGAAACCTGCGGGTGGAGGAGGGCCTCGATCACCAACACTCAAGAGTGCAGGGGCAGGGGCACCTCACTTAATGGTGGAGCTGCCAGGGTGGGAGAGCAATTTCACTGACAATGAGTCAGTGGTCTTGCTCTATGTGTGCTGCAGAAAGAGCAAAAAACTAGGAGTAATACAAGTATTTCTCTTCTTTGCACCACATTAATGTCCCCTTTTGAAAGCCTTTAGGGCCATATTATCAAGAAAGGGCGATACATTATCGCCGCTTTTATCGGCAGGAAACTGCCGCTAAAGTGGCAATAATGGGCTTGATAATATGCCCTTGTGAATTCCCATAGAAGCCCAGGTTAACACCAGAACCTGGGCTTCTATGGGAATTTACAAGGGCCTATTATCAAGCCCATTATCGCTGCTTTAGCCGCATTTTTCTGCTGATAAAAGCGGCGATAATGTATCGCCCTATCTTGATAATATGGCCCACAGTTTTTGGTCCTGCCTCAGATTTACAGCTCCTTGTAAATCTGAAGCAGTGTTAAAAAGCCTAGGGTGTTGCTGGGAACGCCCACAGCAACACCCACTGCACATCCCTTTGGTGCAGAAAACTGCGTTGCAGAGGGCCATAGTTATAAGGCTGTGTTACGCCACGTGAAGTGGCTTAGCATGGCCTTGTAAATATGGCTAGCATGGAGCGCCACCTGAGCATAAAAAAAGTGACGCTCCGGTGGCGCTAGGGCCTTGTAAATATGCCCCTGGCTCCCCAGCTCCAAAGTTGTTAGCTCTGGCATTTACGCCACATCCTTTTCCCAGCTAATCAATGAGCCATCAGATATAGGCCTGTCAGACGTTTCACAGAAACCGCGTCAAATATTTCCTAAAGGGCACCAACCAGCACGGACACCTGTTTCTAAATTAAAACAATTAAAATAAAGTTTAGGGAGAGCGAATCAAGTAGATGGTGCCATCTCGTGGTGTAGCCGTGTTCGCTGCATCTTCATTCATAAACTGTAAAAAATCTGTAAAAAACACACCTGCAGCGGGAGCGTGAGGACTTGGAAAATGGAGGCCTCTGGTATGATGCCCCCTCCTCCTCCCGTCTTCTGAGGCCTATCAGAGACGAAATCCACAAGGCCCTGAGAGTTTGTGAGCGCCCTTCGCTTAAAAATGGGGAAGAACAGGTTTGGGTGTAGTGAATTTGTTTCATGGCTCTTCTTAACATGTATCTTTGGTTCGCACATCATAGCAAGTCACAAGTTAAAACTAATAAACTTCGCAAAAATAAACTATAACAAAGCTGTGGGGTGGGAACCATAAGAATACCTTAAAGCAGCCTAAAAAGGTGATAGAGAGAACGACAAACTATTAAATGACAAAGAGAAGTTAGAGGCCAATAGAGTGAGACAGTGCAAGGGAAAGCAAGGTAAATGCAAATAATGAAGGAAGAAAAAAAGGAAGCATGAACTGTAGAAGGTACCAATGAACACAGAAAATAAGGAAAAGAGAGTAAAAGTCTAAAAGAAGAAAAAAATGAATGAAGAGTGGAAAGAAGAAAAGGAAAGATCAAAGAAATAAAAAAAGAGGAAAGAAAGAAGGAAAGCAGAAAATATATTGAAATAATAAAGAAGAACTGTGAAATGAAAGGATGGGCAATTGAAGGAAAAAAGAGAACGAAACAATTAACTAATGGAAGGAATACAAAACGGAAAGAGGCAAATAATGTGTTAAAGAATACCAGGAGAAACCTAAGAATAAACAGATAAAAAGAAGGATAGAAAGCTAGAAAAAAGGACTGATGGAATGAGAGAAGAATATACAGAAGGAAAGAAAGATTGAAAGAATCAAATACATGTAAACAAAACAAATGATGGAAAGAAGGACGAAAAGAAGAAGGAAATGATGAAGCAGAGAAATAGGTCAATACAGATAAATGCGTCCTTTTGGGCCAAATTCCTTTAGTCATGTTATAATGTTCATAAAATTGCATAATTCTTCCCAGGGGTACAATTCCCATTACACTTCATAGGAAGGGTTGGGATTGCTCACTTTACGTGCACATTTATTGCTATATATGGGTCAAAATGTTATTTTTCTGTCTACTCCCGTGAGTTGGGTCTTCTTCATGTCTCTGACACCAACTTTCTTTTCTCCCAAGTGCTGCTCCAGATTGCCAGCGGCCTACGGTCCTTTAAGTATACCACCATCAAGATGAGCTGGACAGAAGCCCGTGACTTCTGCAGGGCCCACTACGAAGACCTCGCCGACGTGGCAAACCCGCTAGAAATGGCAAGCCTTGTATCAATGGCCAGGGGTCAAGAGGCTTGGATCGGCCTGTACTACGATGCTGCCGCTGGTGGGCAACGGTGGTCCACAGGTGTGACGTATGAATGGATCCCTCAAATTGGCGCACTCACTGCAGGACAATGTGCAGCGGTGTATATTAACTCGCCCATGCCACTTTCCAGGACCTGCAGGTCCCAGAAAAATGTCATCTGCTTATATTGTAAGTCTGTTTTCGTTCACTACACTAAACAAGCACCATCGATCGTTTATGTGATTACTTTCAATCAACCAATCAAGTTTCTTATAAAGCGCTACTACTTACCCGTTAGGATTTCAACATGCTGTGTGGGGGGGGGGGGATTTGCAGTTCAGTCGAAGAACCAGGTCTTGAAGTCCCTCCTGAATTGAGGCAGTGACGGTGATTGCCTGAGATGTAGAGGCGGGGAGTTCCAGGTCTCTGCAGAGAGGTAGGAGAAGGATCTCCCTCCAGCAGAGGTCTTGTGGATCCGTGGGATGGTGGCCAGGGCCAGTTGGGCAGAGTGAAAATATCTGGTTTGTGTGTAGGAGAGGCAGTGGTTGAGGTATGCAGGTCCGGCGTGGTGGAGGGCTTTGTAGGCCTGAGCAAGGAGCTTGAAGGTAATTATTTTGTTGATCTAGAGTTATTGGAGGTCTCTCAGGTGACTGATGATGTGGCTGCGGCAGGAGATGTTCAGGATGAGTCTGGCTGAGGCGTTCTGATGTTCTGCAGTTTCTTTAGGACTTTCTGGATGGTGCTGGTGTAGAGTGCTTTGTCGTAGTCCAGTCTGCATTGTGCTCTGAAAGTGTTGCACCATTAGAACGTGTGGCGATGCATTCCTGAAAAGATTGAGGAAGAGGTGCATAAGCAGGCAAATTAATAGAGGCCCAAGCCGCAGTCAAGACAGGGATCAAGCTGGCACTAAGAGCCAACGCACGAGTCAATGTGTCGGAGATTTAGCATGCAAATTCCACAACAAAGGCCATGCAAAAATGTAGTAACTACTCTTTATTATGTTAGAGCATTAAAAAATAGTTATTTTGTGAACGTGTATTTCAATTTAATACATTAAATCATACAATTGTATTCAGCTAAATGTATTGAGTATGTTAGTTTCTAAACTAAACTGCATTAGCGAGGAACGGAGCTGTGTCCGAGCTGTGCCTGAGGGTTTGGCCTGGCTTTATTTTGTCATAGACAAGATCGGGCCAGCCTATAGGGCAATTGGGCAGTGCCCGAATGGCTGTTCTGAAAAATAATTATGTGGCCCATATTCGTAGCAGTTTGTGTGCTTGTTTTATGGCAGAGTCGGCTGCTTTTCGCTGTTGTTTTCCCGATATTACCACAAACAATGCCTACAGCAGGCACAAATGCATGTGCACTCCCATGCCCTGCAAAATACACATGCAGCGTGGCTTTACAAGTTCAAAAGTGACCATCTGATTCACTAATTGGAGACACTGTTTTTAGTGCCCAGCAGTGCTTAATTTAATTCAGGGGCATTTTCATAAGGAATTGACAAAGGGCAGTGTCACAAATCATTTTGCTGCGCTGCCCTAAGCCAATTCAAAAGGACAGGAATGCACCGGGTTTACAAGATGCGGTGCATTCCTGTCCTTTCAGCTGGCACACATTTTGCAGCCGTAGGCCAGAGCATGCAGGGCTGGACTGGGAACGCAAACCGGGCCCGGTTATTGAGGACGACCGGCAGCCGGGAGGGGGGAGACTGGGAAGGGGGGTGTTGGGGAGTGCGCATGGAAAATGCAGCAGCTGCTTTTGTCACATAGGGTCGGGAAAACCTTATCAATCATATAAAATGTATCAAAGACCTGTTCCAGGTCAAGGGCCAAACCGACGAACTTAGCCAGAGACATGGGGCAATCTCCACTATTTGATACAGAGGGTGTATATTAATGTCGGCTCTCAAGGTACATGTATGCAGCTCTCCTGTACTCAGCCCAGTGAGCTAAATAAGAAGCTTTTGCTTGACTTAATTAATGTATACACACCAAAATTGTAAAGTGTGTATTCGAGACATAAATGTGTCCATTTTTAGAACTTCTAAGTTGATGTTTGGAGAAAAAAATCGTAGAATTTCCAAAGTATAGTTTAAGCTCATATTTGAGTGATAAATCACAGAGAGCCCGATTCACAGAACTAATCTGAGACACAATTCTAAACGTACTACTTTTGGTATTCACAGAAGGCATGTACTACTTTTGGTACACACAGAATGCACTTACCACTTTTGGTTAAACTTACTACTTTTGGTATTCATAGAAGGCATTTAGTCGTAGTAAAGTTAGGACTCCTAACTTTACTACTACTAAATACATTTTTGAAGGCGTTCAAAAATGGGTTTTTTTATGTTACTGCTGCCACTCTTGCCTGATGCCCTGAAGTTATCACTTGTGCTAATCTTTCATAGGGTGGCCACGATTGTAATCTTGTCTGATGTAGTCACTATTACAACACTACAATACATGGGCGTCCGCAGAGGGGTGCAAGGGAGGCACTTGCCCCCAACCTCCCGCCACTGCGTCCAGTGTGGGCCCAGTCAGGGCCGGCCCTAGTCCATCATGCTTTTGAAATGGTGCCATTGTTCCAGGTGGCAGGCCCCTCTATTGGGTGGGAAGGGTGCAATGGGGGGGCCGAGAAGGGTGCAAGGCAGAGGGGAAAAGGGTGCAAGGCGGATGGGGAGTAGGGTGCGAGGCAGAAGGGAGAAGGGTGCAAGGCAGAGGGGAGAAGGGTGCAAAAGAGAGGAGAGAGGGGTGCAAGGCAGAGGGGAGAATGGTTCAAAACAGAGAGGAGAAGGGTGCAAGGCGGAGGGGGAGAAGAGTGCAAGGCGGAGGGGAGAAGGGTGCAAGGCGGAGAGGAGAAGGGATCAAGGCAGAGAGGAGAAGGGTTCAAGGCAGAGAGGAGAAGGGTGCAAGGCGGTGGGGGAGAAGGGTGCAAGGCAGAGGGGAGAAGGGTGCAAGGCAGAGGGAGAATGGTTCAAAGCTGAGTGCAGAATGGTGCAAGGTACAAAAGGGTGCAATGCGGAGGTGAAGAAGTGTGAAAGGCGGAGGGGAGAAGGGTGCAAGGCGGAGAGGAGAAGGGTTCAAGGCAGAGAGAAGAAGGGTTCATGGTAGAGAGGAGAAGGGTGCAAGGCGGTGGGGAGAAGGGTGCAAGGCAGAGGGGAGAAGGGTGCAAGGCAAAGGGAGAAGGGTGCAAGGCAGAGGGGAGAATGATGCAAGGCAGAGGGGAGAAGGGTGCTAGGCAGAGGGGAGAAGGGTGCAAGGCAGGGGGAAGAAGGGTGCAAGGTAGAGAGGAGAAGGGTGCAAGGCAAAGAGGAGAAGGGTGCAAGGTGGAGGGGAGAAGGGTGAAAGTTAGAGAAGGGTGCAAGGCGGATGGGGAGAAGGGTGCGAGGCAGAGGGGAGAAGGGTGCAAGGCAGAGGGGAGAAGGGTGCAAGAGAGAGGAGAGAGGGGTGCAAGGAAGAGGGGAGAATGGTGCAAGGTAGATAAGGGTGCAAGGTGGAGGTGGAGAAGGGTGCCAAGGCAGAGAGGAGAAGGGTTCAAGGCAGAGAGGAGAAGGGTGCAACGCGGTGGGGGAGAAGGGTGTAAGGCAGAAGGAGAAGGGTGCAAGGCAGAGGGAGAAGAGTGCTAGGCAGATGGGAGAATGGTGCAAGGCAGAGGGGAGAAGGAGGGTGCAAGGCAGAGGGGAGAAGGGTGCAAGGCAGAGGGGAGAAGGGTGCAAGGCAGAGGGGGGAATGGTGCAAGGCAGAGGGGAGAAAGGAGCAAGGCAGAGGGGAGAAGGGTGCAAGGCAGAGGTGAGAATGGTGCAAGGCAGAGGGGAGAATGGTTCAAAGCTGAGTGGAGAATGGTGCAAGGTAGAAAAGGGTGCAAGGCGTAGGTGGAGAAGGGTGCCAAGGCAGAGAGGAGAAGGGTGCAAGGCAGGGGGGAGAAGGGTGCAAGGCAGAGAGGAGAGGGGTGCAAGGTAGAAAAGGGTGCAAGGTGGAGGGGAGAAGGGTGCAAGGCAGAGAGGAGAAGGTTGCAAGGTGGAGAAGGGTGCAAGGCAGAGAGGAGAAGCGTGGATGGCAGAGGGGAGAAGAGGCATAGAGGAGAAGGGTGCAAGGCAGAGGGGAGAAGGGTGCAAGGAAGAGGGGAGAAGGGTGCAAGGAGGAAGGAAGAAGGGTGCAAGGAGGAGGGGAGAAGGGTGCAAGGCAGAGAGGAGAAGGGTGCAAGGCAGAGGGGAAAAGGGTGCAAGGCAGAGAGGAAAAGGGTGCAAGGTAGAGAAGGGTGCAAGGCGGAGGGGAGAAGGGTGCAAGGCGGAGGGGAGAAGGATGCAAGGCAGAGGGGAGAATGGTGCAAGGAGGAGAGGAGAATGGTGCAAGGCGGAGAGGAGAAGGGTTCAAGGCAGAGAGGAGAAGGGTTCAAGGTAGAGAGTCGAAGGGTTCAAGGTAGAGAGGAGAAGGGTGCAAGGGGGAGGGGGAGAAGGGTGCAAGGCGGATGGGAGAAGGGTGCAAGGCAGAGGGGAGAAGGGTGCAAGGCAGAGGGGAGAAGGGTGCAAGGCAGAGGGGAGAAGGTTGCAAGGAGGAAGGAAGAAGGGTGCAAGGAGGAGGGGAGAAGGGTGCAAGGCAGAGGGGAGAAGGGTGCAAGGAGGAAGGAAGAAGGGTGCAAGGAGGAGGGGAGAAGGGTGCAAAGCGGATGGGAGAAGGGTGCAAGGCAGAGGGGAAAAGGGTGCAAGGAGGAAGGAAGAAGGGTGCAAGGAGGAGGGGAGAAGGGTGCAAGGCAGAGGGGAGAATGGTGCAAGGCAGAGGGGAGAATTATTCAAAGCTGAGTGCAGAATGGTGCTAGGTACAAAAGGGTGCAATGCGGAGGTGGAGAAGGGTGCCAAGGAAGAGAAGAGAAGGGTGCAAGGCAGAGAGGAGAAGGGTGCAAGGCAGGGGGAGAAGGGTGCAAGGCAGAGAGGAGAGGGGTGCAAGGTAGAGAAGGGTGCAAGGTGGAGAAGGGTGCAAGGCAGAGAGGAGAAGGGTGCAAGGCAGAGGGGAGAAGGGTGCAAGGCAGAGGGGAGAAGGGTGCAAGGAGGAGGGGAGAAGGGTGCAAGGCAGTGAGGAGAAGGGTGCAAGGCAGAGGGGAGAAGGGTGCAAGGCAGAGGAGAGAAGGGTGCAGGGCAGAGGAGAGAAGGGTGCAGGGCAGAGAGGAGAAGGGTGCAAGGCGGAGGGGAGTAGGGTGCAAGGCGGATGGGAGAAGGGTGCAAGGCAGAGGGGAGAAGGGTGCAAGGCAGAGGGGAGAAGGGTGCAAGGCAGAGAGGAGAAGGGTTCAAGACAGAGAGGAGAAGGGTGCAAAGCGGACGGGGAGAAGGGTGAAAGGCGGAGGGGAGAAGGCTGCAAGGTGGAGAGGAGAAGGGTTCAAGGCAGAGAGGAGAATGGTTCATGGTAGAGAGGAGAAGGGTGCAAGGCAGTGGGGGAGAAGGGTGCAAGGCAAAGGGAGAAGGGTGCAAGGCAGAGGGGAGAATGATGCTAGGCAGAGGGGAGAAGGGTGCTAGGCAGAGGGGAGAAGGGTGCTAGGCAGAGGGGAGAAGGGTGCAAGGCAGAGGGAAGAAGGGTGCAAGGTAGAGAGGAGAAAGATGCAAGGCAAAGAGGAGAAGGGTGCAAGGTGGAGGGGAGAAGGGTGAAAGGTAGAGAAGGGTGCAAGGCAGAGGGGGAGAAGGGTGCAAGGCGGATGGGGAGAAGGGTGCGAGGCAGAGGGGAGAAGGGTGCAAGGCAGAGGGGAGAAGGGTGCAAGAGAGAGGAGAAAGGGGTGCAATGCAGAGGGGAGAATGGTGCAAGGTAGATAAGGGTGCAAGGCGGAGGTGGAGAAGGGTGCAAGGTAGAGGGGAGAAGGGTGCAAGGCAGAGGGGAGAAAAGGGTGCAAGGTGGAGGGAAGAAGGGTGCAAGGCAGAGAGGAGAAGGGTGCAAGGTGGAGAAGGGTGCAAGGTGGAGAAGGGTGCAAGGCAGAGAGGAGAAGGGTGCAAGGCAGAGGGGATAAGGGTGCAAGGCAGAGGGGAGAAGGGTGCAAGGTGGAGAAGGGTGCAAGGCAGAGAGGAGAAGGGTGCAAGGCAGAGGGGAGAAGGGTGCAAGGCAGAGGGGAGAAGGGTGCAAGGCAGAGGGGAGAAGGGTGCAAGGATGAAGGAAGAAGGGTGCAAGGAGGAGGGGAGAAGGGTGCAAGGCAGAGGGGAGAAGGGTGCAAGGCAGAGGGGAGAAGGGTGCAAGGCAGATGGGAGAAGGGTGCAAGGCAGAGAGGAGAAGGGTGCAAGGTAGAGAAGGGTGCAAGGCGGAGGGGAGAAGGATGCAAGGCAGAGGGGAGAATGGTTCAAGGGGGAGGGGGAGAAGGGTGCAGGGCAGAGGGGAGAAGGGTGCAAGGGGGAGAAGGGTGAAAGGGGGAGAAGGGTGTAAGGCAGAGAAGGGTGCAAGGCAAAGGGGGATATGGGTTCAAGGTGGAAAAGAGTGCAAGGCAGAGCGGGAGAAGGGCCCAAGGCGAAGGTGGAGAAGGGTGCCAAGGCAGAGAGGAGAAGGGTGCAAGGCAGAGAGGAGAAGGGTGCAAGGCAGAGAGGAGAAGGGTGCAAGGCAGAGAGGAGAAGGGTGCAAGGCAGAGAGGAGAAGGGTGCAAGGCAGAAGGGAGAAGGGTGCAAGGCAGAGGGTAGAATGGTGCAAGGCAGAGGGGAGAATGGTGCAAGGCAGAGGGGAGAATGGTGCAAGGCAGAGGGGAGAATGGTGCAAGGCAGAGGGGAGAAGGGTGCAAGGCAGAGGGGAGAATGGTGCAAGGCAGAGGGGCGAATGGAGCAAGGTAGAAAAGGGTGCAAGGCAGAGGTGGATAAGGGTGCAAGGGGAGGGGGAGAACAGGTCAAGGGGGAGGGCGAGAAGGGTGTAAAGCAGAGAGGAGAATTGGGCAAGGGGGAGGGGGAGAAGGGTGCAAAGCAGGGAAGGGTGCAAGGCAAAGGGGGATATGGGTTGAAGGTGTAGAAGGGTGCAAGGCAGAGGGGGAGAAGGGTGCAAGGTGGAGGGGGAGAAGGGTGCAAGGCAGAAGGGGAGAAGGGTGCAAGGCGGAGAAGGGTGCAAGGTAGAAGGGGAGAAGTGTGCAAGGCGGAGGGGAGTAGGGTGCATGGCGGAGGGGAGAAGGGTGCAAGGCGGAGGGGGAGAAGGGTGCAAGGCGGAGGGGAGAAGGGTGCAAGGCAGAGAGGAGAAGGGTGCAAGGTAGAGGAGAAGGGTGCAAGGCAGAGGGGAGACGGGTGCAAGGCAGAAGGGAGAAGGGTGCAAGGCAGAGGGGAGAATGGTGCAAGGTAGAAAGGGTGCAAGGCAGAGGTGGAGTATTGTACAAGGGGGAGGTGGAGTAGGGATCAAGGGGAGGGGGAGAAGGGTGCAAGGGGGAGAAGGGCGCAGGGCAGAGGGGAGAAGGGTGCAAGGGGGAGAAGGGTGAAAGGGGGAGAAGGGTGCAAGGCAGAGAAGGGTGCAAGGCAAAGGTGGATATGGGTTCTAGGTGGAGAAGAGTGCAGGGCAGAGGGGGAGAAGGGCCCAAGGCGAAGGTGGAGAAGGGCCCAAGGCAGAGAGGGAGAAGGGTGCAAGGCTGAGAAGGGTGCAAGGTAGAAGGGGAGAAGGGTGCAAGGCAGAGGGGGTGAAGGGTGCAAGGCGGAGGGGAGAAGGGTGCAAGGCGGGGGAGAAGGGAGGCAAGGCGGATGGGGAGAAGGGTGCAAGGCGGAGGGGGAGAAGGGTGCAAGGTGGAGGGAGAGAAGGGTGCAAGGCAGAGAGGAGAAGGGTCCAAGGCAGAGGGGAGAAGGGTCCAAGGCAGAGGGGAGAAGGGTCCAAGGCAGAGGGGAGAAGGGTGCAAGGCAGAGGGGAGAATGGTGTAAGGCAGAGGGGAGAATGGTGCAAGGTAGAAAAGGGTGCAAGGCGGAGGTGGGGTAGGGCACAAGGGGGAGGGGGAGAAGGGTTCTAGGGGGAGCGCGAGAAGGGTGCAAGGCAGAGGGGAGAAGGATGCATTGGGGATGGTGATGAAGTTAAAAATTTGCCCCCCCGGAAACATTTCTGCGGACGCCCATGTTACAATACTAATAATATTAGTAGCTCAGAATGATTTCCACTGAACATAATTAGCTCTTATTAAAGAAAAGGTTTGAGACCCCTGGCTTAGATGATGGTAGCAGGGAGATGATCCTGGGTTATCACCAACTAATAGAATGCTGGTCACGTAGGTACCAACAGTGGCTCAAATGTTGCATAAAACTCAACCGATAGACTGTCGCAGCCTGGCGTTTTGCCCCTCGCTAAAGCCCGTACAGCCTTTTAAATCCCTGTGCTCAGAGATTGGAGCTGCTAAGAGCACATTCGCCTCTGGAGGCAGTGGCGGCTGCTGTGGCATTTTAAGTGGTGAGGCAGCATGATAGAGGTCAGCGTGCGGGGGCAGTGCGGAGAAAAGAATGAAAAAAATAATGCTTACCTACATTCTCCAGTGGTGCACTTCTGGTCTCGACTCCCAGCATGCCATAGGACCCCCTACATCAATCCAGACGCTGCTCTCATGCTGGTATTACCCAACATAAGAGCAGCGCCGTGGTTGGTGTGAGCACCCTAGTTAGGTGCTCATTAAGGGACTACGACCCTCAGCTTGTTCTCCACTCACCTGTAAAGCACAGCACGTGTGGAGAAAAATAAGTGTGCATGACAGTTTGGCCGGCTAAAATGGTCATGCGCACTTGAAGCAGTGCAACCACTTCTTCTTCCTTCCTGCGGCTGTGTCGACATGCGGGAATGGACAGCCCCGCCCACGGCTCAACTGCCGGAAGGAAGCAAGCAAAAATAAAATGATAACAACTTTTGTTATTATCATTTTATTTTTCCATTTTTCACTGCTCAAAAGCAGTGGGGAGACCCTCCTCCGCCTTAGCGGAGGAACTGCCACTGTCCGGCGGTACATGAGACAAATTAAAACCCTCAAAGAAGGCCGCTAACCTTTTCGGGTTAGGGTCATCTGTGATGGAGTAAAATTTCACATAATAGTCCTTGACAGTGGCGATGATCTTGGTGTGGATATGAACTGTTATAACTGCTGGATCTGTGATAGATAATATAGGGGCCTGCATTAATGAGATTTGATTATCCAGTTCTTTATGAATACTTAATGACAAAATATTGGAAAATGTTTAGTTTAATCATCTTAACAGAGCCATAGTGAAACTAGGACAAAGAAAAGTGAGTCAATTAATGTGATGGACAAAAGGAAACAATTAGTCTTAAACCGCTGGCACGGATGTATGACGTTACGATGCATACTTTTACAACGCCTACCTTTACAACGCAATTTTTACAACGCAGGATCCATTACAAAGAATGTCTTTACAACGCATTTTTTTACATCGCAGGTACCTTTACAACGCATACCATTACAACGTAAGTATTGGTAAGTATATAATTTTTTTGAAATGTAATTAATTTAAATTAATATATTTTAATTTAATTTAATTTCAATTTTACTTAAATTTTTTTTATAAATATATATATATATATATATATATATATTTCTTTTTTATTAAATAATTTATGTGTTTTAAAATAATGGGTGTAATAGTAGGGTAAGTGCTGGATAGTGTAGGGGTAAAAATTACTATTCTAACTCCAGGGGGGTGTAATAGTAGGGTAAGTGCTGGATAGTGTAGGGGTAAAAATTACTATTCTAACTCCAGGGGGGTGAAATAGTAGGGTAAGTGCTGGATAGTGTAGGGGTAAAAATTACTATTCTAACTCCAGGGGGGTGTAATAGTAGGGTAAGTGCTGGATAGTGTAGGGGTAAAAATTACTATTCTAACTCCAGGGGGGTGAAATAGTAGGGTAAGTGCTGGATAGTGTAGGGGTAAAAATTACTATTCTAACTTCAGGGGGGTGTAATAGTAGGGTAAGTGCTGGATAGTGTAGGGGTAAAAATTACTATTCTAACTCCAGGGGGGTGTGATAGTAGGGTAAGTGCTGGATAGTGTAGGGGTAAAAATTACTATTCTAACTCCAGGGGGGTGTAATAGTAGGGTAAGTGCTGGATAGTGTAGGGGTAAAAATTACTATTCTAACTCCAGGGGGGTGAAATAGTAGGGTAAGTGCTGGATAGTGTAGGAGTAAAAATTACTATTCTAACTCCAGGGGGGTGTAATAGTAGGGTAAGTGCTGGATAGAGTAGGGGTAAAAATATTAATTAATAATAGAATTACATAAATTATTTTTTTAAATAAATATTTTATTTTTAAATATAATAATTAATTAATATTTATTTATATTTATAAAAATAATTAAATAACATTTTTAATATAAATATATACTTATCAATACTTACGCTGTAATGGCATGCGTTGTAAAGGTACCTGCGATGTAAAAACATGCGTTGTAAAGACATTCGTTGTAATGGATCCTGCGTTGTAAAAGTTGCGTTGTAAAAGAAGTACGTTGTAAAAGTTGCGTTGAAACGGTTGTATACCCGCTGGCACAGATTACTTCTGAAAAAGCAACTTTCAAAGTAGTTTTAAAAAAAACATTAAATAGACTGCCGTTATTTGCACATTAGAAGCCCTAGAAAGGGTCTCAAGTGGAGCAGATATCTGTCAAGAGTTCAGTTTCTCTCCCTGACAATCAGATGGAAATGACTAATGCAAGAAACCTTTGCCTCGTATCAGCAACATAAGCAATTCTCATTTTCCAGGAGAATCAGATGTTGGAACTCCTTTGGTTTTTCTACAGACAGCACCTTTGAAATTGCTGCCGCTGGCTTTTGAAGAATCACTTGAAAGAGCACAGCAGAGGGGTCATTTGAAACCTGGGGATACACAAATGCCTAATGCAATTTACACTTAACTTCCAATTATTTTCTATAAAAGCTATGCAGGCCAAAAGGGCAACAGGATTGAAGGAGTTTAAATGCAGCCACAACAGAAGCAGGGAAGATCATTAGCTGTGGGCCTACCTACAATAATTGTTGAAATGAGCAAATGGGTACTTTGCTAAAGAGCTGGACAGATAAAAGCATAGTATCTTTTATATATTCTAGGGGGCATATATACAGCTAAAGTGGCGGAGCGCGGCGTTAAGCCAAGAAGGCTTTAGAAACGCAGGGCTGCACCGTATATACAACAATATGGTACAGCCCTGCGTTTCTCCCTGCAATGGCGCTAAATTTAGCTGCGTAGTGCCAACGCAGGCACCCTTTTACAGGTGCCTGTGTTGTGGTAATGATTGTTTATGTGCAGGAATGTGTTCTTTCCTGCACATAAACAATCTAGAATGGTGATTTGTAAATTCTATGAATGCTGCTTGTGCAGCACACATAGAAGTTGCAACTCGTAATTTTTTAAATGATGTCCCTTCCTCCACATAACAATTATACATGGTGTTTTGCTGTTTCTGTGTGTGCAGCACAAAGCAGCACACATAGAAACAGCAAGCATTTCTCCTCATTTCGCCTGATTAAGACCAGGCTTTCTCTGGTCTTAATTTTGTCGATGCCCCATATTTACACCACCCTCGTAAAAATTGGGCAGTGTCAAAATCAATGGGTGTTGCAGCAGAACACCCATCGCAACACCCATTGCCCACCCCTTTCACGCTAAGCATAGCGTGAAAGGCTGTCTTATTCGCAAGGCGGCGTTAAGTGGCTTAACGCCACCTTGTGAATAAGGCGAAGCCCCTATCACCATAGGAACGTCAGTAAAAGTGACATTCCTGTGGCGATAGGGGCTTGTAAATATGTCCCTAGACTGTTATACTAAAAGTAGAAAAAGATAGTCAGGGATGTGCCTTAATGAACTAAAAAATAAGCAGAAGATATTTTATTAAGGGCTGAGCATGAACCAACAGAGTAACTCTCTGCTGACCAAATGCCTTCTAGTAGCTAACCTTCTGGCAGAAACAGACCTAAAGTCAAGCACTACCTTACATTGAACCTTGTTTATTTCTTTACCTGTGTTGGTTCTGCTTGTTTATTTTAAGACAGTTTCTTTACCAGGCCTATTATTTGCCTCTTTAAATTCCTTGAGTATTTGTTTTATGCATTAGTTGTTCATTTCTGTGTATGCAAATTCAGAATGACAAGGAAAATCTTCCTGCAAAAAACAATCACAAGAGGCTTTTCCCTCTTTCTACGTATGCTACAGAATGCAGCACGCGTAACAAAAGGTGAAACTAGGAGAAATAAAGATATTTCTCCTTATTATGCCTCCCCTGGAGAGGCAGACGTTTTTGAAGGCGCCTGAGAGTTACTATTTCTTGTAAATCTGTGGCAGCCATGGATGTTGCTGGGAACACTCTCAGCAACACCCATTGCACGCCTCTTTAACTCTGAAAACGTAGTTCAAGGAACGATACTTGCAAGGCAGTATTAAGCCAAAGAAAGTGGCTTAGTACTGCCTGGTAAATATGGAGTAGACTCTTGCACCATCAGAGCGTCACAAAAAAGTGACGCACCGGAGGCGCAACGTTCTTTTAAATAAGCCCTGAGATATGTTCCATCTCTTAGCAGAACCTAAAACAGAAGAGAAACAATTTATTATCTGGCAATATATTGGGTCAAAACTCTGTCCCTGCATGAGGAATCAAGGTAAGTGCATGTAGGTAGTTTTATAGTGATATGTGATTTTAATATACTGCAAATGTAGTAAAAAGCAAAGGCCAGATGGTTTAACACAAGGCAGTCCCAATCCCAACTGGGAATTCAATAATTGATTTTTAAAACATTAACTACATTTCTGGGCAGGTCCACTTTGTTTTGACTCTGGGGCCCTATTACATATAGGTTGCACTTTACCTGTTTGCGACACAGCGAACCTTTAAATAGGTGTACCATGTGCAAACAGGGAAAGTGTGCACTATTACAGCGAATGCGCTGCTCCCAGGGCAGCCGCGGACTCGTACTACTCTTGAGGCACTGCATTCAAGCAAAATACAGAATGGCTGCTTCAAAGCCACTCCATTTTTCACTGTCGAGGGGGCATGCCACCTGCACTTTGAAGAGGGATTAGAGATACATTATTAAGCGGATACAGTGAGGGACTGCACCCGCCTGAAAGGGGATGTCTAAGGAGTTCAAATGAACCCCTTCCCTCCACTTCAGAGGGATGCCCTCAGGGGACGCACTGACAGTGGGCCACCTTTATTGTGGTGCACTTTCAGTGGGCTTCCTGACAGCTTCTTTACGTTTGCTCCCATGTCCATAATATGGCACAGGTTCAGAAGTGAAGGGATTCCCTCTATTCCCTCATTTGTATGGGGCCACGACCCCATGCAATTGAGGGAACACCCTCTTGAGATAATGCTTGATCTACATGTACACTATCTGTATTACCGATGTGTCCCCTTCTAAAATACCAAAGTACCCCAAGGGTGCACAAAGCTGGCGCACATGGCCGTTGCACCACCGGGGCACTTTCTCTAATATAACCCCTTGTATGTTCAGTGTAAACAATGATGGAGGGTTTGCCAGGGGAAATGATTGAATGAACTAGAAACTTATCCATTACTTCAATACCATGTACTGTGTAGAAAAAGCATGCTACCAAAAAAACATTTTCTGATATATAAATACATATTATTCAGCAAAGAAAGTTCCCAATAACCCCTTTGCGTCTAATGGAAAATAGTGAACAGATTGATGACGGGCCATGGGCCAGTCTTTGAGAAAATAAAAAGCTTTTCTCTAAATACCAGATTTCGGATTATCAATTATGAATTTTTTAGTAAGTGCTACATCACCCTCTCTTGCAGGCTTCGTGTATTTGATGGTTTTGTAGAGGAATGTGGGAGCTTCTCCTTTTAATGTGAGTTATACTTTTGAGGAAATCCAATCAGTATGAGCTTTGGACAGCAATGAGATGCTATGAAGCGCTTGAATGTGGCAGATGTATTTATGTGCTTTTCTTTCTTTTCTTTCTTGTTTGCAGTCAGTCTAACACATAATTGTTTCACTCCTGGATAGATGAGTCATTAGGGATCTTGTTGAGACACTTGGCACACCTTGGGTTATAAGAAGTCTTTCATGCATTATATTAGGTGTTACACTGGTTGATTCATCATTGGTACACTTTGATGATGCACTTTTTTTCACAAATAATTTGAGGTGCAGTTCATGTTTTTTGCATTTACGTTTTTCTTATTTCCTTATTACTATCCAATAACCTGCGGGACGCAGGTCATTTCTGATAAGCCTCTAAGCATTATCGTGTTATACATGCATATGTTTTTTTAGAAAACAAAATTGTTAAAAAATAATTTTCGTTATTTTCTGTGTTCCCCTGACGAGGGGTCTTCCCGAAATGCATTGGGATATGTAACACTATGGGGCTGATTCTGATGCGGGTTGGAAATGCTTCCCGACTGAATCGGGTTGTAAATGGCTTCCAACCCACTCGGATCAGGACAGTCCGACCGACGGAGTACAATGCATCCGGATGCTTCCCGATACGATTTGGTTGGACTCCCATTGACTTCAATGGGAGCATATGTTCCTAACCGCATCATAATTGGGCCCTGGGTCGTTCCCGATCCGATTTGGAAGAAGCAAATGCCATTAGGAGGCCTTCCTAACCGCATCAGAATCAGGCCCTAGGTGGGAAAGCTTTCCAACCCGCATCAGAATCAGGCCCTAAATTGGAAATGCAATACTACATGGAGTCTGAAGTTGAAGATTGCATGCGCATATAGATTCATTGCACAATAAAACAACAAGTTTATGGATCTTTAATTTTGAGAAATCTTGTGGACTTGATTGATTGTTGGAGTCCACTTGAGATACGCTTTTGAAAATTCGTGGATGAGATCTTAGTTGTAAAACTTGTGGACCATACCTATATATTTTTTGAAAATTGCAGAAAGTATAATGCCACTAATGGGCTTGTGAAAAGTGCTCCTTGTACTCATGTGACAGTTTTTTGTCTCATGTTAATGTGATTTGTAGAGGAATGCTCAGGGAAAGTCCGAGGAGATGTCGAGACCATAGTTGGGCATTACTTATCAGTGTACCAAAGCTGCGGGTTACACAAACCTGCTTACAATGCATGTACCACTGATTTTTTAGCTAAAAGACATATTGAGATACAGCAGATGAAACAGAGGGTGCCCAGGCCTGAGGCATGGCTGTAAGTTCACTGAGAGAGTAGAATGCCACCAAAATGTAGCATTTATGAAGCAGTGCTCTAAGGATATATGGGGATACTATCACACATCTATGGCTGCAGGCAGAGGAGAGAACAATAATATCTCGTACAAGGAAAGGTCAGGGAAGAGTGTCATGGACAACTGAAACACATAGCTGGAGGCATGTAGGGAGGATAACCATGTGTTGACCTTACCCGTTCCCATAGGGAAGAATGGTCTGTTTTAAATTCAGTACAGAAATATGTTTTGGTGATTTTATGTAATTTTTTATCTAAGTGAATTTCTGATGCACTCTTGCTCGCTAAGACAACCTGAAATAAAATAATGCTTTACAAAATATATCTATTAAAAGTTATTCTCAGAAGTGTGCACCCTCTGGAAAATTATTTTTCTTTCTCCTCCATAAAATTTTTCTCAATGTATAGAAAATGTTATAGAAATTGAGAGCATGGTTTAGATAATTGATACATTGGAGACATTTTAATTTCAGACAATGCAGATGTTCATTTTAAGATTAATTTTAAAGGGGAGAGTTAAGGCACCTGCCATTTGTATATAAACCTAAATCCCCTTACAGATGAATGAAAAGAATATGAAGCATTAAAAAAATTATGTCTTTTTATTCATGTGAGAATATGTTGACTCTGGAAACATTTAGAGCTTCTAGGAGAATTTGAAAGCTATGTTGAGACAGGAAATACTTTGTTTTGCTACTAATAAAAGGGTAATACAATTAAAAAAGATTCGGAATTAAAATAAACTTTATGAAGAAATATGCTGGTTGAAAGAGTGGGGAATATTTTGTATCTTTACAATAAATAAAAAAGACTTGGAATTCTTTAATTAGATCACTGCCCCAGCATGCAGTCTATAGTAATAGGCAGGTATAATGTGAATGAGCAGATTGTTCAGGTTAGCCATTAGTGTCAAATCTAGAAATAGTACAAGCCTCTATAAGTGCTTATCACTCCTGGATAAAGTTCAAATGTTGCAATATCCAGCATATATTACAGATTCTTAGATTTATAAAATGATGTCTTTAAAGATTCAATTTTAGCTAAAAAAGTATTGGATACTTTCCTTGTTTACTTTGATCTTCTTTGTTCATCTGGAGAGCTCAAGTCTCCTCTGCTTCAGACATCCAACGCCTCAAATGCTATTTGCACATCATCCAGACCTGGATGTACAGCTCCTACCTGAAACTCAATCCAATGAAAACAGAATTCATGATCTTTGCCAAGAAAAATAAATCATTGTCAGAACCCCTTTCAGAGGGTCACAAGGCAAGCTGGGGCTACTGGGCCTAACCGTGGTGGTTGAAGCCTTTTACTTCTGATGTCTCAGACATGACCTACTATGGATCACCCTTAACTGAGCCAAGTACCACTTCTGCATTTGATTCACAGCGGTAGTGGTGGTCAAACAATCAAGACTCTCTGTGGCGGGGTATGTAGATACAGATCAGTGTACACAACTCATTACCCAAAGTGCAAACAGAATGAACAATGAATCGATGTCCAGCCAAATACTGACTTTTGTAGGAAAAAGTAGTATTTTATTTCTAATTCTACGATGCAAAAAATGCAACATTCAAACGCAACATCACAATCCCCCTTGAGGTCGAGTCTCTAGTAGTTGTCTGGCAAATCCCTGCCCCACCCTCCTTCGTGTAAGGTATTAAGGATGATTCCCAATTTACTGGTGGCAGTATCAGGGAATGCAAACTATGAGGGCGCACTCAAGAGTTTCATTTTACTCTTCAGGATTTTTGTCAAAAGTGTCTATGGTGCCTCAGCACCTTCATCAGTGAATCCCTCGGTGCCCACTGGCCCCAGTTCAAGTATTAGCTGGTACAGCAGCACAGAAGATTTCGGCCTTACTGCGAGTGCTCTCAGCGCGGACCCTCACAAGATCAGATACTGCTTGGAGAAGTTGGGCTGCTTGCAGTGCACACTGCAGCGTCAGATGGGTGCAGGCTCCCTCTCCAGAGTGGCGTGGTTGCTCTTCCTAAGGATCGTAGCTGCTTCCAGTTGTCAATGATGCAGTACATGAAGTCCTCACCACCGGGGGGAATTCAGTACTTTGGCTCCTGATTGGAGTCCAGCAAGGACGTGTCATCCTCCTCTGTGCCCTTCCAGTCTACGCGGATCACTCAGGGCAGATCCTTTAGTGTGGCTAGACCCTGCATTCATAGCCTCACTCCAGTCCCAGGTGACGGCCCGAATTCTTTGATGATTTGATCCCGGCAGCACCTCCTGGTAGAAGGGGATGTCACATTACCTTCTGAACGCAGCGTAGACTCCTCAGATGCAATCTCCCACTCCACGGCGGGCCCCCTGGCATATGGGGTCACCACTGAGGCATTTATGAGTTCTGGAATGCTGGTCACACAACTTCTTTACCATTGGCCTCCTCTGGCATAAGGAGTCACCACAACAAGGTCATATGGGTTCAGTGCCCTCTGTACAGAGGCCGAAACTTCGCTCAGTCAACTGCGGCTCTCTCCTGGCATATGGTGGTAGCTGAAAACAGCCCAATCAGTGCACAGCCAAATCCTCGCACCTTGAACAAGGAGTCCTCAGGGTAGGGTTCCCCACTGGACCTCGCGCCCCCCGATGCCCTCCTTTTCCTCACAGTGCACATGGGTCTTGGTAAGCAGGCTGTTGCTGGTGCTCCAGGCTCTAGGCCAGGTGGTCTTGGTTTCCTTGGGTGATGTCCCCTCACCCAACAGGGAGATTAGCAGGTATTGGCCACCCAGTGAAGTGTAAAGAGAGCCTCTTCATTTTACCTTCTTTGTGTCCCCACCCAGCTCATTGCAGCAATACACAAATCTGCTTGGGGTGAATTCTTCTCCTCCTCGTGTCTTCACCAGGCAGGCCTGGGCTTTCCAAAATGGAACCCATAGGCCTTCATACACTATATCATTGCAGGCCCGCTCACCCAGTGTACATTCACAGCACACTTTGGGTCTGGCACTGCTGCCTTTATGCATTGTACCCTTACCTGTACACATGCATTCAGTACACATGTTCAATCTGCGTGCACTGTTCAGTACTAAATATTTTCTATCTTCCACCTGGGTGTGTTATTTACAAACCCACACACTGACAGCACACTCAATCCCTATGTGCGCGCTGCACAAAACTTCACCCTTTACGTATTTTACTTGATGCAAGCACACATACATCCAGCACATGCTTTCCCTGCACATGCACTACACAGCACTACGTCTCTCATGTAATATATTCCTCTCAGGCATACATACACCCAGCACATATATTAACCCCATATGGATAGCACAGTACTGCTCCATTCTTGTACTTTACCTTCTCGGGCTCACATACAACTAACGCAGATTCACTACTGAGCTGTGCAGCACTCTAAAGCTTACCTTATGTAGGCCATAGGTGAGATAAGCACACAGCAGTGGAGCTTTTGGAAAGATGAGTGAGCCTGTAGATCTCACTCTAGTGACACAGGGGGTAAAAAGGTCCTGTTCACTACTACTGATCACTACACAGTAAGCTGTCATGGTGCACACACATACCAAGTGTTTGCCTATGATGAAAAACATTAGCATTAGGGATCCAGACAGTAGAGTCGGGCACTCAGGGCAGGGGTTCACGTCTTTACCATGCAGACGACTTTTCCGTCCCAACAAGCTAGAGAACAAACCTGGCTCAAGGACATGAATCATGACCGCTTGAACCCCAACATTCACCAAATACCAAGTCACTTAGTTTCACCCTGGACAAGAACCTCATCCTCAAGGTATTAAATGCCAAAATAACAAAGTCTGCCTGGGTCTAGCTCTCTTTTCTAAATTAATTCAAACCATTTCTTAAAGAAAGTGACTTTAGAATTGGTGTTCAAGCCCTTGCTCTCTTGCATCTGGGTGGTGGTACGGTCCTACTCTGTGGCATCCCAGATGCCACACTGGCCCTCCTTAGGGGATCATTCATACTGCAGCACATCTCATCGAGGACCTGCAGAAATAGAAATCACATCACCCCTATCCTAATAGAACTCCTTTGGCTCACTTTGCTGGCACACACCATCTTCAAAACCAACTGCATCATTTACAAAGCTATCACAACCAGAACCCCCACTATTGTTGCAGACCAGCTCATCATTTCAGGTGAATCTCGGCACACCTACAGCCAGGACACCAGCAAAATGCAGTCTAAGAAATGTAAAAAAGAAAAACACAAAACAGGCCTTTTCCATTTATGCACCCAATGATCTGGAGGAATGCCCCAACACTGCTTCAATTTGGAAGCACTGAAGACTCACCTCTTTAAAGAACACAACCTCACAATGCATTAATCATCTTCAACCCAGCCCAATCTCCTTTTACTCGTTGGTTTTATGCTGGTCTTTGACCATGAATAGTGTACACTGCCGTTTGACTGGGTTTGCGTTAAAGAAATACCATATACATATATGCATTAACACATACATACATACATACAGAGTGAGTGGGAACGGCAGTTGGACAAAAAATGGCCGATTCCCGCTAGAGCTATGAAGCGATGAAGATGCCCAAGATGGCGAGCCTTCACATCAGTTTCGGAACCTTCAAAGATCCATTGGAATCAGGGCTTTCCTTCGTCTGCAGTGACTGTTAAAGATTGGGAGATCACCATCTGGATTTTCTGGTGATTTCTTGTATTGGTCCAGGCAGGGTCCGGCTTTAATCCTACGCAATAGCAGTTAAGTAGGTGGGGTTGTCTACTCAATATGAGGGGATTGAGAGTACTTGGCCCCTCAGATAGCAACTTGGGACTAAGGGGGTCCAGGAGCTGGCTTTTTACCCCCATTTTGTTTACCATTGAGGCTGGCATTCTGATATTGCTTGGGGTAGGGGCTTCATGTCCAGGTTGGTGGTCCTACCCTGAAGTTTTTCTCGACCTGCAGTTGATAGTTCTGGTAGACCCTAACGCATGAGTCCTACCTACCCGTTTGCAGCATTCCTACATTTGATGTTAAGTTTTCACATGTCTGCTTAATTGTTGACCACTTACCCTGTTGTGGCCTCTTACGGGAATTTTCACCCCAACACATGTTAGAGGACTGATCCATAGCATTAATCACCTATTCTCCCTAACATGGTGGATATCACCTTGGAAACGTTAATGAATGTACTTACAAGAATTAAGAGACGATAGATCTAATACATGCAGACACCAAGTCCACAGCTCCCCCGTGAACCGGAAACTTTTGGTCTGTTGCATTTCATGCTTAGCTCTTCGGATGGGAAGCACCTGGTGTCGGGTATATACAGTTGCATACGAACACATCGAAGAGGTATAGAGGGATCGGCCCGCATGCACTGGAGTGAGGATTTGGGACAGGAGGTAACAGACGACCAATGGATGTATTGTTGCAGGGTAACTGATCATATTTCGGCTGGCTGCAGATTCAAAGTCATACATTATACGTTCTTGCAGCGTGTATATTACACCCCTGCCAAAAAGTACAGATTTCAGCTATCAGATAATGATAGATGTGACAGGTGTAGGAGAGCTGGGGCGGGCTTCCTGCATCTAGCGTGGGAGTGTCCGGCGGTGTGGGAGTTCTGGACCCAGGTGCATGCGGCCCTTGAAAACATGCTGGATACCACGCTGGAGAGAGACCCATTGATTATGTTATTGGGCTATACTGCACGAATACCCAAGCAGTATAGGAAATTCCTAGATATTGTTCTTCTACTGGCCAAGCGCAGAGTGGCTTGTGGTTGGGGTAGGGGCGAGCCCCAAAGTTTAAGGAATGGCTACAGGATTTTATCTATTGTCAGGAGCAAACATCTGTTTATACTGAAACATAGCCGATGGCATCTAGACCAAGGGATGTGTGGAGTCCGCTTCAAACATTTCTCATTCAAAGGGAGGAGGGGGGTTCTGACTCATCCTCGCAAATGGTTCGTAAATGTTGGATGATGTAGGTTGTTCTCCCTAGCATCCTGTTAGCTCCATATTGGTTGGATGCTGCTTCCGTCTAAAGGATATCTGGACATTTACTATTTTTGCATGCCCTACTGATGATCAACAATGGACTTATATGATGGACACCTATGTTATAGTCTGCTGTATTCCTACTATCCCCTTGTTCCTATAACAGTACTTTTGACATTGATCTACTTACTGTATGTAGAGGTCAATTGTTGCCACCTATGAGCAATGTGGCTGGGACAAGATGTTTATGGTGCACCTAAGGAGAATGTTAGAACGTAACGTCACTGCCTATTGTAAATTGTGATATGGATGTCAAGCTGCACAATTAAGTATTCCTGTTTTTTCTGAAAAACATTATAAATAAAAATAAAAAATAAAAAAAAGACACCAAGTCCACAGTGAAATTCCTGGAAACAGATCTTAGCTCTCTGCATAAATAGCTTGATGAAATGGATCACAGGGTTGAGGCTGTGGATGTGCTCCTGATGCCCTGGAAACTAATCCTGATGTAGAAGTGAAGTGTGGCACCTGTGCAGAAAGTTAACAGAAGTTGAAGACCGCAATCGCAGAAATAATGTTCCTTTTTTTGGTTTGCCAGAGGATGTGGAGGCGAAAGACATGGAGGTCTTCCTTTCTGTTTTCATTCCAGAGCTTATGGGGTGGACCTTTATGCCTTTGTTGGAATTTCAGAGGGCTCACCGGATCCGTGATAGGAGAGCTACATATTGGAATACGTCACAACCAATAATCGCTTGTCTCCTACGTCATCAGCAAGCCTGTCAGATCATTGTAGCAGCAGAGAGACATAATTGTCTATTTCTCTATCATGGTACCAACGTTTATGTCGTTGCTGATTTTGCTCATGATGCTGTTCTTAGTCAGAAGAAGTTCATGGTGTTTAGGCCCACTCTAGGGAAACTTGGGGGGAGATTTACTAAGGTTTTGCGGCGTGTTTGCTCCACAAAAGTGACGCAAATCGGCACAAAATCTTTTTTCCCTATTTACCTTCTTGCGCTAAACTTATTTAGCGCTGGAAATATTGGAAAAGTAATGCGAAGCAGCGCATAGCGATGCTTCGCATTTCTTTGCTCCATGGGGGCGTTCCAAGGGTGGAGCATGGACGTTCCTATGCAACCACCCAAGGTTTATCATGCTAAACCCAATTTTCTAAATAAAATAGATTAGGTTTAGCATGAGAAAACTGCTTCCTTTTCAACAAGGCGCAGGGAAGGCGAAAGGCTTTAATTTCTCCTTCCTTTTCCGACTTTGCATGCGTGCTGCACGGTATATGGTCAAAATATCGATTCCAAAATATAGAATGGACAAAATATCGAATGGACAGAATTTTGGGCCCAATTCACAGAACTAACTTAAGACAAAATCCTAAACTTACTACCATTTTGGTATTCACAGAAAGCACTTACTCATTTTGGTATTCACAGAAGGCACTTACTCATTTCGGTATTCACAGAAGTTAGGAGTCCTAACTTTAGGACTCCTAAATGCCTTCTTTGAATACCGAAAGTCTTAAAATTAGGATTTTTCTCAATTTAGTAGTAGTAAAGTTAAGACTCCTAACTTTAGGACTCCTAAATGCCTTCTGTGAATACCGAAAGTCTTAAAATTAGGATTTTTCTCAGTTTAATAGTAGTAAAGTTAGAACTCCTAACTTTAGGACTCCTAAATGCCTTCTGGGAATACCGAAAGTCTTAAAATTAGGATTTTTCTCAATTTAGTAGTAGTAAAGTTAATACTCCTAACTTTAGGACTCCTAAATGCCTTCTGTGAATACCAAAAGTCTTAAAATTAGGATTTTTCTCAGTTTAGTAGTAGTAAAGTTGAGAAAAATCCTAATTTTAGGACTTTCGGTATTCACAGAAGGCATTTAGGAGTCCTAAAGTTAGGACTCCTAACTTCTGTGAATACCGAAATGAGTAAGTGCCTGCTGTGAATACCAAAATGAGTAAGTGCTTTCTGTGAATACCAAAATGGTAGTAAGTCAGAATCACTTTTCAGAGCCAAGCTCAAAACTGTACTATTCACCCAATAAGCTATTCCGCTCCGGTAGTTTCCAGTAAGCATCAGCTCCTTAGCGCGGGGACACGCCGCTGTGCGTCACCAAGCGCTTTACAAAACCCCCTAAATGGAAAAAAAAATTGAAAGTTTAGGATTTTGTCTTAAGTTAGTTCTGTGAATCGGGCCCATAGACATCAAAAATATTGTTTTAAGGTAAGTAATGTAATATCGATTTAAAAAAATATAGAAAGTCATAATATCGAAGTACATAATATAGGTTATTAAAAATATCGAATTTTTAATGATATCAATTTTTTTAAAGTGTTTTGTATGTTAGTATATGTGTGAAAAGTGTATATTTTTTGTAATTTATTTGAAGTAATGAATTTTATGTTATTTAATTTTTGCGGTATTTAATTCTGTAGTCGGTTGTGGGTTTATAGGGGAATAGGGTGGGAAGTAATTTAATTATAATTAATTAAATATGTTAATTAATTTATTGGTATTTATTTTGAATAAATTGTTAATTAATTTTTAATTGGTAATTAATTAATTCTTAATTGATAATTAATTTTTATTAATTGATAATTATGTGAATAATATTAATTTATTTTCTGTAGCGGGTTGTGGGTTTATAGGGGAATAGGGTGGGAAGTAATTTAATTATAATTAATTAAATATGTTAATTTATTTATTGTTATTTATTTTGAATAAATTGTTAATGAATTTTTAATTGGTAATTAATTAATTCTTAATTGGTAATTAATTTTTATTATTTGATTAATTGATAATTATTTGAATTATATTAATTTATTTTCAGTAAAGTGGGAATAGTGAAATTTACCCCTATGCTTTCCAACGCTTTCCCTACTGTTGCACTCACTGGAGTGGGAATAGTAATTTTTACCCCTACGCTACCCATCGCTTTTCCTACTGTTGCACTCTCTGGAGTGGGAATAGTAATTTTTACCCCTACGCTATCCAACGCTTTCCCTACTGTTGCACTCTCTGGAGTGGGAATAGTACTTTTTACCCCTACGCTATCCAACGCCTTCCCTACTGTTGCACTCTCTGGAGTGGGAATAGTAATTTTTACCCCTACACTATCCAACGCTTTCCCTACTGTTGCACTCTCTGGAGTGGGAATAGTAATTTTTACCCCTACGCTATCCAACGTTTTCCCTACTGTTGCACTCACTGGAGTGGTAATAGTAATTTGTACTCCTATGCTATCCAACGCTTTCCTTACTGTTGCACTCTCTGGAGTGGTAATAGTAATTTTTACCCCTACGCTATTCAACGCTTTCCCTACTGTTGCACTCTCTGGAGTGGGAATAGTATTTTTACCCCTACGCTATTCAACGCTTTTCCTACTGTTGCACTCTCTGGATTGGGAATAGTAATTTTTACCCCTACGCTATCCAACGCTTTCCCTACTGTTGCACTCTCTGGAGTGGGAATAGTAATTTTTACCCCTACGCTATCCAACCCCTTCCCCACTGTTGCACTCTCTGGAGTGGGAATAGTAATTTTTACCCCTACGCTATCCAACGCTTTCCTTACTGTTGCACTCACTGGAGTGGGGATAGTAATTTTTACTCCTACGCTGTCCAACGCTTTCTCTACTGTTGCACTCTCTGGAGTGGGAATAGTAATTTTTACCCCTACGCTATCCAACGCTTTCCCTATGGTTGCACTCTCATGGAATGGGAATAGTAATTTTTACCCCTACGCTATCCAACGCTTTCCCTACTGTTGCACTCTCTGGAGTGGGAATAGTAATTTTTACCCCTACGCTATCCAACGCTTTCCCTACTGTTGCACTCTCTGGAGTGGGAATAGTAATTTTTACCCCTATCTATCCAACGCCTTCCCTACTGTTGCACTCTCTGGAGTGGGAATAGTAATTTTTACCCCTACGCTATCCAACGCTTTCCCTACTGTTTCACTCTCTGGAGTGGGAATAGTAATTTTTACCCCTACGCTATCCAACGTTTTCCCTACTGTTGCACTCTCTGGAGTGGGAATAGTAATTTTTACCCCTACGCTATCCAACGCTTTCCCTAGTGTTGCACTCTCTGGAGTGGGAATAGTAATTTTTACCCCTACGCTATCCAACGCTTTCCCTACTGTTGCATTCTCTGGAGTGGGAATAGTAATTTTTACCCCTACACTATCCAACCCCTTCCCCACTGTTGCACTCTCTGGAGTGGGAATAGTAATTTTTACCCCTACGCTATCCAACGCTTTCCCTACTGTTGCACTCTTTGGAGTGGGAATAGTAATTGTTACCCCTACGCTATCCAACGCTTTTCCTACTGTTGCACTCTCTGGAGTGGGAATAGTAATTTGTACCCCTACGCTATCCAACGCTTTCCCTACTGTTGCACTCTCTGGAGTGGGAATAGTATTTTTTACCCCTACGCTATCCAACGCCTTCCCTACTGTTGCACTCTCTGGAGTGGGAATAGTCATTTTTACCCCTACGCTATCCAACGCTTTCCCTACTGTTGCACTCTCTGGAGTGGGAATAGTAATTTTTACCCCTACGCTATCCAACGTTTTCCCTACTGTTGCACTCACTGGAGTGGTAATAGTAATTTGTACTCCTATGCTATCCAACGCTTTCCTTACTGTTGCACTCTCTGGAGTGGGAATAGTAATTTTTACCCCTACGCTATTCAACGCTTTCCCTACTGTTGCACTCTCTGGAGTGGGAATAGTATTTTTACCCCTACGCTATTCAACGCGTTTCCTACTGTTGCACTCTCTGGATTGAGAATAGTAATTTTTACCCCTACGCTATCCAACGCTTTCCCTACTGTTGCACTCTCTGGAGTGGGAAGAGTAATTTTTACCCCTACGCTATCCAACCCCTTCCCCACTGTTGCACTCTCTGGAGTGGGAATAGTAATTTTTACCCCTACGCTATCCAACGCTTTCCTTACTGTTGCACTCACTGGAGTGGGGATAGTAATTTTTACTCCTACGCTGTCCAACGCTTTCTCTACTGTTGCACTCTCTGGAGTGGGAATAGTAATTTTTACCCCTACGCTATCCAATGCTTTCCCTATGGTTGCACTCTCATGGAATGGGAATAGTAATTTTTACCCCTACGCTATCCAACACTTTCCCTACTGTTACACTCTCTGGAGTGGGAATAGTAATTTTTACCCCTACGCTATCCAACGCTTTCCCTACTGTTGCACTCTCTGGAGTGGGAATAGTAATTTTTACCCCTATCTATCCAGCGCCTTCCCTACTGTTGCACTCTCTGGAGTGGGAATAGTAATTTTTACCCCTACGCTATCCAACGCTTTCCCTACTGTTTCACTCTCTGGAGTGGGAATAGTAATTTTTACCCCTACGCTATCCAACGTTTTCCCTACTGTTGCACTCTCTGGAGTGGGAATAGTAATTTATTACCCCTACGCTATCCAACGCTTTCCCTACTGTTGCATTCTCTGGAGTGGGAATAGTAATTTTTACCCCTACACTATCCAACCCCTTCCCCACTGTTGCACTCTCTGGAGTGGGAATAGTAATTGTTACCCCTACGCTATCCAACGCTTTCCCTACGGTTGCACTTCCATGAGTGGGAATAGTAATTTTTACCCCTACACTATCCAACGCTTTCCCTACTGTTGCACTCTCTGGAGTGGGAATAGTAATTTTTACCCCTACGCTATCCAACGCTTTCCCTACTGTTGCACTCTCTGGAGTGGGAATAGTAATTTTTACCCCTATCTATCCAACGCCTTCCCTACTGTTGCACTCTCTGGAGTGGGAATAGTAATTTTTACCCCTACGCTATCCAACGCTTTCCCTACTGTTTCACTCTCTGGAGTGGGAATAGTAATTTTTACCCCTACGCTATCCAACGTTTTCCCTACTGTTGCACTCTCTGGAGTGGGAATAGTAATTTTTACCCCTACGCTATCCAACGCTTTCCCTAGTGTTGCACTCTCTGGAGTGGGAATAGTAATTTTTACCCCTACGCTATCCAACGCTTTCCCTACTGTTGCATTCTCTGGAGTGGGAATAGTAATTTTTACCCCTACACTATCCAACCCCTTCCCCACTGTTGCACTCTCTGGAGTGGGAATAGTAATTTTTACCCCTACGCTATCCAACGCTTTCCCTACTGTTGCACTCTTTGGAGTGGGAATAGTAATTGTTACCCCTACGCTATCCAACGCTTTTCCTACTGTTGCACTCTCTGGAGTGGGAATAGTAATTTGTACCCCTACGCTATCCAACGCTTTCCCTACTGTTGCACTCTCTGGAGTGGGAATAGTATTTTTACCCCTACGCTATCCAACGCCTTCCCTACTGTTGCACTCTCTGGAGTGGGAATAGTCATTTTTACCCCTACGCTATCCAACGCTTTCCCTACTGTTGCACTCTCTGGAGTGGGAATAGTAATTTTTACCCCTACGCTATCCAACGTTTTCCCTACTGTTGCGCTCACTGGAGTGGTAATAGTAATTTGTACTCCTATGCTATCCAACGCTTTCCTTACTGTTGCACTCTCTGGAGTGGGAATAGTAATTTTTACCCCTACGCTATTCAACGCTTTCCCTACTGTTGCACTCTCTGGAGTGGGAATAGTATTTTTACCCCTACGCTATTCAACGCGTTTCCTACTGTTGCACTCTCTGGATTGAGAATAGTAATTTTTACCCCTACGCTATCCAACGCTTTCCCTACTGTTGCGCTCTCTGGAGTGGGAAGAGTAATTTTTACCCCTACGCTATCCAACCCCTTCCCCACTGTTGCACTCTCTGGAGTGGGAATAGTAATTTTTACCCCTACGCTATCCAACGCTTTCCTTACTGTTGCACTCACTGGAGTGGGGATAGTAATTTTTACTCCTACGCTGTCCAACGCTTTCTCTACTGTTGCACTCTCTGGAGTGGGAATAGTAATTTTTACCCCTACGCTATCCAATGCTTTCCCTATGGTTGCACTCTCATGGAATGGGAATAGTAATTTTTACCCCTACGCTATCCAACACTTTCCCTACTGTTACACTCTCTGGAGTGGGAATAGTAATTTTTACCCCTACGCTATCCAACGCTTTCCCTACTGTTGCACTCTCTGGAGTGGGAATAGTAATTTTTACCCCTATCTATCCAGCGCCTTCCCTACTGTTGCACTCTCTGGAGTGGGAATAGTAATTTTTACCCCTACGCTATCCAACGCTTTCCCTACTGTTTCACTCTCTGGAGTGGGAATAGTAATTTTTACCCCTACGCTATCCAACGTTTTCCCTACTGTTGCACTCTCTGGAGTGGGAATAGTAATTTATTACCCCTACGCTATCCAACGCTTTCCCTACTGTTGCATTCTCTGGAGTGGGAATAGTAATTTTTACCCCTACACTATCCAACCCCTTCCCCACTGTTGCACTCTCTGGAGTGGGAATAGTAATTGTTACCCCTACGCTATCCAACGCTTTCCCTACGGTTGCACTTCCATGAGTGGGAATAGTAATTTTTACACTCCCGTTATCCTATGGTAATAATATTGTGTATTTTTTATTAATATTATTTTAATATATATATATATCAAAACAAAACCCTTTCAGGCATAGAGTGACGCATAAATTATGCAGAAAAGAAGGAGAGAGCTCTGGGTAGGTCTCAGTTTAGGTGGAAAGCAGCTCCTGTTAGAGCACTCTCAACACCTGCGACACTCTAGATCTGCTCACCTCAAATGTCTGTTTTTCTATCAAAGTTTTTAAGCATAGGATTAGCACAGTGCTATGCACGCCGAGATAGAAAATGACAAAGTATTTTGCCATTTAAACAGCAAAGTATTTAAGCATAGGACTAGAACAGTGCAGTCCTTGCCGAGCTGTAAAATAACAAAAGCCATTTATCACTCCAGGCACAATATTACAGCTTTGAATTGGTAAAATACCAACTCAAGCCAACCTGAAATGAGTAAAAGCAACCCCTGACACAGTGTTTCACTCTAATTAGAGCTCTTCAGAGAGGTATAGCTTTGTCCAGACACAAGGGAGCACCCAGTATTAAGTCAAAACAAAACCCTTTCAGGCATAGAGTGACGCATAAATTATGCAAAAAAGAAGGAGAGAACTCTGGGTAGGTCTCAGTTTAGGTGGAAAGCAGCTCCTTCTAGAGCACTCTCAAAACCTGCGACACTCTAGATCTGCTCACCTCAAATGTCTGTTTTTCTATCAAAGTTTTTAAGCATAGGATTAGCACAGTGCTATCCACGCCGAGATAGAAAATGACAAAGTCTTTTGCCATTTAAACAGCAAAGTATTTAAGCATAGGACTAGTACAGTGCAGTCCTTGCCGAGCTGTAAAATAACAAAAGCCATTCATCACTCCAGGCACAATATTACAGCTTTGAATTGGTAAAATACCAACTCAAGCCAACCTGAAATGAGTAAAAGCAACCCCTGACACAGTGTATCGCTCTAATTAGAGCTCTTCAGAGAGGTATAGCTTTGTCCAGACACAAGGGAGCACCCAGTATTAAGTCAAAACAAAACCCTTTCAGGCATAGAGTGACGCATAAATTATGCAAAAAAGGAGAGAACTCTGGGTAGGTCTCAGTTTAGGTGGAAAGCAGCTCCTGTTAGAGCACTCTCAACACCTGCGACACTCTAGATCTGCTCACCTCAAATGTCTGTTTTTCTATCAAAGTTTTTAAGCATAGGATTAGCACAGTGCTATCCACGCCGAGATAGAAAATGACAAAGTCTTTTGCCATTTAAACCGCAAAGTATTTAAGCAGGTGTCGCAGGTGTTGAGAGTGCTCTAACAGGAGCTGCTTTCCACCTAAACTGAGACCTACCCAGAGTTCTCTCCTTCTTTTTTGCATATATATATATATATATATATATATATATATATGTTTTAACATATATGATTGTATGTTTTTTTTATAAGTTAAATTAATTATTTAATAATTTTAAGGTAATTTAAGTATTTTTAAGTATATTTTAGATATTTATTTTTTATATTTTTTAAATTTTACATTATTTTTAGGAAATTCGATATTTTTACAAAGTATATATTTTTAAACAATATTTTGGGTTCGATATTTTGGTACTTACCTGTTTGTAGATAGGAATTCGATATTTTGTCTGTCGATATTCTGGAATCTATATTTTGGGTAGTCTATATTTTGTCCCTCGATATTTAGTCAGTGATCCGTGCTGCACTGTGCAGTGGGAAAAGCTTTGCTTCGTGCCTAGCATAGTATTTTGTACAGGAAGGGGACCCTTCCTGTACAAAACCTATGCTACACTCATGCACACACCCTAGCCCACGGCAGCTGTAATCAGCGCCGGTGCATAGGGGAATGGGAGGAGAGAGCTATATCTTTAAAAATATTATGCTTTCCTGCTCCCTCTCTGTCGTGCAACGCGGTGCAGCCTCGCGGGAGGCTGCGCTGCTTTGCATGACTTTTTAGTAAATCTCCCCCAAGGTGTCCGTTATGGCCTTCTGGAACCGGCTACTATGCTTCTTACCATTAATGGCAAGGCTAAATAATTCGAGGAGACACACGATCTTGATCCTTTTTTGTCTTTTCTGCCTTGAACGGATATGGAGGTGTCGTGATCCGACCCTGACAGTGTACCACATTCTAGTTTGAGTTTTGAGCCTGCCCAGTGGCAAGTCTCGAATGATGATGTCCCAGAAGGTCAGTGACTGGATTCTGTGCTAAAAGGATGAGAGGGGAGAGCTCCTGGAGAAGGATTTGGGACAAGTGACAAGGCTTGCCTCCCATCAAACTTTGTCTGCTTCTGACCTTTAGATTATATGTTGAACTTTTGGTCACTATCCGAGAGAATCTGATGCGTGATCTGCCTGATACCATCTGTTCATTGGATGGGTGGGCACCTTTTCGGTGCTTTGTGATACGTAGTGAAAGCTGCTTTTGACTGTGCCTGACCTTTTCAGGGGGTTGCAAGATCTGATGGTAGGTCTTCTTGTCCTGTTCGTTTTACCCAACTTGTTAATGATGGCTGTTATGTATGTACTCGAAGGGTGCAGAGGTGGAGAGGTCCGGGTGGACCTTTGGGGTCCAGAGTGGTCTTTTATGTGGTAGAAATGTAATAGAAATAGGAAGGGGTGGTAGCAGAGGGTTTGGAAGTTCTCTCGCCTGTTTAAAGTATCTTATATTCTTTTATCAACAGGAGCCACGTATTACCCTTTTTTTTAAACAACTCCATTTTTGTTCTTTTAGAAAAGCAAAAACGTATGTGTTTGTATCTCTACTGTTTTAGACCCACTTGCACATAATCTTATAGGGCAGCACATGTCATTGCTGTACTCTTTCTAAATGTAATACTAGCCCATTGCCTTCACACTATGAATAGATTAGTTAGGCCCTTGATTCATGTCATTGCCACCACAGCCCAAAGATTGTGCATACTATCCCTTAATGTTAATGGCTGTACGCACAACATTAAGAGGAAGGTACTGTCTTATATTGCCTCAAAATTTCCAGACATCGCCTTATTGCAGGAAACGCATCTTTCGGCCCTGGAATCTAGTAAATTAAAGGGAGATTGGGTGGGTCGTGTTGTTAGTAGTAGTAAACTGCTCGCTGCCCTTTCTGATTTTCAATCTCCTTTGAAAAGGTATGGAGTTGACATCTTGTACCACAAATCGGTGCCTGTCAATGTCCTGAAGACGTGGATGAACCCGTTGAGTCATTACAACTACATAGAAGTTGAAACTATGGATCAGATTTTGATTCTGAGGTCCATTTATGCCCCAAATCAAGATCACAGGGAATCAGAAAGGGGTCATGCCCTATTTAGCCCTGGGTAGGACACAATACTGTAGGAAGAAATAATTGAGAACCCAGTCGCTTTTTGATTCTGCCACTTTTTTTATTTAGAGCAGATTTTTTGCACACCACCGTGTTTAATCAGTGGGTGTTATAGTTATTTTTTTTCAATGTACAAGTTTCGTCACTTGTGTGGATTATGTGTGGATCCGCACTTCCTTGTTTGTTGTCATCAGAAGCGGAGGAGGAGGAGGGAGACGCCCGGCCAGGCAGGAGAGGGGACTCACAGGAGACGGAGGTGGAGGACAGCAGCCGCCTAGCCGAGACATGACTGTTGAAGTAATGAACAATCTCGCAATTTCACAATACCAAGCTCTTCAAACTTAAGGCTAGCAGTACTTGGTTTAACCCAGTCTGAAAGGGATAGCATCTACAATACCCTGTTGGAAAAGCTTATGCGACAAAACTTTAGTAGAACAAAAAAAGACGGCGCTAACAGTGCCCGAGCAGCGGCCAGCCTGCGGGCTGAAATTCGAAACCCTGCCGCTACCGCCCAAACAAAGTGGGAACAAAGAATAAAGAAAATCAGAATCCCAATCACGGTCCGCACTGACAGAGAAAATAGAACGACCTGCCAGCCAGAAGCGCCCCCAGACAGACAGACTCAAACTGCCTTTCGCGGAAAGTTACCCAACTAACCAACGCCCTGAAGAAGAGCCTGACGATTACACACACAGGCTTGGAAATGCGTCGGCTTTCTTTGGTTCACTGAAATAAACGAACTTTAATTAGCGCAAAGGACTTTGAACACTATGCTATAAGTTATGGTCAAAAAATAATTTTTGTAAATTTTGCCTTTGCGTTACTAGACCTCAAACATACAAAGGTTATATGATGAAGGTCTAGTGTTGAAACCAGTTAGTAGGGTATAGTTCGTAATTTTCCTCACGTAAATGCATATTGTGAGAATTGTATAGTATAAATGTTTTTGTATATTTGTAACATAATTGTTTGTTTATGGTGTTTAATGTAAATTTTGTACATAGCAAATACCCACTTGTGTATGACAAGGCAAGTTTCCAAATCAAGATCAGGCATCTTTTTTCAATGTTATCCAGACTGCTTACAGAGTTTGGTTCCACCAAGACAATAATTGGGTTGGATTGGAATGTAGCACTTGATCCCCATTTAGATTATTCTGGCCAAATGGATAGAGCTAATGCCAAGGATAGAGTGAGCTTGCATGATGCACTGAGTGACCTTGCCTTTAACCACTTGGATGCTAAGGCTATTTTAGATCTTTAATGCAATTTCCATTGAAATCAATGGAAACTCCATGACGAGCTGGGCTCGTCATGAGCGTCGAAGGGGTTAAGGATCTGTGCCTTTTGACACACCCTGGCTATAGGGAGTATACACCTATCGCCTGTGTTCATGGAACTTGTTCTCGGATAGATTTCTTTCTAATGTCTTACACGTCATTGGTCTTCCTGAGTGTTTATACTATTGAATCAGGGGGATTCTCTGATCATATCCTGAAGGTCTGGAGCTGGATCTGGAGCATGTATCCCCTGCATCCAAGCACTGGTGGTTGAATCTCTCACATTATCATACTCCAGAGAGTAAACAGAAACTTATTGGCCATCTACGTCAATTCCTATTAGATAATTAATCCTCTATGACTTCTGACATGGGAAATGCAAACTCGATTAGAGAGGGTGGTACATGGTCTCAAAGAGTCTTATGTACGGCATCCCACAACGGCGTTCTTAGGTCGGTTGGAGTAAGTAAAATATGATCTCAATACGCATCTTACAACACAAGCAGAATAGGCCCTGCTTCACCTGAAGTGACATCACTTTGAGCAGGGCACAAAGGCAGGCAGGCTTCTTGCAGCAAAAGTACGCCAACGGGAGGCCAGTTCTGCCATTCCAGAAATCCTTAGCGAAGCTTAAGGATTGCTAACACATCTGGTAAAGATTACAGAAACATTTGCACTTTTCTTCTCTGTGCTTTATAGCACAGAGGCTCAGGTTGAGGCTGTCTCTGAACTGGATTTCCTGCTGGATCTTTGCCTCCCCTCCTTGTCTGTGGATGGTAGACCACTTTTTTGTCCAAAATCCAGTGGCTATACTCCGCTCCCTCGGCACAGATTGACCGTCGAGGCCATTTATCGAAGCCCTTCCATATCTCGGGCGATACCCAATAGGCTTGCCCGCTGTCTACTTTTTTGTTCCTTTAAGCATTTGAACCATTGTCGTTGACTATTCGGCAGCCTCCACTTGGACAGAGAGTGGAACTGTCTGTCGGTGCTTGCAAGAGCTTGTTATAAGCAGATTATAGCTTATTGACTTTGATTGAGCCATACTCCTCTGTACCCCAACTCATCTCTCTAATTGAGGCTTTTTCAGTCTTCTCCAGGTGTAAGATAAATTAATCCAAGTATGAGGTGTTGGCTCTCACACATAGGGATTGGAGAACTCCACAGGATGCTTTTGGCTTCACAAGAAAGGTCTCGGGTTTGAAGTATTTGGGATTGCTGATAAACAGAGGGCTGGATAATATGGTGGCTGATGATATTCAGCCATTGTTGACCAGAATGGTACAGGACTTCACAAGATGGTCTGCCTTACAGGTCTCTTTTTGGGGTAGAGTACAGATGATTAAGATGGTGACGGCTTCCAGATTTAACAATGTTTTTGGTATGCTGTCCTTAATGATTTTAACACATACCCTTCACCCTATTAATCAAAGCATAAAAAGGTTTGTCTCGGAGGACAGGAAATCAGGCCGTAAATCTTCAAAGTTGCATGCGAATACCAGATTGGGAGGTCTCCGGCTTCCTGACAAGATGCTTTACTATCTGGCTTAACATGTATCGCAACTGGTCTAACTGTTGGGGGCAGATTTATGTTAACTGGTGCATCCCCAGGGATGCGCCAGTTAACATGCGCCACAGTGCGCCACTGCTCCGCCACCCATGGTGCGCCGCATTTATGATGCGGCGCACCATGGTGCAAGGAAGTGAGGATGCGTGACGCATCTCTCGGCGTACGGGCGGCGCATTGCAGGAGTCATGTCGCAAGTGCGACATGACTCCTGCAATGCACAGGAGCCACCTATTCAATGCATTGTGTGTCACCCTTACGCCTGCTTCAAGCAGGCGTAAGGAATTGACGTAGAAAGTGGCTGAGTGAAATCTCATAGATTTCACTCAGCCACTTTTAGGAGGCGTTCCTGCGCAGGAACGCCCCCCCCCTGCGCAGGAACGCCTCCTTATGGCTCAGGGGTTTCCAACGTGACGCATCTCCTAGATGCGTCACGTTGTAAATAGGACGCATTGTTTGCGCCGCCGTTGCGTCACATTACGTGACGCAATTGCAGCGCAAGGAGGCGCAAGGGCATCATAAATCTGCCCCTCGGTACCTATCGCTGATCAGCCTCATTGGGTGTCATGGGACATTACTCAGGCCCCTGTGGGTTTAGGTATCTTATAGAGTAGTCGAGTCTTGGCAGCTCTGCTTTGTGTTCCTACATTAAGTGCTATGTAGGCCCCTTGGAAAGATTCACATCGACTCTTGAGAGTTGATAGAAAAATTCATAAAGACATGCCGCTGTACAATGAGGGAATCACTGTGGCCCAACAGCCGGTCAAATGGCTCTAAGGAAAGCATGGGGCTTTAAAACAATTCCTTCTTGATGAGGATTAGTTTTGCTTCTTTGAGATGTTAAAATCTGAATTTTCGCCACCCCAGTCACGGCTCTTAAGGTATTGGCAAGTGCAGCATTATTTGAGAGGTAAACTTGGGCAAGATCGGAATGATCACTTGGCTTTGCCAATTCTAGACTACCCCAGGCTTTGGGGCTCTTCCAGGGGAGGTGTGTTCAATATGTACCAAATTCTCATTGGCAATCTTTAATCGCATGATACTTGCTATGCGGCTAGATCCTACTGGCAGGAGTGGTTAGATGTAGCATATTTTGAGGGCGACTGGAAAGACATTTTAGAGTATCATGATCGCTCACTCAGAGAAGCTACTTAAAGTATGCTGATTTCCAAATCCCTCATTGGTCTTCATTCAAATTGTAAAGGGCATGTTTCGTTCCTAGGATTGTATGCTGGAGTAATCAGGACATTGCATGTAATTTGTACCATATATTATGGTCATACCCTACACTAGTTACCTACTAAAAATATGTATGGGAGACATGTTTTCAACTATTTCTATTCGTTTTGAGGAGTCCGACAGACTGGTCTTGTTAGATTACTTAAAAGCTTTGTATAGCACGACAGCCCACTAGAGTAAGATGGATGTCGACAGCCCTTATGGTGACTAAGATCTGGATATTACGGCATTGGCATACAGCACAGGTGCTCACACATCAAGACGTTTTACTGGTTGGCTACACATGAACATTGAATTTACAAGGTGTAAGATCAAATCCAGGTGTTCAACAAGGTTTGGGGTCATTTTATGAGCCTCTGTGAACTCTAACTGTCTTCCTTCTTCTATGAGACTGCTTCTTTTATCCGTTCGATTGGGATGGCACTTTGAGTGCCTACATTCGTGTTTAGATTTTCGGATGAAGTGTTTTGGGCATGTGGCTTTTTTTTTTTAAACACTTTATTCACGACTGTATCGAGTATCACGTGTTACATTTATACATGTTAGCATCAAACAGTCTTTTCTCGTTTTCCCCTTATAACTTTCGGCTATTTTGACATGTAATCTTTCTCAGTTTTACAGTAAGTCCAATAATTGACTCTCTTTCATTACTTCAGTTGTCATGTTGCGTTAGCATTACAATGTCGCCTCATAACTTGTCCCTGTCCCACCCAACTCCCACCCAACTCCCACCCCTCCCCTTACGTCTCCTCCATTGGTTAGGCACTGTGTTCGTCAGCATATAGACCCCATCCTGTCCAGAAAACCATATTCGCATGGTGCTGGCTAACCTGTGCACTAGGCAGACCCATCCCTACTCTGTATTCCTCTGCTCTCCACCTTGTAGGTCCGGCTATGGGATATTCGCCTGCGAGGGCACCAGATCTACTTCCTCTATCTCCAACAGAATCCGCTCCCATTCCTGCACAATTGGATGTTTCCGGAGCCCCCTCTCCTCTTCTCTACGCAGGATTACACCCTCCGCCCTGCCCCATTTCAGCAAATCAGACCGCCACACCTCCACACCCGGGGGCCTGGCTGATTTCCATTTCATAGTTATGACTCTAATTGCCAACAATAGTGCCAGGTCTAAGAACCTCAGCTGGGCTTTTTGGGTATTGGGTCTTTTCCTGTGTCCTATCAGACAAGGCAGTGCCCCCTCCGGTATCTGCAGGGTTGTGACAGTATTTAATGTATGGCGGATTGGGCATGTGGCTTAATGCTTTTATTTGTGGGAGGTTACCCCAGACATTGCTTAAACTGTGCTGGTTAAGAGAGATGGCTCTTTTGTTCCTTACTGTGTTTTTTTCTTATGATCTTTTTGTTCCTCTTGGGATCTTATTTAGTCCAGTATTTCGGTTTAAAGTGGAATACTTTGTAAGAACAAATTGTGTTACTCTTGTTTTCATGTATTATGAAAAATTCAATTAAGAAATGTATATTATAAAACATACATACACATGTACATACATACATAAATACATTTAAATCTCATGGAACTTAGTATTCCTGAAAAGGAAGTTAAAGAAACTATTAATAAGACTAACTCTTATGCATGGCCTGATATTGATGGATTCACCACAGAATTATGTTAACAATTTGAAGAAGACCATGTCCTCAAATTTTCCTTACTGTGTAATACCTGCCAAGAAGATATGAAGATCACTGACTTTCTAAGGCATTGTATAGTTATGTTAATTTCCAAACCAAATGGAAGGTCTATGAAATGTCAGAATTTTAATTTGATTTGTTTGTTGATGCTTCACATCAATATATTGGCAAAGGTTGATTCTATTATCTTTAGAACCTGACTGTAAAATGAAACATAAGACACAGGGAGACTGCATTGAGTGTAAGCATGGAAGGGACATCAAGCAGATTTTTAAGTTGATTAGCATTAATAAAATATCGATGCTTCTTTTTATCTGGTATCTACTGATGCAGAGAAACCAGTTAGAGGTTTAGTGTGATTCCCAAGGGGTGTCCTTCGTTTCTTTAACAATGTATGTATCAATTTTGGCTGAGCCATACTACTGTCTTTATAGCTTATGAAATCCCAATAAAGATATGTTTAAAAACAAGAGAGATTCACTGTGCTGTATTTAGAGTATACTTTGAGGTAATTTATTTTTAGGAACTGTAAAAATATGTCAATGCACCTAATCTACAGATGCATGTGCCAAGGTGTCAACTAAGACTAATTTCCACAGGTTCTTGTCTAGAGGGACAAACCTGTCACTTCTCTACCTTGTCTCTGCTACATTTTATTTTGGCCATAGATCTACTTGCATTTTACATTATAGAAAATCGAGAGACAGCAGGAATTAATGCTGGTCGATAGGGCATAATTTGACATTTGCTTAAGGTTTAATGGTTCTGGTGACAAATCTGCGCAAAGGTTTTATATCAGGCCAAATCATTTCAAAACAAGAATATCCACTGAAACCAGTCTGGAGTTCTCCAAATATTAAATACCTGATTAAAGAAACATTGTATAAATTAATTAGAAAAGGAGCAAAAAAGCTAATAAGTATTTAGGAATCAAAGTAGTGAGCGAAGGAAAATATAAGAGTTTGAACAATGATACACTAGTGCCGTATCTGAAGACCATAAAAGATAAAAACATTTCATTCTAAATAAAAATATAACATGTATAAAAAAAAGAATATTGATATTTTACTAATATTGCATATATGCAGATGTGGTAACTGTAATATGCTTTTTGTACCTATTGTTGTGTGCTTGCAGATGTCATATTTTAGAAGAGGTGAAGCCTAGAGTTGGTCGCAATGTCCTTGCCTCAATAACAGTAATAAGTAGCATCTCACTGTTGATGCATCGGCTTATACTATTTATATCAAGCTGTTTTTATGCGTAGAAGTTATGAACAAAACATTGGGCCTCATTTATGAGGCCTTGCGTCAGTTTTGCACTGCCTGCGCTACATTATACCTGCGTCAGGTATAATGTATGCAGGGGGGGCGTTCCCCCGCAAAAAGCCTCGTAGGAGTGACGCAGTGAAATCTATGAGATTTCACTGCGTCACTTCTAGGGCGCCGTTGCGTCAAAATCTTGCGCCTGCCTCATGGCAGGCGTAAGACTGACACAGGCCCTTTCACATGGGGCTTGCCCCATGTGAAAGGGTGCATTACAGGAGTTGCGTCACTTTTGTGACACACTCCAGCAATGCGTCACTTTTGCGCTTACAGATACGTCAGAAATACTGACGTATCTGTAACTCCTTGCGACATGATGCGTCATATTATAGATATGACGCATCAATCATGTCGCAAGGAGTGCGCACTGAGAAGTGACGTATCACTGCTTTCATGCAGCGATGTGTCATTTCTCATAAATGAGGCCCATAGTGTACAAGGGGGTTCAATATGTGCTGTGAAAAAACTCTTCGAAGGGCCTTGGGCATGTATTCTTTGCTGTTTTCTTCCACAAAGTGATTATGACAGGGAATCTGTGAGGTTGTGAGCAGTGATTTTTTTCTATACTGTACCAGGGAAATACATTACAATTATTACATTTGTTAGTGCACTTGCTCAAAATAAAATGTTTTATTAAGCCACATTTCATTTCACTGGAATGATATTGATCAAGATCACAAACTTTCCCTCTTCTGGTTTTATATAATAACTATAACAATGTAGCTAGTTTGTGTGTGAGGTGAGAGCAGAAAAGCTAAATTCTGTGAATTGTATTTTACACTTTTTGTTTCAAAGTTGACACAGTGATATTGCTCCCTCGTGGAGCGTGAAAGAAAATAAGATAGATACACCATTCTCTTAAGAAACTCTAATTTCTATTGGAAAATAATGTAATTCAGAAAAAGTTGCCCATGCCACTCGGGTACAAAAGCGGTTTTTCATACGAGCAAAGCTTTTTATGTGTAGAGCAAAAATGATATTTGGTGGAATCCAGTTCTCAAGATTACTGATAAAATCTTTCATTAGACAAGTTTAATTAATAGAAATGTGTTCATAATAAAAACCATTCACAGCGATATGTCCCTTGTCCTTTTTGAGATTTTAAAACACTGCTGCATGTTTTAAACCGCAGCAGAATAGATGCGTAATTCAACTGAGTTATCCCAAGAATTTAGCTGTTCCTGCGCTTTCAATGCAGCTTAATATGAAATGTGTGATGTCACAAGAAATAATCTTCTTTCTTTGACTAAGATCTTTTCTGTGCTATCTTCAACACAGGGGGAAGCTGGTCAGCTCAACTAGCCGCAGTTTGGCCTGAACTAGCAAGGGGTAATATTTGCAAAAGCGCTTCTATGAAGAAGCTAGGTGTAACTCTCCAGTACTTACACAAAAATCTAAAGTAAAAAACAAGATAAGGCAAGCTACTCCCACATGCCAATCTGATATCTCGCCCAGTACCCAGAAGGAGCTATTTGTTTGCAACTAGGTTCCTCTCGCTATTGAATTCAATATTCTTAGTTGAAGAAAGTCCCACTCTTAGATTCATGTACATGTTGTATTGCTCTTATCTCTGTCTTTAAAACCTGTATTCCTGGCTCCTCACAGATCCTGAAGGTGTCATTACCAGCACAGTAACACCAACTAGCAAGGTGCTCCCAGCCACCAATGCACTGACCATCAAACCTCCAAAATCGTTTACAACTTCAGGTACGGTCATAATTTGTTTATAAATGTTTTGGTTTTTTTTTTGCTACAAGGAATCATTTTCACACAAATATTATATGGCTAATGACGGGATCAAATTAGTGAATAACTTTCTAAATACTACCTACTGAAGCAATTTGAATGCAAATGACTGTTTCTTTCATTCTTAATTAATCCCATTGCACCCCAATTTACTATTTCTGAAAAAAGCAAGCTTTTCAGAGTAAATGTTGAAAGAATCCTTATTTTAGTGAACTTTTTTCTAGGTGTGTTCTGGATTGGTGGATCGAACATCACCACAAAGCGGCATGTTCCCATATGTAAACTCCACCCCTACTAGATGTCCCGTCGACCACTCCTGGCATAAGCCAAGCCATTCTTTTGCAACAAAAAAATAAGGATGCCTCCATTTTAAAGAAGCCTAACTCCACACAAAATCTACAATTTGGAGGAATCTGCACTGTGTCACACCTATGTATTTTGAGAAAATCCACACCATTATGGCCCTCAATAGTTTGTTGTATAGTAGATGGCCTGTGTAGGGTTACATACAGCAAATCCCAACAATTTCAGGAGTTTGAGACCTCTGTAGGCTGTCAGAGAGATTGAAATAATCTGGGGCTGATGACTTGGTGGAGTAACATACCCAATCTAGGAGTCTTTCTTTTACCCCATGGTCATGGGTTCATTTCCCAGCAGGTTGCCTCAAAATGTTGTAGTCATGTTATTGCTTAGTAATTATTTGGCTTTGCATATACAGGTCTCCACAATGTTGCAATTTAATGCACAAAATGTAGTGGCATTATTGCATAATTAAATGTACATGGTTTGAGATGATTCGGTTTTGGATCATCGTCTGTTTGAAAAAGAAAAACTATAATTTTAAAAATGATAAAAGCAAAACTTTCTTATGAAACCCCTTGTTCAATGCTACTCAATACAGGTATCATTAAAATAATGTTTATATGAAAGTGAAAGGACTCATAAGCAATAATTACATGTTTGATGCAATACTGCGGAAGACAGCGCAACAGGGCATTGATAGTCCCTTGGAGAAACATCCTTTGTTCATCATTATGCCTAGCATGGTTAAAGTCAAACCAGCAGCTCTAAAATCAGTACAATCATATTCCACATGGTACAGCGACCAAAAGGTTCAAGCGCAAGGTGGCTTCTCCTCTTAAGAGGGTGAACAAGAAGGTGTGAAGGTCCGAGGAAGATGGATTCTCCTAAACCAGGGAGAATGGGATTGAAGCAGGTTAGAGGCACAGGAGGGAATAGTGCATCCACCAATCAATGTTCACACTCAACCAAAGCACTAGTTCATTAGGCCAAATGTTAGACTGTGAAAGGCAGATGTACAATGTTCAGGGCAGGGGAAGAGCATAGGAGCCCCTTTACCAAGTTGGCCTTGCCTACTGGGAGCTTCTCTGCAGTGTTTGTGATGATTTGAGATGTTCTTTTTTCTGTGTCACACTGAGAATCTGAGCAGATAATCCTCATCTTTGTCAGGCTCTTCCTCCTCAAGCAAGTCCTCACAGCAGATCTCTGTCAGCTGAGAACCATGTCTTGGGCAAAAAGTAAAAGAAGGTACTCTCCGCTGACGGCAGTCCGCGTCCTCTTCTTCCTGGCCGATCTCAGCAGCTTAGTGGGCTCTTGTTTCTTATGTCCACTTTTGGCTTGACTGTCTTGGCAATGCAGAGTTCTGCTACAGGTTCATGCCTTTGCAAGTGGAAGTGCAGCAAATGTCATGAGATGTGAAAGTATGGCTAAAGAATTGTCTCAGAAGTGGCAATATATAGTCAATATTGTGGGTATAGGAGGGAAAGCTAGTGCCTAATTCCGGGGGCTTTGATCTTTAACATTTAGGGAGTGTTTGATAGATACAAAGATTTCTTGTAAAAAGTTTAGCACCGTTCTAAATTCCCAGAGGTAGTATGGGTATATACAACTGAAAGACAAGTAATGTTCCCTCATAAATTATTACTGGTGCATTTTAAATAATTATTTGGCTCATAAAAACAGAAGATGAGCCTGTGAATAACTCAAGTCGCAAAAGGTGCATGAGGAGCAAAAGGTATGGACAAAGGCAAGGTCAGTCTTTTATTATTTATTCACAATCAGTGGTTGTAGGGTCATTACACAAACAATATTTTGTATATAGGTGATAGACTGGTGGTGTTAATACTCTTAAGGAGCCAGCAAAAAAGAGCTCAGAGCAAAGGTGGACAGTGCGTTGTTATCTGTTATTTCAATCAACAAAAGAGGACCTCCACTGTTAATATTTATATCAATGTTCACAGGGAATGGCAACCCTCAACAAACAGTCGCTAAAATGCCAACGGCCATTTTGTGATTGTACACATGTCAACATTTCGGCTCTTTTTTCCTGTACACTGGCTTTCTCAGGACAAAACCTTGAACGTTCTAATGTGAATTCGATTTGCATCACCAAATTCCATAATTTGCAATGACTTGAAACAATAATTCCTGAAATGAAAGACCTAGAGTCAGATTTACAATAACTGGCACATCCCTGCATATCAGGAGGGATGCGCCAGTTATTGTGCGCCACTGCTCCACCACCATGGATGCGCCGCATTTACAATGCGGTGCACCATGGGGCAAAAACGACAAAAAAACAAAAAATCTGTGCCGGAAAGGCGGCACATTGCTGGAGTTGCATCGCAAGCGCGACGCAGCCCCAGAAATGCTCTGGGGGGCCCTATCTTTGCAATGCTGCGTCAATACTTACGCCTGCTTCAAGCACACGCAGGGTTTTGACGCAGCATGGGCTCAAAAGTGACTGAGTGAAATCTTGTAGATTTCACTCATCCACTTTCAGGAGTCGTTCCTGTGCCGGAACGCCCCCCCCCCTGCGCCGGAACGCCTACTTCTGGGGCAGGGCTCCCAGATGGGTCACGTTGTAAATACCCCGCACCATGTCGCCTCTTTTGCGCTTCCGCTGCATCACAAAAGTGATGCAACGGCGCAAGGGGCATGTAAATCTGCCCCCTATTGTTTTCCTGATTTCTCAACTTCTTTGACTCGTTCTTCATGTCTTAGGGCACATACACTCCAAAAAGCAGGGAGACCTTTCCCCCAACCAGTGCACAGCAATGTTATGCCGTTTGGCGCATTCTGCTCCATGTTCAACAATGTATTTATTTTCTTCCTGTGTTTCTCCTTCTTTTCACTCTCTTTGTAATTCAAGTCCACTTTTAAGTTTCTTTTGTTCAAAATGTGCCCATCCGGACCTCAATATAAGAACCCGAAAGAAGCACTTTTCATAAAAGGCAGCGTTTATTCAAATAAAACCCAATGCATTTCGAGCTAAGATTGCCCTTTGTCAGGGGTCGCTAAAAAATAACAATGAGACCAAAATCAGTACACAGTATTATTACGATGCATCACAAATTTATTAACTCAGTCCTGCTATCATATTGCATCATCACACTATTTTCTTTGCCCCACAGTTAAATCATATGTAAAAAGGTATGTGCCCTTGTTTTTCTTCCGTTTATCTCACCAATCAAATAACACCTACTTTGTTTTGTTTGTTGCTGTTTCTCCCTCGTTGTTAACAAAACAAACACTTCCCCGCAATTATGCCACATTTCAAACCAAGCGCTTCTGAATAAACCTACTCGCCCCCTTCTTGCCATATACCACCTAATTCTCAAACACGTTACCAACCCCAACTTGATTACCATACTTGCTGTTGACCCTCTTGACCCCGATCATTTACACTCATTACCTCCTCGTCCTGTCTCCCCGTCCCATTCCTGAACAGTGAGCAGCTAGTCTGCTCCACAGAAACCTATTACCTAGCTGAGCTTTTGCACTTCCCCCAACATGGCGTCACTATCACGTGACAATAAAGGGGGAAGTGCCGGACAGAAACATCCTGTTCTTTTTTTTCTGCCTTCGCAGTATGCCTTGGATGCCTGGCTGAGCCGGGGGTAAGTTCCCTTTTTTGTTTTTCTTTATTGTGTTGAGGCGGCCTCCTTCAGCGGCCGCCTTTATTGTTTATGCTTTGCTCCTGCGCTGCCTGCTGTGCCGGTAATGTTCGTGGTTCGCTCTAGCGGCCGCCTCTGCCTGGCGCCCTCACCTGTTGGGACGCGTCCTGCTTCAGCGGCCGTTTCTCATGTTTCCCGGTCCCGCTGCGCCCTGATTTAGCGGGCGGGGGTTGCGGAGGTGTTCTATGCAGCGCGTATGTTCCTTTCTGGCTCATGGGGACGAAATTCGGGCGGCTGGCTATGTTTTTAAACCGGCCCCTTTTTTCTGGTCCCATGGGAGCTCGGGTCCTCAGGACTTCGTTGCTTCTTAAAAGGGGTCCTTGTATACCTGCATTTGTCCTCTGTGAGTGCCTGTTTTGGTTCTTGGGACTTGGTTTGTTTGCAGTCATGGCTCCTGATGCCTCTTCCTCTGCTGATCCTCTTGATGCCCTGCGCCTGTTAATTAATGAGGTGGTGGCTGCTGCATTCCTGGCTAGGCATGCGGCTGGATCTCCTCCCAAGGTGCCTCGTGGTTCTGTGGATCCGCAGGCTGCTCCTGATGATGAGATGGGTCCTGAGGAGGATGAGGGTGTCCGTGGGCGCTTTGTTCAGTGTGCTGAGCTCTCTGGCCTGTTCGCCCATGTGCGGGACAATTTGAGTTTTTCTCCTCCTGTTGCTGATGTTCTGGAGGATGACTTCTTTATGCAATATGTCCTGCCAGCTGCTGACTCTTTTCCATTGCACGGGGCTGTGCGCAAGGTGCTCGCTCATGAGTGGAAGGAGGTGGATAAGTCCACCTTCCCTCGCTTCTTGTCCAGGCGTTACCCTCTGGAGGGCTTTGCTGCTGAGTTTCCTCAGGCTGTGAAGATAGACGATTTGATGGCTGGTCTTTCCTCTCAAGGGTTTGGTCCTCTCGGATGACGCCCTTCCTGCAGACGCTGTGGATAGGCGTGTTGAGGGGGCTGTGAAGCGTTCTTATGCTGCTTTGACTTTTTCTGTCCGTGCGACTGCCTATTCTAACTACATGGTTCGGTTCCTCCTCAAGGATTTTCAGTCCCTGTCCCTTCTGTTGCAGGACGGTGAGGATGCCACCCCTCTTTTGTCTATGATGGAGTTGCAGGTGCGGTACTTGTCGGATCTTTCCTTTGACAATTTAGGTGCGGCGGCAGCTGCTTCTGGTTTCCTCATCAACCACCGGAAGTCCTCCCTGGTGCCCTCCCAGTCCCTGAAGTTCCTGGGGGCTCTCTTCCGCATGGATCTCGGCATGGTGTTCCTCTCCCTGGAGCGCCGGTTGACTTTGTTTAGTCTCCTTTCTTGGCTTCTGTCCCAGTTCCAGGTGTCCGCCCGTCTCTGGTTGCGGAGTCAGGGGGTGATGGCGGCAACTTTGCTTCTCCTTCCTTGGGCCAGACTGCATCTGTATCCCCTGTTGCATAATGTCCTGTCGCACTGGGATCCTGCCTCCCTGGACTACGAGACTCTGATACCTGTCTCTCCAGGGATTCGGGTGGATCTCCAGTGGTGGTTGTCCCCTCAGTCTCTTTCCCGGGGGTTCGATCTGCTTCCTCCTCGGTCTGTGGTTGTGTTGTCCACGGATGCCAGTGCCTTGGGTTGGGGTGCCGTGCTGGGTGCCTCCAAGGCTCAGGGTTGGTGGTCCCGTTTCGAGTACCTCCAGTCCTCGAACTGGAAAGGGTTGAGGCCGGTTTGGTTGGCTCTTCGGTGGTTCGCTCCTCTCCTTCGGGGTCAGGTGGTCTCAGTACAGACCGACATCCAGGTGGTTCGTGCTTATATCCATCGCCAAGGGGGCATGTGTCGGTCTCTGTTTCTCCTCTCCCGGAAGATCGGGCTTTGGGCCCAGTTGAATCTCTTGTCTCTGACGGCGGTCTATCTTCCGGGGAAGGAGAATGGGCCTGTGGACTCTTTGAGCAGGGTGTTCCCCTCCTCGGTGTCTCTGTGTCTGTCCCTGGATCTGTTCGATCAGTTTGTCCTCAGGTTCCTTGACTGGATCTCTTTGCCTCGGAGGATTCTGCCCTTCTTCCTCAGTTTTGCAGCCTCGTTCCCTCCAGGTTGGCGTGGGCGACCAATGCTTTCTCAGTTCCGTGGTCGCTGGGGCTGCTGTTCGCCTTCCCTCCATTTGCCTTGATTCCGCTGGCCCTCCGGAAGATTCGGTTGGACCGGGCGGAGATTCTCCTGGTTGTGCCGGAGTGGTCTCGTCAGTCTTGGTTTCCCCTGCTGCTGACCTTGTCTGTTTGCCCCCATTGGAGGTTTCCCCTGTGTCCCTCCCCTCTGCAGGCTCCTCTTCTTGGGATTGCCTCCCTGCGCCGCCTCCGGCTGGGGGTTTGGCACTTGAGAGGTTGAGCAGGGTTGCTCGGTGGAAGTTGCCCGGTGTCTCCAGTTGTCTCGGCGCCCTTCCACCTTAAAGTCCTATGCCCGTCATTGGAAGAATTTCTCCTCCTGGTGTCCTAGGAGGGGTCTCTCTTCTGCCTCCTGTGAGGCTGTGAGGGTGTTGGACTTCTTGCGGGATGGTTTCGTCTTGGGGTTTGCGGTTTCTTCCCTGCGTGCGCAGTGGGCTGCCATTCTTGCCTTTCGGGGTTCCTCTGTGTCCTCTGTCTCCCCGTTGGTGACTCGCCTTCTGCGGAGTTTTTTGCTTCAACGTCCTGTTTCTCACTCTCCTGTGCCTCCTTGGGATTTTCCCTTGGTTCTCCAGGCCTTGACGGGCCCCCCTTCGAGCCCTTGGACTCCATGGCCCTGAAGTACCTCTCTGCTAAAGTTCTTTTCCTGGTGGCCATTACTTCTGGGCGGAGGGTTGGTGAGATTGGGGCTTTGATGGCTTCCCCCCCTTTTTGCGCTTTTGCGCTGACAAGGTCATTTTCCGTCCCAGTCAGTTTTTTCTGCCTAAGGTGTTGTCTTCTTTTCACTGTCAGGAGGATATTGTTCTCCCAGTCTTTTTTCCGGATCCTGCCTCTCCTGAGGAGGTGGTCCTCCATTCGTTGGATGTGCTGAGGGCTCTCCGCATCTACTTGGAGCGTACCTCTGGTTTCCGTAAGGTTGATTCCTTGTTTGTCATCTATGGCCTCTCGGGGCTGGGTCTTCGTCCTTCTTTATCCACCTTGTCTCGTTGGGTCAAGGGTGCTGTGGTCTCTGCTTACGATTCTGCCCACTGTCCTCTCCCTTCTTCTGTTCAGGGTAGGTCGACCTGGGGCATTTCCTCCTCCTGGGCCATGTTCACAGGGGCCTCCTGAGGGACATTTTGTAATGCTGCCACTTGGGCTGCTCCCCATACGTTTGTTTCACATTATCGTCTTCAGTTGGGGATGGCGGCCTCTGCTGCTTTTGGCGCTCATGTCCTGTCTGCGGTACATGGTTTGTAATATGTACTGTTTTCTGTTGATTAAATGGACCTGTTTCTCTCGCACTTTTGGTCTGTTTTGTTTCTCTCGCACTTTTGGTCTGTTTTTTCTTACAATCACCGTGTGCTTGGGTATGGGTTCACTGTTCAGGACTGGGACGGGGAGACAGGACGAGGAGGTAATGCCCGGTTACTCACCAGTAATATTCATTACTCCGAGTCCTGGTCTCCCCGTCCCATTCCTGAGCCTTTCCCTCCCTCCCTGGGTTGCATTGTTTCTTTGGGGTGATTGTTTCACTTTCTGGGATTGTTTTCTTTGGTATTCTCAGGATGTTTCTGTCCGGTACTTCCCCCGTTATTGTCACGTGATAGTGACGCCATGTTGGGGGAAGTGCAAAAGCTCAGTTAGGTAATAGGTTTCTGTGGAGCAGACTAGCTGCTCACTGTTCAGGAAAGGGACGGGGAGACCAGGACTCAGAGTAATGAATATTACCGGTGAGTAACCGGGCATTCGTTATCCCTCCTACCAACATTTTAAACTAGGCTATTTCCCATGCACTATCCTGACATTATCTCATACTTATGACAAACATTGAAAATCCTCCAACCTCCTTGGTATATCAATGAATGATTATACATCCCTCTCCCCTACGTCTATTTAACTGATTTCCTCTCTGCTGCTCCTCCCTGGTTGCCCTGTACCTGCTTTATTTCCCGCCAATGGTGTCCTTTCATGTGGAACAATACTACAATACCCATAATGCAATAGGGAGTATCGGGACTTTGCAATTATCATCTATTTACTTCATCACCAGTACAACACCGTACCTTATTTTTGCCACACCAGTACACTGATTAATAATATCATCAAAAATCAAATTGAACATTCAACACTGTCTATTCAATGAACTTGATGTCAATGCCATTGTGTGGACTCGCTGCGATGTCCTTTTATGTTCTCCATTATAATCCATTTTAAACTGGCGCTCAGTTGTCACGAATAGGGGGTGGAATGCACACCGTATTCCTCAACGGTTCAATTAATGTATACAAACTGTAACAAATCAGCGTGCAAACTGGCTCAGTGTCATGCCCAAATGACACGATTTAGACAAAACTCCAAAAAGCGGGGAGACCTTTCCCCGCAACCAGTGTACAGCCAGACATAAGTAGTGGCTATAATTCTGAAGACGACGAAGAATAGTAGGGAAGGAGGAGGCAGACTGGGTCTGTATTGTCACTGGTGGGTGGGAGATGCAGGCCAATGGGGCCTTGCTTTGGAAGCTGTTTTGGAGCTGGTGTTTGGGGCAGGTTACAAGACACTAATTGAGGTTTGTTATGAAGTTGGGTGGGATCAGTTTCTGTGTGTATGGCAGAACATAAAGTATTGTGTCTGAGTTTTAGGGTGGTGGTAGGAAGCCAGATATGAAATCTGTTTTTGATGGGGACAGGACAGAAGGAGGTGGCAGATTTTCCTGGAACGGGGCCTGCTTTGGGAGAAAGTAGGTTTACCAAATGTCGCCATATCACTGCGATCTATGGTTGAAGGCATAGGCTTTTCTTTCCCTAACAATTTGTATTCATGCTGGACTTCAAATGAATCAAATTGGCTAACACACCTCCTAACAAGTAATATGAGAAAAAGGCTGAGGTCTACACGCACATAGACGATGTGTTGATCGGTAAATGGGTGTCTTCAAGATCTAGCTAGCACATCAGTTCTCGTCGGAGGTTTGGATTGATGCCTGTCACTGGCACCATCCAGGAAGACAGCTTGCTTGTTGATTTGTTGAGAGATTATAGGGGCACATTTGGTTTAATCCCTTGCAACTTCTTTGGTATTAGAAAGTAGAGAGAAGAAAGAGAAAAGACAAAGGAAGTGATAGAAGGCAGTAGGAGCATTAGAGCAGCATAAACACAGGCCACAAAGATATCCTCAGAGAGGGCAAATGATGTGTCTCCCAGTCACCCCATTGTCATACAAGAGTTCAAATCACACTGGCTGCAGACATGTTTAGGAGACTTCAGGTGCCAGGGTCCCCCAAGGCTGGATCAGACTGCAGTTGTGGGCTGCTGCTGGTTGCCTGAAAGCCATAGTCTGATCACCACTGACCACCCAGAGTTTAGCAGAAAGCCATAGATTAGCTATACTCTGCATGGTCAGAATCTCCGGATTCATATCTCATAATTCCTGTCACCTCCTGCGATTCGCACATCTCAGGTTCATGAAAATGAAGAATTTTACTGTGTTTGGTATGGAGTAATTCTCTTAACATTGACATGAGTGAGGCTTTAGATCTACCCATTTTCCACTGTACTTTAATACACGTGGTTAGCAAAGCTAACACCAACACAACCTCCTCCTCCCTGAATATACAGGCTCATTTGTAACCTTTACTGTTTACATAATAATATGAAATTCAATGTGTTCAATGGTCTTGCTTGCACTACAACATTTGTATATTTGTATATTGTAATGTGTGTGTTCCTGAACAGGACGGATTTCACAACTGTATACACATTGCAGCCTGCTTCCTTCAGCAAACAAAGGTTCTGTTTATATTCTGACTGTTGTATTGTTTTCTGTATAAGAAATAGTACAACATATTCATTAGATGAAGGACAAAAGCAATTATTACCATGCAATATGTTTGTGTTATGTGTCTTTCTTTGTCACACCACAGTGACTTAACAGTTTCTCTGTTTAGAAATGTGTAAAGGTTCACCTTTTTGGGAATGAGCCAAGTCATTCACTGACCCTCTTAGGAAGCAGACTCCATGCTGGTGTGTTTATCACTCTGCACTTAGAACATCTTCTCATTCTCTCCTGCTTAACTGAGCAGTCCATATGACTGGGCTCCATGATTCTCATTTGACTTGCACGAGTGTATTTGGTGCTGGTTGTTTATTAGATGAGGTCTTCGTTTCCGCTGCCATTTAATGATATTTTCCATATATTTACATTTTGAGTAATTTAATTTGATTTGACTAACAAATGTGTTTTTGCCTTCTGTATTGGTTCCTTAATGGCTTGGATCTCAAAATCGTGTCCCTTGTCTGTATTTTCCTTTCTGGATTTTTCAATTTGGGTTTCTCTGGGTTTCATTTGTGTTTAGGGCTGTCATCCTTAAAGACTCACACTTAACCTTGAGGTGACCCTGACCCTGCTCGCAGGCCAGGTCACTCCCCCTCTGTCGCACAGCTCCTCCTGCTGCGCCATTGCTCCCGCTGCTGCTCCGTGGTGCTGTGAGGCGCGGGTTCGATCCCACGGTGCCTGACGGTCGCCCGCCTTTCTGTTGATCCCTGCTGCCCAGTGTTGCCCTATTTTTCATCACTTACTGTTGGTCTGTATAACTTCTGTTTTGTGCCTTTTTGCGCCATGATTTCTCCTGTTTCCTTTTGCCCTTTTTTCCCCCTCTCCCGCTGCCTCTCCCCCTTCCCCCTTCCCCCTTTTTTCTTCTGTATTCCCTGCCCTTCCTCGCCGCTGCTCCCCGGCGGCCCTGCCCCCCTCGTCCCCCATTCGCCACCCCGCTTCCGCCTCCCAGCTGCTCCTCCCTCCCTGCCCGCCTTATCATGGAGGGCGCTGCGCGGCCGCGCGCAGCGGGCGCGCCGCTGGCGTGCCTAAGGCAAGCCCGTCTGCGCCCGTCGCGCCTGGACTGCACCCAGCACCAGAACCCCTGGACCCCGTGAACACCACAACACCAGATTCCACTACGATGCCAGCACCCTCCACGCATTCAACACCGGACGAAACCACACCTGCTTCCAGGCAGTCCCGAAACGGACCCACGGACCCTTCTCCTGCTGCACCTGCAGCTTCACCTGCGACAGAACCACCAAACCCACAAGGACTGGACCCAACCACCTTAACTGCATACTCCTCAACACCCGCTCCGCACTCAAAAACGCCGTCGAGCTCTGGGATCTGATCAACACCTCCGCCCCAGATGTGGGGTTCCTGACCGAGACCTGGTGGGACGACTCCTCGGCACCTGACATCGTCATAGCCATCCCGGACGGCTACAAGAGGAGTTTGAGGAGGAATAGCCATCATCCACAAGTCCACCCTCAAGGTCACCACCAAAGCAGATGACACCCTCAACACCACCGAACACCTGCACTTCTGGATCCACACCGACCCCAACACCACCCTCAAAGGAACACTCATCTACAGACCCCCCGGATACCGGGCTCAGTTCAGCGACTCCATCGCCGACCTCGCCAGCATCTACGCACTCGCCTCCATGGACTACATCATCCTCGGGGACTTGAACTTCCACCTCGAGAACAACAACGATGCCAACTCCGCCACCCTAATAGACAACCTCACCAACCTCGGCCTCGGACAACTCATCACCGCACCCACCCACCCACGCCGCCGGCCACACGCTGGACCCCATCTTCTCCACAGGCTCCCATGTCACCTTCGACTTCACCACCGAACTCCACTGGACCGACCACCACCGCATCCATTTCACCTTCAAGAAACCAACCACGCACCACCGCACCCAACAGCTACCTCGCCGCTGCTGGAGCAAAGTCACTGACGACCAGCTGATCTCCACCCTCGCCCAGAACCCACCCACTGACCCCACCAATCCAGACACCGCAGCCCGCAACCTCAGACAGTGGATCGACGACTGTGCCAACACCCTCGCCCCGCTCAAGAAACCCTCCAACAGCCACGCCAGCAAGAGAGCCACCTGGTTGACCGACAAGCTCCAGGCCTCCAAACGCGCATGCCGGAAACTGGAGAAGATATGGCTCCACGAGCGCACACCAGACAACCACCCAGCCCACAAGGACACCACCCGCAGACATCACCACCTCATCAGATTAGCCAAGAGATCCTCCTTCAAAAACTGCTTGGACAACAATGCACATGACAGCAAAGAGCTCTTCAGCAGCTTATCAATCAATCAATCAATCAGGGCATTTATATAGCGCACTACTCACCCAGAGGGTCTCAAGGCGCTAGGGGAGGGGGGTCCGCTACTGCTCGAACAGCCAGGTCTTGAGTTGTTTCCTGAAGGCGAGGTGGTCCTGGGTCAGGCGGAGGTGGGTGGGGAGGGTGTTCCATGTCTTGGCGGCGAGGTAGGAGAAGGACCGTCCCCCTGTGGTGGCTCTTCGGATGCAGGGGACGGTGGCGAGGGCGTGGCCGGTCGATCGAAGCTGGCGTTTGGGAGCGTAGAAGTTGAGGCGGCTGTTGAGGTATCCTGGGCCTTGGTTGTGTAGGGCTTTGTGTGCATGGGTGAGGAGACGGAAGGTGATTCTCTTGTTGACCGGGAGCCAGTGCAGGTCTCAGGTGTCCGGAGATGTGGCTGCGACGGGGGATGTCCAGGATGAGTCGTGCTGAGGCGTTCTGGATCCGCTGGAGTCTCTTCTGGAGTTTGGCGGCGGTTCCGGCGTAGAGGGAGTTGCCGTAGTCCAGACGGCTGGTGACGAGGGCCTGGGTGACCGTCTTCCTGGTCTCGGTGGGGATCCACCGGAAGATCTTACGTAGCATGCGCAGGATGTTGAAGCACGACGAGGAGACGGCGTTGACTTGTCTGGTCATGGAGAGGGAGGAGTCCAGGATGAAGCCCAGGTTGCGTGCGTGGTCTGTTGGTTGGGGTGCGCTGCCTAAGGTGGCGGCCACCAGGAGTCGTCCCAGGCGGAGGGTGAGGATCCCAGGATGAGGACTTCCGTCTTGTCCGAGTTCAGTTTCAGGCGACTGGTCTTCATCCATTCGGCTACCTCTTTCATCCCTTCGTGAAGGTTGGCTCTGGCGGTGGCGGGGTCGTTGGTGAGGGAGAGGATCAGCTGGGTGTCGTCGGCGTAGGAGATGATGTTGAGGTTGTGCTGGCGTGCGATGTCTGCGAGGGGGCTCATGTAGACATTGAAGAGGGTTGGACTGAGCGAGGACCCTTGAGGAACGCCGCAGATGACTTCGGTGGCTTCAGATCTGAACGGGGGGAGGCGGACTCTCTGTGTCCTTCCGGCGAGGAAGGAGATGATCCATTCCAGTGCCTTCTCCTGGATTCCGACGTTGCTGAGTCGCTGCACTAGTGTACGGTGGCAGACAGTGTCGAAGGCCGCGGAGAGGTCTAGGAGGATGAGGGCCGCTGTTTCTCCGTTGTCAAGCAGTGCTCGGATGTCATCGGTGGCTGCGATCAGGGCGGTCTCGGTGCTGTGGTTGGCTCGGAAGCCAGACTGCGAGGGGTCGAGGGATCCGTTCGTCTCGAAGAAGGCGGCAAGCTGCTTGTTGACGGTCTTCTTGATGACTTTTGCAGGGAACGGGAGCAGCGAGATGGGGCGGTAGTTCTTGAGGTCGGTGGGGTCGGCTGATGGCTTCTTTAGTAGAGCGCTGAGTTCGGCGTGCTTCCAGCTCTCCGGGAAGGTCGCGGTGTCGAAGGAGGTGTTGATGATGTCCCGCAGGTGGGGTGCGATGACCGCGTCGGCCTTGTTGAAGACGTGGTGAGGGCAGGGGTCGGTCGGAGATCCGGAGCTTAAAGGAACTCTTCAACCCCAGCGTCAACGCCAACGACATCCCGCCCTCACAAGAACTGTGCGACTCACTAGCCATCTTCTTTCACCGCAAGGTTGCTGACATCCACGACAGCTTCAACACCATGACCGCCCCGACTATGCCAGACTCCACCTCCCCTGTGAACACCACCAGCGCCAACCGCTTGACCTCCTAGTGCTGGACTTGTAAAGCGCACAGCTGCCCGTAAGCGTCCCGGCGCTTGCTTAGGGAACCCGTCCTGGTATTCCCCTGTGAGAAACCCCGGCAGGGTGTCCACAAGGTGAAAGCCAGGCATCCGGCCGCGAGGGGCCGTAGTGGAGATTAAGCAAGCTATTGCCCAGAGTCGCAGAGTGTGACCCCGTGAGTTGAGTAGGCACCAGAGCGAGAATTGTCGAGTCCGTGGAATTTTGAGCCCGAGACCCGCCGAGGCGGGGAATCAAACCCTGGTCCACGGTCGATCTCAGCTTCCGGGTCTGCCGCCTCTAACCACTGAGCCACGCTTCTCCACTAGTCCAACGTCATTGACGACGAGACACGCAAGGTCATGAACTCCATCCATTCAGGATCTCCGTCAGACCCGTGCCCACACCACACCACGTATTCAACAAAGCAGACGCAACCATCGCACCCCAACTACCGAAGGTCATCAACATCTCCTTCGAAACAGCGACATTCCCGGAAAGCTGGAAGCACGCCGAAATCAACGCCCTCCTCAAGAAGCCCAAAGCGGACCCCAAGGACCTCAAAAACTTCCGGCCCATCTCCCTGCTCCCGTTCCCAGCAAAGGTCATCGAGAAAATCATAAACATACAATAGGCCCGCCACCTGGAAGACAACACCATCTTTGACCCGTCCCAGTCCGGATTCAGACGCAACCACATCACCAAGACAACCCTCATCGCCGCCACAGACGACATCAGGCGCCAACTAGACAATGGCGAAACATCAGCCCTCATCCTCCTGGACCTGTCAGCCGCCTTCGACACGGTATGCCATTGCACTCTAAAGACACGCCTCCTAGAAGCCGGAATCCAAGAGAAGGCCCTTGACTGGACCATGTCCTTCCTCTCAGGCAGAACCCAGAGAGTCCGCCTCCCACCCTTCTGATCCGAAGCCACCTACATCATCTGCGGCGGTCCCCAGGGTTCATCCCTCAGCCCGACGCTGTTCAACGTCTACATGGCCTCCCTCGCACAAGTGGCCCACCATCACGACCTCAACATCATCTCCTACACCGATGACACCCAGCTCATCCTTTCCCTCACCAAGGACCCACACACCGCCACAACCAACCTCCACGAGGGAATGAAGGCCATCGCTGACTGGATGAGGAGCAGCCATCTGAAGCTGAACCCCCTCAGCCTGGGACGACTCCTGGTGGCTGACCACAATGGGAACAGCACCAACACCCACCGACCATGCATGCAACCTAGGATTCATCCTCGACTCCTCCCTCTCCATGTCTAAACAGGTCAACGTTGTCTCCTCCTCCTGCTACAACACCCTCCGCATGCTCCGCAGGATCTACAAGTGGATCCCGACCGAAACAAGAAGAACGGTGACACAGGCCCTCTTCAGTAGCAGACTGGAGTACGGCAAAGCACTGTACGCAGGAATCCCAGCCAAACACCTATGATGACTACAACGCATCCAAAACGCCTCCGCCCGACTGATCGTCAACGTCCCACGCCGCATCCACATTACCCCCCACCTGAGAGACCTACACTGGCTCTTCGTCGACAAGAGGATCACCTTCAAGCTCCTCACCCACGCACACAAAGCACTCCACAACTCCGGACCAGCCTACCTGAACAGCAGACTCAGCTTCCACACCCCCACCCGCTAGCTTCGCTCCGCCAGCCTCGCCCTCGCCACTGTCTCCCCGCATCCAACGTACGACCTCTGGCGGCAGATCCTTCTCCTACCTCGCCTCCAAGACCTGGAACACCCTCCCTACCCACATACAGCAGACCCAAGACCTACTCACCTTCAGAAGACTCCTCAAGACCTGGCTCTGCCAACAGTAGCAGCACCACCCCCTCACCTCAGTGCCTTGAGACCCTCACGGTTAAGTAGCGCACTTTACAAGTACTCTGATTGATTGATTGATTGATTGATTGATCCATCCATTGGCCTTTTTCATGTAAAAAGCATAGACCGTTTTTGACAGCAGTTAAAAGGTCCCCTAGTCCCAGTTCCTGGGATCAATTGAAAAGACCAATTCGAATTGAAGTAGCTGCTGAAGTACAATACGTGGATGTCAATAGGGATTGCTTGGCTTTGTAATGTGTGGCTCAGTGAGTTAATTGTCTTGCACGTGTGATCCATTGTGAGAAATATGTTTTTGACACTTTTCATTTGAAAGCGGTTGTCTTGTTTTATGTGAAGCAACCACATTGCATATTAATTTTGTTGAAACTGAACTCTGCATTTCATTGTAGTTGTTTTTCATGAGAATGTTTTGAATTTTGTTGAAGTTATTTTTTGATGTAGATTTGTTTTGGTTGGTGTATTCACAGTCATCCAAGATTTCAAGATACAATTATGTGAGTTGGCTGTCTGCTGAAGGCACACGCCGACATAATACAAATGATATCTCTTTGAGTCCTTAATAGTCTGTTTGAACTAATTAGGGTTGTGTTGTTCAATTCTTAGCGCACTGGAAATAGACTTATGCGTGTGGAATTGTAGTGAATTATCCAGAGACAAGTTCATGGAGGCACCTATGTTCACCTGCCATGGACAAAGTCTGATTTCTTGATATTTACAAAGAATTTCCCAAAGCTTAGAGTTGGGCCAACCAAGTGATATATAGAAGTAGAGAGAATTGTGGCAATTTCAAAAGTCATGTGTGTTGATTTGAATACATTGTTTGAGATTATGATTGATACAGACTTGTAGTTGGAGTCCAAAGCAGTCGTAAATTGGCCTGATGAAGAACTAGCAAGGGTTCAGTCCACCAATGATACATCTCCTACTGTGATGGATAAATATAAATTGATGATTGGGCACTTGAAGACTAAAGTGCAGCAGATGGAAAGAAATTGGTTGAAAATGATGAGAGCGACTCAATAGATTAAAGAATCAGTACATGCATATTATGAGAGACTGATACCGATGTGCAGACAGTACAGCGGAATTGATGACCTCGCAAAAGAAAGTATAGTGGATATGTTTCAGTTTTTGTGTTGAGTTTGCGTCTAGAGATTACTTCCCATATTCAGGAGTGTGTAATTTGTTGGCACGCGAGATCTCTCAATGAGATTTTGAAGTATACCAAATACTGAAGAGACTGTTTGATGCGAAGTGGAGAAAGATCATGGTTGCTTAGATGAAGTATTTTCAGATAGGTGGCAGGAAATGAGGTTCTCAGTTGTCAGACTCTGGTTTTGAATCTGGTTTTGTTTCAGGTGCAGATTCGAGATTGCAGGGAATTGTGTGAAGAATAATGATTTTCAATTATTACAAGCTTGGAATAATGTTTCTCAGGGCAGAAGGAGAGGTTTTGTCAGTGATTCAAGTGTGCCTAATGCAAATATTAATATATTGAAAAAGACAACACATTGTCATTTCTGCAGGAAGATTAGTCATTGAAAGCAACAGGGTAGATATAACCTAGAGTGAAGAATGAGTCGCAACTGGTTCCACAAATGCAACCGAACATGAATCAGTTGGTGCAGAATGGGTTAGCAGGCCCAGCCCAACTGGCCTCTGTACAGAGTATGCAGAATCGAAGGCAGTTCAACAAAAATGTGCCATGAGCCCTAATGATGATTGATGAATTATAACATGCAGAATTTTCAAAAAAATCTTTCAGCGATGAGTAATAGTTTTCAAGGAATTACATTGACACTCAGGGGATATTTACAATAAAATGTTGGAGTGAGATGTTATGCCATAATTGGTAAGTCTGCGCTCCGACATTTTTCTTAAATGCAGGAATGTGCTGTGTTTACAAAAATACAGTGCAACTCTGCGTTTTCCCTAGCACTGGCGCTATAAAAGCTGCCTGGCGCCAGCGCAGACACCATGTTGCAAGGGTGCCTGCGCTGCAGGGGTGATTGTTTATGTGCAGAGAAGGACACCTTCCTGCACATAAATAATCTTAAAAGGCGATTTGCTGTTTCTATTTGTGCTGCAGAATGCAGCACATATAGAAAGAGCAAAATACGAGGAGAAATTAATAATTTCTCCTGGTTTCTCTATCTTAAGACCACGTTTTACCTGACCGTAGTTTTACACACTGCCATATCCTTGTAAATATTGGGCAGTGTCAAAAAGCAATGGGTGTTGCAGCGGAACACCCACTGCAACACACATTGCACATCCCTTTCACTATATGAAAAGGGGCCTTATTTATAAGGCGGTATTAAGCCATGTTAAGAGGTTTAACGCTGCTTTGTAAATAAGGAGAAGGGGATATCGCTACCAGAATGCCACTAAAAGTGACGTTCTGGTGGCAATATCCCCTTGTAAATATGCCCTCAGAGTTCCCGTGTCCCACACAGTTATACAGAGACTCCATCAATCTTATTCTAAATCCTGATAAAAGATCTACAGAGTGTGCACCTTCTCTGTAACTCAGTACTGGTGCAGGCTCTAGATGACCTGATGGTCACAAATAAAAGGAGGTGCCTCTGAAAAAATTGCAATACAGTCTGAAAGAAATAGTTTATTTAATCATAAAATCGAGTAATGAGTGATTAAGGTGTTCACAGGATGCATCTCTGCGATTCTTAAAATGAATTCACCAACAACCCAAAAGGAAGGTAGGATGATTTTGGGAATGGCTGGCTACTGTCATCAGTTGATTCCAAACTTTTCCCTGATTACAACACCTTTATAGAGGCATACGCACAGTGATGGGAGTGATCTGAAGCCCTGGGATGATGAATGCATGAATGCCTTCCAAGACCTCAGATATAGTCTTGTTACGGTACCTGCTCTTGGAGCGCCTGATTACGATAAAGATTTTTATTGATTCTGCCAGGAGGGAGAAGGGCGTTCTGCAACACGGAGGAACAGAGCGGCCAGTTGCTTCTTTACCACCTACATTCAACCTTGTGGCTGCCACTCTTTTGGGGTGGATAAAAAGCACTGCTCGATTCATCAAAGCAGAGGGATTGTGATGGTTACACACTTAGGGGCTATATTTATCATGTTTCTGTGTCACACTTGCACCATGCCATGGGGTGCATGAGCAATGCAACTACTATGTGCAATGTATCAAGCCATGCAAGGCCATCTGCATGGCCCTGAGTGGCTTGATAAATCCAGAGTAACGCAATGCAATGCAAATCGCTGTGTTACTCTGCCCCAGGGAGGCATTCCATGGTGCAACACCTATAGATTTTGATGCATTCCCAGATTTACAATAAGTAGGAGACCTGGAATGCGCCAATACTACTATGCCTCCCCAGGGGGCATATTATCAAGAAACGGTGTTAAAATTATTATGCAGACAGAAGCAGAGTTAAGTGACAAGGGGGCATATTATCAAGGGGGGCGATAGGCACTTTTCGCCGGTTTAGCGGCCGTCTTCGGCCGCTAAGCGGCGAAAATTCTATTGCCCCATTATCAAGCTGTCGCTAACAGCAGTTAGCGACAGCTTGAAGGCGATAGTGAGCGGTTTGGGGCCCGCTTTGCATGTCAGCGATATTTATCGCTAATGACATGCACAGTGGGCGTACCCAAACCGTCAGTGACTGAAAGCAGTCGAAAACGTCGCTATCGCCTATTCACAAGGCTGGCGTAACGATGGAAATATTCCCGCTATCGCCAAAAACTAACGCCTGCTCTGACCAGTTCTTAGCCATGTTATCCAATGGGAGGTGGATAACATGGCTAAGAGCATTTCGTCGCTAATGCGAGAATATCGCTATATTCTCAGCGATATTCTCGCATTACGCCGCTATCGCTGGATATTTTAGCCCAATGGAGAAAAACGTTGCTAATAGCATGTTTTCTCTGCTAAAATATCCAGCGATAGGCAGCGATAAAAAAAAAGTCGCTAAGCGCATTTAGCGATAAATGTTACTAGTTGTTGGTAATATGCCCCAAGGTGAAAAGTTGTTAGACAATCAAGAGTGAGAGTACTGCTTAAGAAGTATTCAATACCTGAGTGGTTATATTTGGCGAGGATTGAGACACAGGAAAGAGACATTGAATTGACTGGTTCATTATTTGATGAGCCACTGTGAATTTGTTGTGCAATGAAATTGAGGGAAAGCAATTCTAAATAATGTTTGATGAACTTTGAATTTTGAGTTTTTAATACATTTGAGATTTAAAAGTGCATTCATTATTTTTCCTTAGAGTCTGATTTCCTTTCTTTAACAGAAGAATTGATTGTGTTCTTTGCCTTAGTTATCCAGGCGAAGATGATACGTTTCTTGTCAATCTTTCTTGAACTGAAATTCTTTACACAAATAACATTTGAAGGTTTGAAGTTTAGATTTTGCACCATGTTTAGAATTTGAGATTTTTGTTAGGCGTTTCTGGAAGATGTTATGGCCAAAATTAAGAAGAGATTTTGTTTAGTTTGAAAATATATTCTATAATTTTCATAATAATAATTTTTATAGGAATTGTGGTCAGCCATCACTTTTTAGTTGGATATGCTTCTCCTTAAATCTGAAATTGAATCATATGTTGGTACTAATAAGACTAGGGATAAGAGGTTTGATTATAATGTTCCTATTAATGAGTATATTGAAAATTCCTAGCTAGATTGATGAGGGAGTATTTAGTGATCATGAATGCATCACAATGTTTTGTCTGTACATATCTACAAGTTTCCTTTTGAAGCAAAGAGGTTCCTTATGGAATAGGGAACGAAAGAGTGAGCCAAGGAGTGATATATAGAGATTACTAGGATACTTTTATATAGAGATTACTTGGGTAGTTTTAATTGTTTAAAGCAGAAACTAAATGTTGGACCCTATATGTATTTGGATCGCAATCATAACTTGAGTATGGAATTGGTTTAACAAATTAAGAATGATACTGGGAAAACAAGTTTCTGTGAGTTAAAGAAATAATGAACTTGAAATATTTATATCTCTGTTTTTATGGTTCTTTTGTAGAATTGTAATCCATATTTGTATTTTATGCTGTTATTGTGTTTTATGTGGTTTAAAGACCAATGGTCATAATAAACTTATATTGTTGATTGATTGATTGATTGATTGAATGAATGACTGACAAACAACTGCCTTATTATTATTAATTGAGTTGATGCATCTTAAAATCGATTCTTTGTGGTCAAGAATTCCTTGAACTGAATGATGTAGATGTAGATATCCCATTAGAGAATTTACCTAATATAGGGAGCTTAGGTTCTGTTGCATACCATCTGAGAGTTAGTAAACCTGTTAGCATATAGGTTTATACCACAGTGATGAGAAGAGTGTGTGTAACCTGAATGGTGTAGAACTGAATTTTAATTGAGAATTTAATGAGAGAAGACTGAAAAATTATAGAAATCCAGATGAAATGAGAGAAATTGAGTTGCACAATGAGGCGGAAGAGAGATTCAGACGTTTTAAAGATACATCCTAGACTTCGAATTGAACACGAGCAGAAGGGAGTTATATGTGTGATGCATGGGCAATCTGATGGTTTGTAATCATATGAAATGGTAGGAGATAGTAAATGTAGTTATAATTCTCTAGTTGATGATGTGTTTTTGAAAGGTGAAGAAACTATTTATAGAGAGATTTATTATCCGTGTGATATAATGGCCTTTATTAATGTACCACAAATGTAGGTGGGTAGCTGCTACTTTGCTTTGGTGTTTTCGAGATTGTATCATGTGAATGAAATTAATGAAAGTGGACTCAGTAGAGTGAAGTGTGGCTTTGGACAAGTGCTTTTGGTTAATTTTTGGTGAGTTGATTCCCCTTCTTGGCATTGCTGAAAAATGATGTAAAGTTGTCGACTTTGGTAGATCCGGTTGTAACTAATACTGCTGGAGCACTAAAACAAGTTTAACAGAAACATTACTGCTTTGCTTGCCAGTGGTTCTACATCCTTTACCTTCTTTGAGAGTCTAAAAGCCAATTGTACATCTTAAACTGTACTAGAAGAAACACAAAAATCATTTGAATCTTTCCTGAACATAGCTACTCCTGGGATTTCAAATTCAGCTTATTTTGAAATGTGTGTCATAAGAAAGAACATTCTTTCTTTAAGTAAGATCTTGTCCTTGCTATATTCGGCGCAGTGGGAAGTTGTTCCACTTTACTAGAAGCAGTTTTGTCTGCACTAGCAAGGGATGATATTTGTAAAAGCCCTTGCTTAATAAACCATGTGTACTTACACCAAAATATACAGAAATAACTAGACTAGGCAACCTGCTCACATGTGCCACTGTGATATCTTGCCTAATGCCCAGTGGAAGTTGTTTGGTACAACTAGACTCCTCTCTCTGTTGGCTTCAATGTTCTTCATTGAAGAAAGCTCAATTTATGAATTTATGTAATGTTTTTTATTTCTCTTCTCCCTGCCTGACATGTGTATTCTCCCTCCCCCAGATCCTGAGAGTGACATTACCAGCACAGTAACACCAAATACCCAGGTGCCCCCAGCCACCAGTGTCCCGGCTGTCAAACTTCCAAGATCGCATACAACTTCAGGTATGGTATAAACGTATTATTCATATATTAAATGGGGAATGTCAGCTCCCTGTCTTTGCTCTGATAGGCGCTTGAGGGCAGGTGCCCCGCGCCACTGTTACTACAGGCTCCATCTTGGAACTGTGTCACATGGTAAAGATTGTGTGACCATATTGCTCAGCTTTTACAGTCTTGTTGGATGGAGAAAAATATCTACAGCGAGCTCAGTGTGACACCATCATTTGGGGCATTACAAGCTTCACCCCTTCTGGATTCTCTCATGCACCTATCTGTCACCCCTGTCCCCTGAAAAGGGAACTGCTCAGGAGCCCTTTATCTGCTTGGCAAGCTCCGCCCCAAATGCGATCACTATTCTCACCTGTCCCACTTCTCCCTTCATACCTCATACCTTATTAAAGGCATGGACACATTTGCTGCTCTTATTTTTAGGGATGCTGTGGTAGCTAGCTTCTTGCCCATACCTTAAATGTTCACATTTTCTTACTCAGCAGCACAGAAATACTATTGGTGGAACATCCCTAACCAACACTTTCTCCCACATACTCTGGCCTTGGCGAGGAGAGTATGCACAGGGTGGAAACTTTAAATGGCTTATACTTCTTCCCAGGCCTAAGCGAAGCAGTAAGCAACAGGGCTGATTTTTTTTAAAAGGGACCTAACCTTTTTTTAAAAAGGGAAGTACACTTTAACTAGTGAAGGCTGAATTAGCATGTCTCGTCAAGGGTCTGGTTAATACTTTCTCTTCTGGTTCTTTCTTAATTGTTGGGGCCCAATTCTAAAGCCATTGTCTTCATTAAATTCATGTAGACAACAGACACTTCATAAAGAGAAGGTCATCGAAGGGTCTAAATAGGGACCATCCTTAGGTTCTTAAGCATGCCAGAGGAAGGTGACAGTCCTTTTAATGGCATTGGTCATCATCCCCTCTAAAATGATTTTATAAGTAAGAACCTCCCTTTCCTCAAGCCTTGAAAACAAGACATCTTCAAACTATGATTGCAGCTGTTTCAAGACTCTTGTGTTCAGTTAAAATCATGTAGATGGAATTTATGAGAAATACTGTTCCTTGGAGAAAACAGTGTGTCTCTGTCTTAGCAATTCCTTTTGTCTTTGCTTTCCTTCCTCCTTTTAATTGTCTTCTTTTCTCCTTAATTTCTCACTTTCTCCTTTTTTTATTAGGTCTCTTTGAGGTTCTTGTTCCTTTTCTTCAGATATGATATTTCGCCCTTTGGTGTTAAAGCTGCTGGGGTACTTTATTCCTTAAAATACAGAGTCAGCCTTCTTTTATACTTTTATACATGATGCCCTGCTCTCTCTAATGCAATGATCTCCACGATGAAGATATAGGTTTAAGATCACAGTGAGGAAATAAACATACATACAATTGGAAATCTGTGTCAAGCAAATAGTTTAGTTTATCTGTGCGAATTAACCACCAGATGCTGTATAATGGCAACTTGAGCGTGCTTTCAAAGTCACAACAACCATTGTCAATTTCATAGAATGTACACACATAAAACAAAGACATGCATGCACCCTGTAGATCACAGCTGTGCAAGTTGTAATATGTTGACGATGGGTAAAGGACAGAAATTCCTCTATCGTTCTCTGAATACCAGTATTGAAGCTTGAAAAACGGAAGTGAATAGCTTGTTATGTTATTATAGGGTACCTTTGACCTCAGAGTTCTCCAACATGTTTTGGAGCCAACTGTAATGTAGCTTTATTGCCCGCTGCCAAGGGCTATACCCATTGTTAAAGGCCCGAGCAACTGGCGAGGGTCTATAATGAAGGAAAGGGCCATTAACAATCAGTATAGCCAGAGGCAGAAGGGCTAATAGACTATTAGAAGATATCACCCACTGGGGAGTATAACGTTCCAAATTTAAAAGGGAGAAACTGAAAAACAAACATTGGAAAGTTGAAGCAAAATATTTTTATCACCCATTATTAGCCCTCAGCCACACCATTGTCTTCAATGGAGGTCCCAGCAGTCCAATATTGTAATTTGGAATTCTGCTGGGGGCTATACTGGTAGTTAATGGCCCTGAATGTGTGGCGAGGGTCTGTAACGAAGGAGAGGGCCTTTAACAACCAATGAAGGCCGGGGTAGAAGGGCTATAAGGCTATTCGAACATTTCACCTAATAAGGGTAGAATATTCTAAATTAAAAAGAGAGAAACAGAAAGGCAAACATTGGAATGTTGGAGCAGAAGGCTTATACTAGCTATTATAAGCCATGAGCCACTTCTTTGTCTTCAATGAAGCTCACAACACTCCAGTATTCTAATACATATTGAACATGCACATCGCACAGTTAACGACTATCATATCACCATGCTGCAACGTAGGGCTGAGCAGGATATGCGTCTCTAATTTCAGCTACAAGTTTCTTCTTTTTCAGTCATGCCTACGAAAGCTCTTTCTTCGGTGGCATCTCCTAAAGGAGCCACCGCTGCAGGACAGACCGAAGGGAATGATGCCGAAACCCTTACAAAAACTGCCCCTGCAGCTTCCAGTGATGGAGGAGAGGTGACTGCTGAACCTATCACCACAGAAGAACCTCTGCGAAATGTGAGCTGGACTTCTTGTACCCCAGGGCCTACCAGCCATCCTAGGGATCCGCAAGGTATTTTATTGAGGGCTCCCCTATATCAGGCCTGGCTTGACAGTACAGCAGTCTGCCATACCTGTTGTTTCAAATTGTTTACATTATATAGAGGGTGCTTTGGCTCCGCTCAGAGAAGTATTACTCTCTCACCTCATGCTCTTGGCTGTTCAATGTTTCATTTTGCCTTTCAGAAAATTCTTTATTTCTGTTATATTTCTATAATGCTGGTTTACATTTTACACATTTGTTATTGCTTGGAATGGTGCATCCCTATGATGCTCTAGAGATTCTAATATGATGTCACCGCTCTAGCACTGTTATCAGTTGGTCCAGCTGTGTCTGGCAAGAAGCTGTTTAGGATCTTTCTCTGAGGAAAAAACTTACTTCAAGATTTACTTATGTATTGGATTTATTATCATAACAAATTTGGCGACGAGGGTGGGATTGATAAGGCAGTGGTGTTTCAGGATGACATACTTGTGTTTGGAAAAGGTGAAAAGGAACACAATCAAGCTCTTGCTAAGGTGTTGGATAGAATTGCAAAGGCTGGCATGACCATAAAGAGATAAAAGTGCACGTTCAAGACACAGGAAGTAGAATATTTGGGACATCTGGTTACTGAGGAAGGGATAAGACCAAAGGAGAACCTGGTTAGTGCCATTGTGAATGCTAGTGTGCCTCATGATAGGGACTCTTTACGTTCCTTCATGGGCTTAGTGGAATACTATTCGAAGTTTGTGCTAAATTTTTCACACAAGACAGAAGCATTGAGGGAGCTTTTAAGGAAGGGTAAGAGGTTTAGCTGGGGAAAAATGCAACAATCTGCGTTTGATGTGATTAAAATGTAAATAGTTCATGCAGGTGTTTTGACTCCATTTCAGAATGGTTTGAATAATATCCTTACTGTGGATGCGAGTGCCGTGGGCATAGGTGCTGTTTTGGCACAAGTGCGTGGGGGTGTGGAAAGGACTGTAGCATTTGCTTCTCGTTCGTTGTCTGAGTGTGAACGCAATTACTCTGTTATAGAGAGAGAGGCATTGGCGGCGGTAACAATTTCCGACATTGATTGTATATATAAAGCAATCCTTATTTTACTACTATTTTCCTAGCATTGGCGCTTCCAAAATGACAGTCTTTAATATGATGAACCGCATGTGTGCTTGAAATATAGTCCGCTGCCAAGAGCTATACCAGTTGTTAAACGCCATGAACCCACGCCGAGGGCCTAGAACAAAGGTAAAGGTCTTTGACAACCTGTACAGCCCGAGGCAGAAGGGCTATAAGTATATTAGAACATCCACCCACAGAGGGTAGAATATTCTAAATTAAAAAGGGAGAAACAGAAAGACAAACACTGGAATGTTGGAGCAGAAGGTTTATACCAGCCATTATAAGCCCTGAGCCACTTTATTGTCTTCAAAGGAGCCCTCAACACTCCAGTGTTCTAATATAGCCTTAGAGCCTGACGTAGCAGGCTCTACTGGCCAGTAAAGGCTCGCTCCAGTGTTAAAGGCCCGAGCGAAAGCGAGGGCCTTTAACAAGGGAGCAGGTCTTCAATGGCCAGTATAGCCCGCCAAGCAAGGAGGGCTCTTAGGCTATTAGAACATTCCACCTAGAGAGGGTAGAATGTTCTAATTTGCAAAACAAAGACCTCACAGAGCCCAATTGGGTTGAAATCCCCTTGGGCTCCATAAGGCCTTTGTTCACAGCTCTTGTTGTGAACAAACTTTGGAATGTTGGTGCTCCCGCTTCAACCGGCCATTAGAAGCCCGGAGAGCTCCATTGTCTTCAATGGAGCACTCAACATTCCAATGCTCTAACACATATTGAACATGCACATCGCACACTTCACGACTATCATATCACTATGCTGTAACGTAGGGCTGAGCAGGATATTCTTCTGTAATTTCAGCTACAAGTTTCTTCTTTTTCAGTCATGCCTACGAAATTGCTTTCTTCTGTGCCATCTCCTAAAGGAGGAGCCACCGCTGCTGGACAAACTGAAGGGAATGATGCCAAAACCTTTACTGAAATTGTCCCTGGGCCTTCTGGAGGCACTGCCCCTGCACATTCCAGTGATGGAGGAGAGGTGACTGCTGAACCTATCACCTTAGAAGAACCTCTGGGAGATGTCAGCTGGACTTCCAGTGCCCCAGGGCCTACCAGCCGTCCTCAGGATCCGCAAGGTATTCTATCGAGAGTTCCACTACATTAGGCCTGGCTTGACAGTGCATCAGTCTGCCGTACCTGTTGTTTCAAATTGTTTAAATTATATAGAGTAAGCTTTGGCTCCGCCCAGAGAAGTATTACTGTCTCACCTCATGCACATGGCTGTTTGATGTATCATTTCACCTTTCAGAAAAGTATTTATTTCCCACATATATTTTATATATAAAGCAATCCCTATTTTACTACTATTTTACTAGCATTGGCGCTTCCAAAATGGCAGAATTTAATATGATGAACAGCACGTGTGCATGCAATGACTGTAAAAAGCATCTGTGATTGCCTAGGTTTATAAGTGTTGATATATTAAAGCCAAACCTATTGGCTTTGCTACGCTGTTGTCTCAGTGAAGGTGCTCACAAGTTATATAATTGCCAACCCTTTTCAGTTGCATGCATTGCTTCTCACTGGAATCAGTCCATTTGTGTTAACCATCTCAGTCCATGCACACCAAATCTTTATGATTCCTATACATTTTCGCTCCACAATCCTCCATTCAGGCGTTTCTCGAAGGGATTTTTAGAGGGGCACACAGTTGGCACAGATAACATTTTTTAGGCACCATATATATGTGTGTGTGTGTGTGTGTCATTTAACTATATACATATGTGTGCTTAAAATGTTTAAATCTCACTGCATGTATGCATTCAGGAATATGTAAACGGGATACATACACATACATGAAAAGTCAAAAACATTTTAGGAAATATTTAGGCTCATATGTGCAGTGAAAAGCAGTTGGGCATACTAATGTATGTGTACGCTGTGATGCCTTTTTTTTATATCTTCTGTGACCTCCTGGCACTGACCACTTCTCAACAGTTATGTGTGTGGGGCCAAATGGGGAGTGTGGGGTGCAGGACAAATGAT